>NC_079156.1:53539173-53858652 GCF_947563725.1 Argiope bruennichi
CGACTCCTCTCACACACCACTTCCGACGATACACAGCTTCAGAGTGCCTGTCTTTTAAAACTCCAGGAGGCAGTGCCAGAATCCTCCAGACCAATCAGGGCATATCTGAATGTATCTTGGCTCCTACTGGATGTATCGTGAAACTTCCCGAACTTTCCAGTATGACCCATTTTGTCGCCAAAGTCGCCAAATTCATCGCCAAGCCGCTAAATGCTCTCCAAGTCTGTCGCCAAGCTCTGAGTTCATTGAGCTCAGCACGCACAGGACAGATCGTACAAAGGTCTTTCTTACGATGACACTATTCGTGCCGGGTAGCAAAATTACAGATTTGTAACAATAGGTATCATAAACAAAATCCTAAAACATTCTTTAAAAATCTTAAATATATTAAAAATGTGATTCAAATAGAGTACTTCTATCATCGCTTTAGGCTTTTATGATTTTTACTATCAGTTGAGAATTCTATAAAATAATTATTATATTCTACTTTTTCGTATGATTGTAGTACTGATGACAAAGATCTGCACTATTCTATTCCTATACCATTGCTGCGAATTCAATGAAGGATGCAATTTAATTTGACATATTAAAACTAAAAACTCATATTTAAAGCAATAAACATAACAACAATTATTACAGAAGAACGAAAGAGTGGCCAACAAAAGAGTGGTCATGTGTTTATTTTTTATGATATACACCGGTTTCACAAGCAAGCGTAGAAGGAGGGAGATGGAGATTATTATATCGTTTTACTATCAGTTGAGAATTCTATAAAATAATTATTATATTCTACTTTTTCGTATGATTGTAGTACTGATGGCAAATATCTGCACTACTCTATTCCTAAACCATTGCTGCAAATTCAATGAAGGGTGCAATTTAATTAGACGTATTAAAACTAAAAACTCATATTTAAAGTAATAAACATAATAACAATTATAACAGAAGAACAGAAGAGCGAAAGAGTGGCCAACACAAGAATGGTCATGTGTTTTGTTTTTGTGATATACACCGGTTTCACAAGCAAGCGTAGAAGGAGGGAGATGGAGATTATTATATCGATTGCCATACGCTAATAAAAACTTGTTGTTTTTAAAATTTTTTTTGAAAACCTTTGTAAACCTTATCGCCAGTTTTATTGAATTCGTTATTAAACACAATTGTGAAGATGAAAAATTTTAAAACAGAACAAGACTCTTTAACGAACAATAACATAAAAATTATTAATATTTATCTAATTCAGACTAAAAACATTGCTATTACTGGTAAAAAAAGTTTAATTATGAATATCCAAAGAATTGCTCTTTCTTAAAAATAACTAAATCTCAATGTAAACTTGATTTAAAGAAGGAATGAAAGATAAAGAAAGATAAGAAATTAAAAAAATTCTTTAAAATAATAACCATTATTTACATTTAATAACTTGAGAAAAATCGTCGTAAAAATTTTATTTCTTCCTTGTTTTAACAAGTGTGAAATTGATCAGTCGAAAAAAAAACTTGCGAGAGTCAGCTTATTAATTATAACAAGATTCGGAAAAAATTTTCACTTGCGTAATAACCAAGAATATTTTCGCAACTCTATATAGTTTGGTAACTTACCTTCTTCCTGAGATAACATTTAACTTTCATGACATTTTTCAATGTTATAAAAACATTTAAAATATTTTTTACTATATTATGAATCTTTCAGAAGATCTGTTTTTAATATATTCTTTATCTTGTTGCTGGAAGGCAATGTTAATATGCTCAGAAGAATTTTTTTAAAGAATTAATACTGAGCTGGTAATATTTCATTCTATTGTGGGCGTTTTTTCTCTGTGATTTCAGAGATTTTTATTTATCAAATTATTTCAGAAGCGATGGAAACTTTTTTGGAGTTAGACAAACATATTAAATTTATATCTTATATTAATGATAGACTGTCTAGAATATACGTAAGAAATATTTCTAATTACATGTGAATTTTTCCTGCTTTCCATTCATCATCACTACTCCTATTTCAACAGAGTAAATAAATATAAAATTTCATGAGATGGCTATTATCATTTATGTTGAATTTATAATCTACTTTATATCTATACTACTGTCTCAAAAAAAACATTGTTTCTATTTTAATGGGGAGTGGTGATTCTACAGAAAAAGATGCTAGAAAATACAAGAATAGATTTTTTCCTTTTACCTTTTACCGTTGGGGGAACACACTCTAATGTACAGTATGCCAATGTCCTATTACAGTTCTTCTCATTTTAATTGAACATCCACTATTTAATAACAAAACGCATTCGCTGCTTTCATTCTTCCCTCATCAAATTAAAAGGCATTCTTAATAGATTCTCCATTCCCATCTTTTTACCTTCTTAAAAATGACTGGCCTTTACTTTTCGATGTGATTCTTAAATAACTTTTAAATTGCATTTGGCCATGTGACTACTATTAACAGATTTTAGTGGACAGGTCTTGGAAAATGATGCAAATTGAGAAATTAACTTTTTTAAAAACAAGATTAACATATGTTTGGCTCAGTTTAATCATAAATGGTTTTTGCACCAATAAATTCCAATAAAATCAAACCAAACCAATTTTTTTATCACTAAGCCTAAATGAAACGTGTGCCCGTAGCTACTCAAATTTACTCTTTTTACTTCCTCACATAGGAAATACTATAACTTTGTTGATAATCAAAAATTCGATTTCAAGACTTTCAGAAATCTCATTCGACCTCAATCTGGTAACACCACCTTGGAATTATGATTCAAAGATGACACATTGACTCAAGACAGAAATGACCTAGACCTATGTATGAAAATCGGGGTTCACAATGAATATAGACCCAGTAAACAAAACAGTGCGTGATGAAAGTTTCAAGAATTATTTTTAAAATTCTAATCATACATAATCATGGCCAGGTTTGGAAACGCACAAAAATTTTCATATGAATTTATTTACTTGTTTAAAACTGCTTTTCGGTGCAAGCAATAACTTTTACTTTAAAGGAAATTATTCCTGTCACATGTAAAATTGCTGATGTTTCCCTTAGATCAGTTTTTAAATTAATCACTGCGGGGAAAATGTCTCCCTGAAAAAGGAAAGACGTTATCAGATAAGACAGAAAGATATCAGATATTAGAAATAGGTTATCAGATATAAGGAACTTAGTGTCATCATTGTCCTGATTCTTTTTCATGCTGTATTTTAGTAATAATCCTACAATTCTATTATATTTGAAAGGTTTTTATTGTGGTCTATATAAACTTTGTTTATTTGACCTTCGCTGATATTTGAGTTTAACATTTTTGAGCTAAACAAAGCAAATTTGACCAGGTGATGACAGCATAAAAATTTTTGATCTACTTCAGTTTTCGATCAAATCTACAGATTAACCCTACTGGTCCATCTATTTGCATGCCTCACAAGCGAGTGCTATGGGCAAGAAAAATGTAGGTAGCATCAGATTTCAAATTCAATCCAGCGAAGGAAAGAGGTTGAAAATATAAGCTTGAAATCGTCATTACAGGCTTACTACACTCCCGTGACTGAACACAAATACTCCATATTATGTAAACACATGAAAAATTCGATTCTAACTTACTTTCTTTTAACTACGAACGTAATTATATATGAGCTAGAAATTAATTCAGTTGTTCGATCCCTGGCATTGTAACAAATACCTAATTAATGCTACAGTTTAAAAAAAATATTCGGAACTGTTTATGAACATGTTAAGTATTGGTTTTCAAATTAGCATCCACCGAGGCTTTTGTGATAGAAATATTGATTGTGCTTAGTTTCCATTAAATCTCTTATTCATAACTTTTATGATCATGATTCCTTTAAAAAGGTATTTTTAAAGTATCATATGATAACAGATATTAAAACCGAGATATTTAATAGTCTTTCACTAGTTTTACTTGTCGTATAAGTGAACTTTCCTTTGGAAATCAAGTCCCTTGGTATAATAGTGCCATTAAAAGTATTGACTCTTTGGGTAATCTTTCGTCTAATTACGTGTTGTTGTCATTTGATATGTATAACCACTTTATGTTGGTCTAAGTTTAGAGTTGGGCATCTCTCCAATGTTCATTTCCTCGTGAATTCTGTAATTCTTGAATAGTTGTGGTTTGTTGCGGTGGATTTTCCTTTTGAGCATGAGTTTTATGCGAAATTCCGGAAAAATAAAACAAGCAATTGTACTTTTTTTTGCTAATAATGATTTTCATAAAGTGAATATTCACTATTATTTCTTATAATGCCAATCAATCATGGGATTTTAAAACATATCTTTAAATTAAAAAAGCTAAACAGTGTTGGCATAATATAGTCTAGAAGATTCGATATCCAATTCAGACTAAAATCTTACAATACTGTCTTTCCATCACCAATTAGATCGATTGCTCATTAAATGCAGATGGTAGTGATGGTGGAAAAAGTAGAGCCTGAGGTGCTGGAAGAGGGCGGTCAAGGAGTTAATTAGAAAGGTTTCACTTAAGGGGACGAGAGTAATTTTGCATTGAGTGAACGTAAATGATTCGGCAAAAAATAGAATTGCGTGGTGAGTAATAATATTGATTTTACAATATGTACAATATTGTAATTTAATACTACGCAATAGTAGTATAACAATCGTAATTTATTTCAAGTTCATACTAACAGTTTTATAAAGCGAGAATTCACTTTTTGTGTTAATTGATATTACTTCATTTTGTATATCACCAGATCTTTCCTTCCTTCTTTCATGCAATGTCTGCAAAGGGAGAGTAATTTGATCATTAGCACTAAAGGAGCGAATGCACTTTTGAAACTAACTATATATTACTTCACTAGGCGACGCCAGATCCTTCTTTCTTGCTTTGATGTTTGCAAAGAAAGAATAATATGATCATCAACAAATTTCATCTAAGGGTTTTCAAGAATCTTTTTGTTTAGGTCTTTCCTGCATTTAAAAAATCTTTTTCGTTAATATTGTTTATCTGCGTGTATATAAATAGGCTTACACAAAAATACAATGAGTTATATATAATATTCAATATGTAGGTTTTTATATCAAATTATAGATCTATACGAAACGTAGATCCTCTGTCTACTCATTTTGTAAGCTGAGCATTTCTTCTCAAAAATAAATTACTTTTCAGGACTGATCGGTCCATTTTATGATTTTTGTAATGAAAAATCAAATAAGGCGAAAGGCCCTCGTTTTCAAAATATTTGGACAAAATTTAAAATTCATTTTGGAAATATAGCTTCAAACTTCTCAAATTTCTTTTTAAGTGATTTATAGACCAAATGGAAAAAATGGATGCTTCAAGCTTACTTGCATGAATAAAACATGGATTGAAGTCTCCCTTTGCTTTATTACAGATGATTGAATCTATAAACAGAATATTCACAAATGCCTTCCTCCGAATAAATTGGCGGTTTAGTTGACATTCCGAATTTAGAATTGCTTTCCATGTAAATAAGACCAGTGTCTGGCTAAGATAAACGGAAATTGGGATCGTCCATCAAGAAATACCAGCAAAATGCTCATGGGGATTGAAATATCTGTTGCAACCCTTTTTCAGATTGATCGCCGCTGTTGCCTGGCAACGCCCAGAACATCTTTTAAAACTTCGAGAACAGGCAATTTTTGTTCGAATAGATTTCTTTTCTGCGCGTGCGGTTGGATGAGCCGTAATAAAAGCTGTAGAAATGATGAGATTTCGAAAGGATGAAACTCATCACGTTGCCGTATTACTCATGAGTCCATTATAATTCTGCTCTTCCAGCATTAGCCAAATGGAAAATGGTTCTTGTCATAACGGAAATCGAATTCATGGTTTTGTAAGTTTTGGCGGAGCTTTAATTATTCCTGCTGGTAGTTTTTATTACCATCAAATCCCTTTCTAAGGGTCCGTCGGACTGTTAATAGGTATAAAGGAAAGAACTTTCAAGTTAGTATAATAATATCCTAAATTGCAAAAATCTGATATGTTATAACCATGTAGGGTAAAAATTCGTTAAATTTGGGTTAAAACTATTCCACATTAAATTGGCATATTTCTTGTAATTGGTTTCAACATATTCCTAACACAGTATTTACGGCCTATCAGCAGAGGTAGGCAACTTAACTGGCTCTAGCATTAATAAATGAATACTAATTGTTTTATTTTAATATACTATTGTTTTAAGGCTGGAATAGTATCTGTAAACAGTTCTGTGTTTCGGAAATCTTTCATTAAAAGAAAAAGAAAAAAAAATGCTAGAAATAGTTACCATAAGACACACACACATGCACGAAATGTCCGATATAAAAGACATATATTACAATTGTGCGACAAAAGAAAGTTTTACTATAAAATTCAGTGATTGATAATATCAGGTCTGACGAATCAAGCCAAAAACATTATCATGAATTAATATTTCGAATTAAAGGACCGAAGCTGTGCCTTTGATATAAATATCAGAAAAGTATGTGAAATCATCAAACAAATAACAACAAATTATGATAATAAAACTACTGAAATTGATTCAACTAAATAAATTATGAATGTGTTGCGCCTAAGAGCATGGAGACAAGGGACGCAAAAGTGAAGACAGAAAAGGGATAGAATCGTTCAACATTGAATTCTTAAGAGAACTACAGAATATTCTTTTATTATAATTTATAAAATGTGTCAATAGATTATTCAATCTAATTCATAATAAGATTCAGTTTTCAGTTTTACTTCAAACGATTTACAGGATGAAATAATAACATTTTATTTTGTTCCAGTTATGAACAATTACACAGCTCTTCGGACCTATGAATCATTCAGAGAAATATTTTTGGCACTTTTTAGAATCAAACTTTTAAATCAAAAATTTTTTCAGTTTTCTGAGACAAAATTTAACGGAGTTATTAAAAATATCATCATTTTAGGGGTACTATTGATTTTATTGTTTAAGGTCAGGCAATCTTGGGGAAAACCCTGATAATTTTTTTTTGGCATAGATTCTTTGAGATGGTCAGTATATCAGTATAATAGTTTAACATCAGGTTTGTTTATATATATATATATATATATATATATATATATATATATATATATATATATATATATATATATATATATATATATATATATATATATATATATAAATGGATTTCATAATTTCATAACTAATTTTCGTTAGTCATGCAGCATTAGTCGCAAAAGAGGGGACCTTTCTTTCCATTTAAAATCTGAGCGTCTGAAGAATATTTTACTAAATATGATTTATAAGACCAAAAATCTGTATGAAAATATAAAATTCATTATTCATTATGACAATTATGGAATCACATTGCACAAAATAGTATTCTTGACATTTTTTAAACTATTTTTTTTAATAAATGTATTTGCTTAGTATTAATTGTTTAAAAATTGACTGCTGGGTCTCAATTAGAATGGATTCCTGTATTCATACAGATCATGCTTCCCTTAAAAGATACAGAATTTTGGAATTAAAAGTGTAGACAATTTAAAATGTCACATAGCCTTTTTTCAAGCATTTGTTTTTGTAGAACATGTTTTATATTATTTCATACAAACAGATGCTAAAAATTACAGTTTTCTAGATTTAGTTTTTAATGAGTGTTAACTTAATCGTTTAATTTGAACTTTTGCCAACGTGATCAAAATATGTTGATAAAAGCTACTTTTTCTCCTGCACGAATAATGTGAAATTGTGAAGTTAAATTTTATATTTATTTTAAATTAAATATATTGTTCAAAAATATACTTAATAAATATACTTTGAAAATTAATTAAGAATATAAAAAAAATTCAACGTCAAAAAACATTGTATTATCGAAAAGAAAAATTTTGAATTTTAAAACGATGCAGAAATTAATTTTTTATTGCATTATTTTTGGAAGTTATAACAGAAAATTTAATTTTAATTAATTAAAATTCTAAATAAGATTTCAAGAAAGTCCCCTCAAGATGTATATTTTTACGTTTCAAAGTACATAGTGTGAAATTTGATAATTCTAAATCATATGGCACAGCACCAGCAAACACAGATTCATCATCATTACAAGTAGAGATAATATTTATTTTAAACTGTTGTAAATTGTGTACTTAAGAAAATCTGCTGTATTTGTTACATAATTTAAGAGTGTTCATGGATGTCCTGAACATATTTATGATTATAATAAAATAACAGATAATAAAAGAGATAAGAATATTGATATTATTATAATAATGGCAACTTAAAGTGATTCCATTTTCGTATTTCGTATATTCACAGATATTATGTTGTAGCATTATATGTATATATATTATATTTAAAGTTTTGTATCAAATATTTAATTAAATGGATTTTTCTTGCAATACCTTTGGCTGTTCTGGAACTTTATTGAACATCTCGAATTTTTGTGTCATTAGCGACGAAAATATTTGAATCTTCATATCAAAATATATTCAAATATCTCCGATAAATGTACATACAAATATCTATGATACAAGATTTGTGATATTGTAGAGTTGTGCTATTATTAATTGGATATAATTATACAACAAAGTATCGATTACCACGAAACGGATTTCGGGTTCACAGTTGCCAGATACATTATATGAGCGTGCTTGTTACAGACAATAAAAAAATAATCCTTTATGTAGTCTCTTGAATAAGGGACTAAGTTGCAGAAATTTATACTAAAATGATTAACCATGGATGCAAGCTGCCTTAGAGTGTGGCTGTAATGCTTTTAGAAAAATGTTAAAAATCAAAGCGTTATTTTGCACTTTTTCTTAATTATGTATGCAGTTGTGTAGAATTTATACATTTAATTCGTTTTCTATAATAAAGTGTAAGAGTAAGTCTATAAGGCAGTATACTTCAATTTTGGGGGAATAGCAACATGTTGGTATTACAACAACTAGTGGCTTAAATTTTTAATAAGTTTATAAAATCTCCCGCAATCCGTGCAAGAACCATAATTGTTTTGAGAAAATACATCACATTTTATAGAAAAGTGTTGCAATTCCTATCAGGCTTAATTTAATTCAACTTTTCTTTAATTAGATAACTACCTGAAAAAAGAAAAACATTACGAGATCGAAATAAGATTGTCCGCTCTGAAATGCAAGCAAACGCAAATTTTTTCATCCACAAGAAATATTATTTTACAGCTAGTCACGCTACTATAGCATCCTCTTCATTTTGTTCTCCAAAATAGAAGAATACTTTCTTAGTAAAAATTGAAACTGATTCTCAAAATAGTTTGTTTATGGTTACATTAATCTTAGATAATTTTGCAAATGAAGAAACTATATATAACACACGGCTTTTAAGATTTCATTTTATTGAGATGATATAAATTGTGTAATTGGATTTAAAAAGAACACAGAAATAAATGCTTCTAAATATTTATTTAAGTTCTAGATTATACATCAATCACATTCATAGACATTCTAAATACAATCACTTTATTCATCTAATAATTTCAATCACATTTTATATGCAAACATATCAGTTCCTAGATAGTTATACAGATCACATCAGATTCTATACATTATTTTACACAATCAGGTGTTAATGCTAAAAGTACCTAAAAACTAACATAAATGTCTAAATATATTATTAATTGCTAACTTAACATTTGTTATCACTTTTCTAAAATAAATCAAACTAAAATAAATCTATCTATCTGAAAAGGAAAACTTAACTTTAATTCATTTAACATATATGACGGTACGAAACTCTAAATGTAGAATACGATTTTTTAGCTGTTGGATATATTTATTTTAATTTACTATGAATTTTTTAAAGATGCCAACTGTTGATAACGGAACTTTAATTTTTGTAGTCTGAAACATAATTACAAATTAAAAGCAGGGAATTTGTTAATTTTTTTCAAACATATTTTCATCTAATTTTAAGTATAAAAACACAATTTCATTTCCATTTAATTATAAAATTGAATTTTAGTTTTTAAAAAAATTGTAGTTTAATTTTGCAGGGAAAAACGTATTCTACACATAATATATTCTTCAATTATGAAAACTACAGATTCTTTCTTCCATTTTTTTTCAATCACATATGGAGAAACTTCCACTCTTACAGATAATTTTTTTCTTTGTCTGCCTTACTATTCTTACTTTAAAATATTATAGATTTTTTTCAATATACCACTCGTATTCTCAGTTATCAATAAAATCATTGAGCAAAGCATCTTAAAATGCCGCCTAATCTGTAAAGTATACAAAATATAACAGATAATGATTTTTTTTTTATTTTCTTATCTGTCGCTGTCTGTTGATCCTTTTGTTAGTTGAATTTTTTCTAGAAATTATAAACATTTAAAGTCAATAAAAATGTTATTTAAACTTATCGATAAGAATGTGAGTCCACTTAAGGATCACTTCATATTTTATTGGCTAAAAATTGATACAGAGTAACAATGTTCTTTAAATAAAAATTTAAAAAATGCTTTTTTTTTTCAAATGTCAGAATTTGGGGGTTATTTCAGTTATTTTCATACTTTATTTACATATTCTATGTAATTTTTTTTCGTAAATTCTTGAACTTTATTTCAAGATGCACGAAAATGGTATTTAAAAGGATTTAAGCATTTAATCGGATATAAAACGATATAGTTTAATTACAGGATAAAGTTTTCAATTAAAAAAATTATTTCTAAAATTTCATTCTTTGCATTAGAAATTATTTGTTCTCCCGAAATTATAAAATAATTGTGGCTAAAATATGAGTTGTAGTCAAAAATAATATACGAGTTTGAGGTCTTAAAATGATAATATTATAAATTACATAACAAATTAGAAAAAAAGCAAGCCTTTCAATTGTAAATATTGACTAGTAATTAAAATGAGTTACTTTTCCAAACAATTTTAGATATTTAGGAGGGTTTTTTTTAAATAGAAGTATCAATCTTCCTGAATTTAAAACTAGATTGTAAAATGGCAATACTCTGCTCCTTTTATGTTATATAAATAGTTCATAGAGATAATGTTTCGAGATATTGAATTATTTAAATCGCTCTTCTTGAAAGATGTTGTATCATTTTACATCACTGTAGGCTCCTATTTTCATAATATTCATTAACTGAAAAAAGTTCCCATCACATCTTCTTAAAAAATCTTCACTTTGAAATGGTACAAATTAACCATGCATATTCACCAAAAATTAGTTCATTTTAATATAGCGAATACATTTTCCAGTATTTTCAAAAACCCTATTACAAGGTTTATCCTTTTTTGCTGCCATGTCCTCCTCGCATCCATACAGTCCGAAATACAAAACATTAAATAAGTGAAAGGGAATGCGACATCCGTTGTATAAATATAAATATCCTTATATCCTTTATCTATGAAGCTTTAGTTCGATTGCACTAAAACGACACTAGCATCTACATCCGTCTACTAACTTAACCAGGTACTACAGTGATATAAGGGCATCCACGCATGAAAAGATTCACACGCGGATTGGTTGAGGACTTTCCATGACACCATTGTTATTATTTTCACAGCAGGGCAAGTCTTCTTCGATGGGGGCTAGGATATTGGAACGGCTGTGGAGGGGCTTGTAATTGGGGTTGAGGCTGAAAGAAAATTTTGAGTATTTCTTGCAGAATTCGGCTATCCTGTTGCAAGCTTCTCGGAGATCGGATTCGGGTACAGTTAAGACGAGACGGACGTAGTTGGGGTAGTCGAAGCACTGAAAAGTAATGAAAAACATAAAAGTTAATGCTATATAAATATTTTTTAAAAAATTAATGGTTTTATTAATAATTTCTTAAATTATTATCAGAATAGCCCATTGTGAATATGATTATCTGAGAACGCGGAATTACTCAATAATTTATGCACCTTCTCTTAAAAAAAGAATGTATTAAAATTTATCTTAATAAAGTGAAATAAATTCCTATGCAAGTAAAAGATTTCTATCAATTAGATACAACGTAAGAGGCTTCCTTTCCGAAGATAACGGAATATTTTTAATATTTCTAAAATATGACATTGATGATTCAAAATGCTTTTTTTTTTAGCTTTTAACATTTAAGCTAAATTCCAAATATATTTAATATTTAATAAATCTTATAAATGTGGTAATACTTTTCAAATATAAACCTCAACTTTAAATATAAATCAAGTGAACAGAAAAGAAAATTAACACTTATCGTTAATGACTTTTATTGTTTTCTAAACTTTTTAAAAGTTAGTTAAAGCGAAACGGGCTTTCTCCTCAGATTCAATATATGACACTAAGATCTTTCAAACTAAATTGTGTAATGACTATGTAGTTTAATGAAATTCCGTTTCAATTGTATGCGAGTTAAATTTCATGTTTTCCTTTTAGCATATGGACAAATCTTCTTAAAGTATAGTTAATTTAAGTTTGTAAATTTTGTCGTAATTTGATGATTTAATTAAAAAATTTTGGTGTTTTTTACTAACTTTATAGTTTGATGTAATTTCTTGTTAATCTAGATTGATGTTTAAATTTCTTATTTTTATTTAAAAATATTTTATCGTTTATATATTTAATTCTGATTTGTTCCAAATTTCCAATTTTTTTAATTTTGATATATGATTTTATTAAAATATATCATTTCCTAAATTTGTAATTTTGTGTTTATGACATTTTAAAACGATTGATTTTACTGTTTTTATATTTCTCATACTAAATCTTATTCTAAATTTCTTAAAATTTTTCGGTTCTCGAGGGATCTATACTTGGACGAAAGTCAGGCCCTTCTCAGAAAAAAAAATCCCCGGTTTGAATCCCTATACGAAAGTGACCTTTAATAAAGTTTTCAGGCTAAATTTATTATTTTTTATAGTTTTTCATTTTATTCTGATTTTATAGCTATTTATTAATGCAAGGTATTCTTAAGGCTTATTTGTTGGTCCTAGTTTGGATTATTGATTATGGCCTTATTCTTTCATTTCGTTTATTTGGAGCAGTTTGGGACTCTCACATCTAACATGTATGCAAACAAGACAGATTGCCTGATTTATTGCTTAAAATGATATTTTAATAGTGCATGTACAATGAAATGCAACATTTTAATCAACCAACTATCATTTTAATAATCCGAAATATATAATCACTGATTTATTAGAATAAAAGTCATTCCTTATGTGTTATCAGAAAGAAAAGAAACGTAAAGACAACTAATCATCTATTGTATCATATAAAGGGATTTAATTTTTTAATTTTTTTGAACAACTATTTTCTTTCCTTTTTTTTTTTGTCATTAAAATATTTTTTTCAAGAATAATGCTGAAAAAGTGGAGTAATTTTCTACAAAATGGCATTTTACGATTTTCAAATATGTTAAATATCAAGTAACAAATTAAAGTGCATTTTCCAAGCTGATAAAATTTACAAAACTCTTCGTAGCAAACATTTACAATTAGTTTAGATCAATTCATGAATTGAAACAAGCTTCATGCATATTTTTATTTTAGAAAATATAAATAATTAAATTTTTTAAATAAATCTTTCTATTTTTAATTTAAACACTCCAGACCATGAACATTTTTCTTCTTCAGTATATTTCAGTTTCAGGGGATTATTATTTTGATTTGAAGGACAATATTAAAATATTCCATGAATGGAATAGAAATATCATTTTCATCCTCTGCAATTTTTACATAGGACGGTTTTAAACGAATGTACTGACATAAAATAAATAGATCATTAAAATATTTTTAATAAAGAATAGTTAAATTTAATTCTGATTTTAAATAATTTCTCTTTATCTCTTCCATAAATTTATTTAAGTAAATATGGGTTTTAAGATTTCAATATTACAAAAATAAAAATATTCTATTAAAATTAAATTTTAAATGAAAATTTATATTTTTTATAAATATCTTCTGTTTTTTTACTAATTTTTAATTTGAATGTTTCTTCACATTTATTTTTTACTCGTCGTCTGATAGCTGTGCTAAAATATTTCTGCCGTTCTTCTAAAAATAAATCATTCGCCATTTCGAAAATAGATGCGTTCGTGTTTTAGATTCAATATTAAATAGTTTTATTTTATTCCATTTATAAATTTATTTCAGTGGCAAAAGATGAATTCTGAGGATTAAATATTCAAATATTTACAATATTCATATATTTGAAATGAAATTTTAAATATAATACATTTATTTTTACAAATATCTTTGCTTCTTTACAACTATCGTATTCTGACTGCATAAAAAACTACTTTTGCCATTCTTCTAAAAATAAATTCGTCGAAGAGACAGAAATAAATAATGCCTTTCGTGTTTTATTTCCATTTAATAGCATAGCCTAGCGCTAAGAGAAATCAAATAACAATTCAAATCAGCTCAGGACGACTCTCTTCGCTCGAAACTGGCATGCGCCAATACATAAGCTCTGTCATTACCGAGAAAAGTAAGACCATTTCCTTAATAACGCAAAGCATCATAAAATTATCCCAAGTAAATCAAAGGAAGGCCCATTATGGGCAGGCGGAGAATTCCCGCGTATCGATTTGGTGATTTTGTTTCCTAGGCTACTTCCCTTTGACATTTAAATGACCACCCCGACTCATTCTTTGCCGGCCCTGGGGAAGAAGAAAGGATTAAGGATTTGCCACCCTGGGAGCGTTTCTAAGGTAACGGGTTTACCTGTCACGTGGGTGGTACTCAGACCCAGCAAATTGGCTCAGACGGGATTTTTGCCATTAGTCCTGTTTCTTTTAAAAACATTTTATCAATTCTTGTGCTTACTTTATTTCAAGTTGAGGGACCGTTAAGACTTGCCAATATTACTTTAATGAGCTCATGTAATATTCTTTAAGGGGAATTGGAAGAAAATCAAGATTGTAATTTAATAAGAAAACAAGTACGAATTTTGTTTGGTTTTTTTATTAAACTACATTTGCAACTTGAAAACGTAAAAATAAAGTTTAGATTAATATTTTATCGAGTATTCAGTTCTGAAATCATATATATGACGGAAAAAGTGACTTTGTCATCACATCGATGAATTGAAATAAAGATATTTATGATTGATATTGTAAAGATAGACTCATTTCCGAGAAGATAATCCTCACTGGTTCATTACAAAGTGCGATACAAACTACTCTTCTTGTAGTGTTTAAAGAGAGCAAGAATTGAATTAAATCGTTAATTGAATTAACAAGCAATTAATGTTTCTTCATTATAGATCTGTAAGAAAGACAACTGAGAGTTTTTTTTAACTTGCAATCTTAGGTGCTACATTCATGAAAAGATTAGACTGCAGCAAAAATGAATGTGATTGCTTTCTTTTAAATAAATATTTCTTATAAAGGAGGGAAAGCATTTCATAGTATTATAAAAATATTGGTTACAAAATTTGATCATTATTGAAATATCTATTTCTTTCAACTTTTATAATGTGTTTTGAAGCTGGATAACTTTGAATATTTAAATTTCATATATACATATTAATGTTCAATACAGATGCATTAAGATTTCGTAATAATAGGCTAATAAACTTATTTTGTTTATTCTCCATATGGTCTAGTAATATCATTAAACTCGGTATTCTATACAATAATCAGGAAGCTAATACAATAATCAGGAAGCTAAATACAATAATCAGGAAGCTAAATACAATAATAAGGAAGCTAAGAGCCTACACACTATCAGTAAGACATAAAGTTTTTTTCTGTATATTCAATAATTATTAATTACATTAATATCATATTTGGAAGTAATTTACTCTGAGTGTCGATGCACAGATTTTTTTTTTTTTTTTGTATTGCCAATTAGTGAAAGTGCTAACAATGAAAAGACCTTTTTTAAAAGATATAAATACACGATTAATTTAATTTATATTTTAATTTATTGTTTTATTGATCCTTTCCTTTCTACTCTAAAATCCCTTTTATTGCGATTGGAAAACTATTGTTTAATCATTATCTTGATATTTGACATTAAGTCAAAGAGCCAAAATTATAGAAAGAGAAATGCAATAAAAGGCTGAATTTACTGATTTGCTGTAGCAAAAATGTTTATATTTAAAACTTTAGAATCTCTTAAATATTTTTTCTGACGAAATTGATCCTATCCAAGATTCTCTAAATCCGTTACAAATATATGTAAGCGTATTGATGGAAGCTGACATCAGGTATGAATTTAAAACCAACCAGTGAAGTTGACAAAGCTCTCGAATAACGACAACTATTGCGAAAACGTATCTTGTTTAGATATTTCTTGAAGACTAAGCTACTGAGGCCTGTATTTTAACGATTTTATGCTTTTTCGCTAGTATTATGTTCGTATTCAATAGAGGGAATTCTTTGGCATTTTTAGTTAGTCTGTGCCGTTTGGGCATGAGTGAAATTTTCCACTTTTTGGAACAGAAAGATGATGGCTACAAGAATTTATTGAACATGCTGCAATAAATATGTAGAGAAAATTTGTAGATTAAAAAAAAACCCATTGTAGATGTTTAATTTTTCCATATAATAACGATTAAAATTTATAAATCTAACATTTAATATATTGTAATCCCAATTTAATTTAAATTTCAGCATAATTCAGGGGTGTTTGTGGGACCCCAAAAAATCCCCTGAAACTTTTACGGACTTACTACCGACATTTTGGAGTTTCGAGAAGGGGGGGGGGAGAAATGAAAAATTGCAATTATGAAGTATTGAATGACCTAATTATAAAAGTTCAATGAATTACTTTTTTTGCAAAATTAATAACCATTAATTTTGCAAAATTAAGACCTCTGAACAGAGGTCACGTGATCGCACATCTGGTCGAACGAAATCTCTCCTTTTTTTTTCTGCCGCGCCTACTTGCCGAAAAGAATCCAGAAGAGAATGTCCGAGAACCGGGGGAATGAGTCATAACTCGTAATAAGGAAAGAACAAAAAGGAAGTTTTTCCCCCCTTTTCACGCATTATCACTGCCTTTGGAGAAAGAAAGGAAAAGTTTTCACCACACACACTGACCTTGCGTTTTCTGCTTTCAAAGCAAACAAAATTACCCAGATCAAAATAAATAATTCATTATTATACCTATTTCCTTTTGAACGACGATCCCCGGAATTTCCGGGTATCGAAGTTCAAAATCCCCGGAATTCCGGGGTTTCCCCGGAGCACAAACACCCCTGATAATTTAACATATATATTTTAAAATTTTATTTAATTAATTTCGTTAATAATCCCACACTAGCACTGTTATTATTATCACTTATTTTAAAGAAATAAATCACTTAAAAATTGAAAACATATTTGAAAAAGTATTCATTAATGAGTTATTTGTTCACTAATATCTATTTTCTTTAAGTTAATTCCTTTTTTTATATTACTTACAAAAGTTGCTGAAAATACTAATTATGAAGTAGTATTTTTGCTCTTGAGTGATTTACAAAATTCTATTATCATGCAATATTTTTCTATGTAATCTTTATTTTTTAATTACATTTTTATTTCAAACAGGAAATAAAAGAGTGAAATGAATTAACCAAGATACATCTAACAACAAGCCGCAATTTAGTTTCAAGTTAGTTAAATGAGATCTCGATATTCGATGTGTGATATGTTTAAATGTTCCTTTTTTGTTTTCTATACTGACGCACTTACCTTAAGCATGTAAAGCTTAATACAAAACGGCGGGAAAATTTCCGATTTTTGTTTTATAAATTCTTTTCAAATAAAAAAAATTGTGAGCTTAAAAAAATTGGAATTTAATTTCAATTAAAAGATAAATATTCGATAATTTGCGCCCGTTTGAAGTAATTATTTGGTGTACGTTTAAATTTAATATTTTACAGTTAGAGATAGTAAATAGAAAAACTACGAGGGACCACATTATTGATAATAGTGTATTTTCTATTATTTTTATTTAGATAGATTGTTTTAAAATATATAAATTGTTTTTTATCATATAAAAAATTAATTAAATGTTTATAGTGATACATGTTATTTTTTGCTAATTAGTATTTTTACTTGCAATATATATATATATATATATATATATATATATATATATAATTTTACTATTAGAGAAATTCTGTAATTCACTGATTCAGAAGAATTATGATAGAATTTCTTTCTATTAACTTTAAATATAACGAAATTCTATCTATTGAATTCTTAAAAGTTTTAACTTTAAATAAAAATAAATTAAACAATTTTAACGCACATTCGATAATTTTTCTGTAACAGAAAAATTATTGTATTATTAAATTAATCTATTGTTCATAAAATATTTATTTAAATATATTTTCATTTTATGACTATTTCAGTATCACTAATTTAATCGTTTATAATAAATGCATGAGATATTCTTCCAGAAATGGCTTCAATAACAATGAATAAATATTTCATAAACAGATATAAATTTATTATTGAGGTATTACTCCTCTCCCTTTCAAAAATATAATAGCAATTCGATAGGAAAAATTTTATTTCGCCGATATCTCTTTATTAAACTGAGTAAGATACGAATTCAAAAAGGATATAGAATCCTGAGAGATCATTTCTCATTTTATTTCCGCTCTCCTATCGTGATATACTTTTCTCATTACGAATTCTTTGTCATCGTCATTGAAATACGTTTTCGCTTTTGACGACGTATGATATTTTATTTCACTTATCTGTAAGATCGTTAGGATTGCTTTTATTATTGCTTTTTATTTTACTATCCCTTTATTGATATATGCATTTCTTTTATGGTTTTAAAAATAGAAGAGATTGGGGCTAAAAATGGCATTTAATTTTAAAATACAATATTTCAGATAGAAAAATTTTAAATGGGTTTTAGAGTGAATTATACTTAAAATTATATTCTTAGGAAAAATTATAAAAGATTTTTGGAAAGCAGTTATAATGAAAGATATCAATACAGATAAGAAAATTACGTATTCAGTTCTAAATTACAGATCTGAATATTTCAATAGTTTTTATTTAATAATTAGAAATAGATTATGAATAACTCTTTGCCGCATGATATCGATATTGCATCGATATGAGAAATAAATAAATTAAACTGATTTAATTTTTAGATGTATATTATGATATTTATTTTGATGTTTTAATAGTATTTCAACATGGATTCTACCCAGTGTATTTTTTTCGAACGCATTCTACTGGTTATTACACAAGTTATTCCTGCAACTTTCTGTGAAATCATTATTCAAATCATTTTGTTTGTTTTCTTTTTCCTTTTCTTACTTGTTATTTTTATATCATTTTTAATTGTTTTGCAATTTTTTTATTCTTGTTTTCAAAAGATCATTTTGCATCTAAAGCTTGCTTAAATTTACATGTATTAAGAATAATGATATATTTTAAATTAAAAATATATCTTAATTTTTCAGTGCCTGTAATGTTTTATATCTATCTTTTTCCATTAAATCAATTAAACATTTGAAATTGGATAAAAAAAGATAATTAAAAATAAATTCAGATAACATACCGCTCCAGGTAAGCACATCACAGACTGTTCACAGACTAGTTTTTCCACGAAATCTGTATCGTTTCGGAGACCAGAAAATGTATTGATATCAATTCCAACCTGTGAAAATTAAATATTACTATCACATTAGTAAGATTTTCACAAATAATCTCTCTTTTATTTATTGTCATTAACATTAATACAAAAATACTATAAGCACAAAGCAGAGACATTCAGCTTGTAGAATTATCTACTGGAAAGCGGAAAAGTTTTAAGAGGCATAATATTGATGCATTGGCCAATAACTAGTACATTAACATTAAAATATTTTAATATTAATTAATTATATAAAAAAGTAAAAATTGTTTAAGAGAGAAAATCAATGACAAGAACATGAGTGTAAAGTTTAAGCGAAAATACATATTGACGATTGAGAATGACTAACACGTAAAACAATTTCTTTTTTTTAGCATAAAGCTCAGCTGATATATTACTCATTAAATGAACTAAAACTGTAAATAGGCGGCTTTATTTATATTTTTAGTTTTTTTCACATTTTGAAATCTTTCTTCAAACTATGATTATAATATATATATAAAACTCTTCAAAATTATTTGAGAAAATGAAGAATTTTCTCTAATATTCTTTCTTTTTTCCATTTTAATGTTAATACACCTTGAACATTGATCATTTTAAACTACCATTTTGAACCTTTCTGATTGGCCATTTTTGAGATTTTTTAATGAATTTTCCAGAACATTTAAGTGTATAATTTAGAAATAATGAAAAGATAAATGAAATAAAAAAAAATTAATACTGCGCTAACAATAGATGCTAATATATTTCTGCTAAAATTTAGTTCAAAATATTACATTAGGGGTTTCAATTCATCTAATTTCTAAGGAAAATTTTAGTAAAAAGTAAGAACTTTTTTGTCCTAATATAAATTGATGCAAAGCAAGACTGAAATTATTCATATTATGTTCTGTGAGTTTCAATGCAGCGAAATGCTTATTAATTTGAATAAAATTATATTATACTTAATTTGAATACAATTTTTTTAATGTTTAATTTATGCATTCAGAAAACAATACTTTTCTTAAAGATTAACTATATTTGGATAATTAGTTGTCAGATGTAGAATTAAATCAGTTAAGAAAAGATTTATAGAAAAATTATCAATCCTCTTTGTTGGCGAAATTTTTCAGTGTTTGCAAAACAGTCTTCATCATAAAGAACATAGACAGTAAAAATAAATAAAAGAACATAGAAATGCTAATTGAAACAATTCATATAATTCTATCGAGCAATAACAATTTCTATAGTTTCTATTGAATTCGGAAATACACAAGTTTGGTCTTATTTATCCTCGATTTTGGTCAAAATTTATCCTCGATTAGACAATAGATTGTAAGATATTATTTTGTCCAGTGCAATCATATGAAAATAACAAAAAGTAAATATTGTTATCTGTAATACTGAAAGAAAATATCTTATATGATCTGTTTTAATATCTGAAATAACTCTTAGCTCATACGTTGAATTTTATACAGTATGTATTATAAGCAATACAGCTGTTTAAATTGTTCGTTTATTACATTTGTGTGTATTTTATTTTCTAATGCTTTTCTCATGGCAAAAGATATATGTAGACAGTTTACATGATAATTCGGAATTCAAATAGAGAATTTTCAAATGCCTACGTCAGAGACGAATCAATGAATTAAAGACATGACAATTTTATCTATGTGCGGAAATCCTCTTAAGTTCAAGAAAATGTTTGTTTTCTCAAACAAAGAAAACTTCTATTATTGCGTATTTGTATTTGGTAATTTGTCTTTTTGAACTTAAGAGGAACGTTGTTTAGAATAAATTTTGGTGAATATTGAATAATTGAAATGTTGAAAGGTATCTTGGATGAAAATAGTATCAAATTTTTCAAGTAAACCATTTCTAATTAAAAAGAATAGAAACTATGATTGTGATAAATGGAAATAGCAATTGAATAAAAAATTAATTAGTTAATTATTAATTTGTTAGTTTAATTTAATTTTCGTTTTAATTTCTTTTATTTGAGAAAACTTATACTATTACTTTTCGATCCATTATTTTAAATTTTAATAATTAATCTATTAAAATGATAAAACAAAGTTTTACTTTAATTTTTCTATTTTAAACCTCTTTTACGTATCTAAAAAGTAAAATACAGTGATGAAAACAAAAAGCATAAAAAAATATTGATTTGCAATTCTTTTCAAATTTTGATTCAAAGACCCTTTAATCCTTCTAAAGTGTTTTGTGTTATATTTTCATTGCATATAATATTCCGAAAATAATAATCCTAAGAGGTACAGATACTTATTTCCATAACCAAACTATCCAATTTGATTTTAAATATTTTCACCAAAAACCATTTAAAATAATTTCCATATTATTTTAATTACTCAGGAAAAGATTAGTTGTTGAGATGGCCATAAGACTGGAGTAAGTTTTTCATATACATGAGGACCGAGAAAAATGATAAATTTTATGAATATATTTAAAAAACAAATAAACTTGTATGTACAGAAGTATATTGGCCTACATTAAAGTGTTCGACTCTAATATCCATTACATCCGTTCAAATAAGAACCGACTCACCGTAAAATGAAATACGCAGCATTCTTGAGATGTTGAATTTACATTTAGTGAATGAGGTAGTTTGGAAATATTTCAATGGTGGAAGTTGAAGGTTTTCAAAAATAAACATTTCTAATTCTGAGTTGTTTATTTTGGAGATTTTGCGAAATGGTTTGATAACGGTTGTAAGGAGTATTAGTTGTGAAATATATTGTTCTTTCACATTCTTTATGAACTGGAAATTTCACAATCAGCGGTCATTTTTTGCTATTAATAGCTTGCTTCACAAAACCTTCTGTGCAAACACGTAAATAATTCATGTTGTAACACGTGTAAGTTTGGAAATCTTTCATGATACAAACATACCGCTGGCAGTTGTATTTCCATTTGTTTCAATTATATGACATCCAAGTAATGCTAAAAAAATTCCATCCTTTTTTAAGTTTGTTTACAACATGGACACTTTATTTATGTATTCACATGAACATTCGCTTTAACTATTTCCTCAAAGAGACCCATGTTTACCCTTTTACGTTTCTATGCATAACTGTTAAAACCATCTTACATGACGTTGAATCTTCTATATTTGATTGGTTTAAATAAAGATTATTATTTTCCATCAGTTTTGGAAATTGAATTAAATAGGTTTGAAATGAAATTGGTTAAAATAAATATTTTAATATTATTCTTCAGTTTTGAAAAGAGAATTTAATGCTTTGTAATTTTTCTTGCTATGTGGTATCAATTATT
The DNA here is from genome assembly GCF_947563725.1 of Argiope bruennichi. Classification (NCBI taxonomy): domain Eukaryota; kingdom Metazoa; phylum Arthropoda; class Arachnida; order Araneae; family Araneidae; genus Argiope; species Argiope bruennichi. Next base: position 53,561,927 of record NC_079156.1, read on the forward strand.
TGATGGAATGATTTGAATTTTTCCTCTTGCACATTTGAAATTGAAGAAAGCTGCTATTTGATTACTTTTTAACAATTTATGTGAAATTAGTTGTTTAAACTAAATTAAAAGCATCTGCTGTTTATAAAATCCTTTAAATATCAAATTAAAAGAAAGAAAGAAAAAAATTGATCGGAAAGAAAGGAGGAATTAAAGCTAAAGAAGCATTTATAACGACTGCAGGTTTGTAAGTATTTTAATTTCTAACGTTAAGTTATATTTTTTACAAATTCTTTTAAATTTTTTACTTAAAAAAGGTGCCAGTGATAAAATACTTTCTAAAAACATCCCCTTTCCTACAATTACTTTTGAAACAAATGCCTCTGATTTTTTTTCTTTTATCTTTGATTTCTCCTTAAAATTTCATTATTGGTATCATCTCTTTTTTCCCCCTTCAAATTCATGTAATAAACGCATGATTCATAGAAACAGAATTCAACCTAATAAACAAAATTTGTGCTTATTCATAGCAATAATTCTGAATTTTGCTATGCAAGCTGAATGAAAACTGATTGACATTATATGAGAAAGAATAATTTATCATTTTTCGCTTATGAATATATGGTTTTAAGACAATAATTTCCATCCAATCATTCTCTAAAAATAACAAATATTCAAATGCTTAATTAAAACTTTTTTATTTATTTCATTGCTGAGGGTCTTTTAATATTCTGCAGTAAACCGAAGTAGCAGTTTATAAATATTTTTTTTTAAAGATAGCAACATCGTATAATTGCGGAACACTCAGATTCCGATAAATTTAATTTCTGTAATGTCCCTTTCAACTGGTAGACACTAATTAAGCATCTTATCGAACATACAAAAGCATTCTGTACTGCAATATTAGACATTTTTTCGCATTCAAGGCGTGGAATTAAACTGCTATGCAGATTTTATGTCGTTATGGATAAATTTTCTTGAAGTAGTACTTAATTATTTGAAATTTCGACTGTAGATGGCAGCACAATATCAAAAGTAAAATAAATGTTTCTTTCCACTGATAAATTATTACATTCTGCAAACTTCATGTTACCTTTTTTATTAATTAGTGAAATAATTTCTCTGCAAAATATAGCATTGATATATTCTTTTAGATAAATTTTTACTTACCATCATATACATAGCACCAGATGGCATCACAGGAGTAAGACCTGGAATTTCGGACAGCACAGAAAAGGCTATACTTGCGTTTACCTGGAGATTATAAGTGAGAAAAAATAAGTAACTTCAATCAAGAAATAACTGATTTTGTCTAATTTTTGTACATTATTTTAATTAGCTCATTTGTAATAAATTACGACGATCAAAGAGTTAGCATTACTTGTTTTGAAATCTTAAAAACAAATGCTTCTAACTTTATTTAATATAATATATATTTAAATATTTACTTCATGCATTATAGGAATAATATCTTAATAAATAATTCAATTTCTAATTAATTAAAGTTCATATTTATTCCCCAAAATGAATAGTAATTATAAAAATAAAGTTTTCAAAACTGGTCATTATAAAGTACCGATAATTATTTTGTTAATATATTACTGTAAAAGAATTGAAATTACTTTATATCATAAAAGGAATTGAAATATAATTTTTAAAAAGTAAAGCAAAAAAAATTAATGCTACAATGATTTTTACTACTGATAGACCGAAAAGCGAACACATCTGCAGTACATCAGCGTTACAAAATGCACTTTTGTTAAACTTGCAGATAATCGTAAATTAAATAAATGGTGAACAATATTTTTAAAATATTTGGAATCAAAATTGATTCAATTCCGTTCGTTCAGTCGGCTTTTTTTTCCCGTTTTCCTTCTTTTTTTTTTTTTTCTTTTCTTTTTTTTCCCTTCTTTTTTTTTTTGTAGTATTTTTTTTGGGGGGGGATTGTTAATTTTTTTTTCAATAAAATATTCGCATTTGTTTTTCAATAATAACCGAAATGCGCAGTATTAACTCTGACTTCTTATTTTTATAGCATGAAAGTACGTAGTTAACAAAAAAAAAAAGATAGTTTATTATGCAAAGAAACTGGAACAAGGATGCGCGAAGCCTTTTCAATGATGTGCTCCTAAACTGCACGCTTAGAATTTGAATTCATTTCCTGTTTACAAACTAAAAAGACAGTAACATATTTTAAATGATTAAAATGTTCACTAGTTTCATCTAGAATTTCAATTTCTTCATTCATACATGCTTTACATATCATTAGAATTTTTTAAAATAATTATATACATAAAGATATTCTTCAGTTTATCAATTCGCTGATTTTCATTACGGGTTTTTCAAAATTTACATTCACAAAAAATAGTACAAGAAATTAGAAGAAAAAAAAACTTGTTACTTTGTCACTTCATTTACTTACTTTCACAGACATAATAATATCATTAAAGAAATTTTGTGGGGTGTCTTTCAGTATGTTGGGCAGTGCCCCCTGAATAATTGTATTAGTTCCCATAATTCTTTGGCATAGAGACTGTAATCCATTTCTTACCTGTAATAACACAAACATTTATTTTAGTGGATAATTTCATTTAACAAAAAATTTGCTCAATTGCAACAGATTATTTATTTCTACAAATAATTAAATTTGTTATATATTTAGAAACTATATGATTTACAAATGTTAAATAAATAATTCAAGAATTGAAAACTAAAAATAAATTTCATAGAATGGAAATCTGAGCATCTTAATTTTGCATAGTAAAAATATAATTTTTTTGTTTCTCTAAAAAAAAAAAAAAAAAATTAAAAGCAAAGTATTTTCCATCTCCCTCCCCCCCCCTCCCATTTTAAGATAATGAATTCATTCTCATTTGGGTTATCCGTAACTTCTATTGATTTTGATTGATTATTGAAGAAGATACACAACAGGATTTATTAAACGTACTGATTTTGTTTGTACACATATTTACAAGTATGTTAAAGTGTGCATTATATATATTTGATTTCAGCATAAAACTATTAATGACACTGGACACTTCATTCAAAAATTCGAAATAAATTATTAAAATATCTTATTCCATTAATGAAATGTCTTTTCTATAAACTTATAGCAAATTAAATGTTTTTGATGTGGCAATCATTTATTGATGATGGGACGACAAACAGTTCAAAATTATGATATCCGTCTTTAACTGCGCTCAAACACAGCTTCAAACATGAGCATCAATGCAAGACATCAAATCTGATATTTTTTATTGTTTATTTAGATGAGTGTCCCCTTTAGAAGTAACGTTCGTATAATTTTGAGGCAAAATTCGATAGAGAGAAAATTTAATGCAGATCTCACTAGCCGTAGTTGTTTTATTCCGATAGATTTAATGTGCACCACGTCAATAAATTTTCTGTTGGAATTGGTACTTGAATTGAAATTTTACCATCAAACTAGCACGATATGAAATTTTCTGAAGTTTAAATCAAAAAGATTTGTTAGTGTAAATTCACACAAATTTGAATACCAGATTTTTTTTTGAATTTGAAAATGTATTTATTTGACGCAAATATAAAGATGCGCAAACTTACGGAAGATCCAAATACTTCATTTCTATCATGGATCAAAATCCAACCCATTCTCCAGCCAGGAACTAAGAACCTATAAAAAGAACGAGAAGTTTTTCAAAAACCAGTTAACGGCAAATGAAACCAGGAAAAACCGAAACTTGAATTCAAAATATTATATTTCATGTTAAAAGGAATTGATTTTTGCAAATGTAATTACCTTTTGGTAAGACCGCTGCATGTAAGTATAGGAACAGACAAAGATAAAGATGCGATAGGATAAAATTCTTCCTCTGAAAAGACCTGTAAGTAAATTAAAAATACATGAATTAATTAGACAGAAAGAGTCATTCATTAATTTCGACATATTTATCTGAGACAGAATGAACTACAATTTTAGTAAATTTGAGTTCAGTTTTGAAAACTTTCTCTACGTCTGTCTCTAATTTTAAACTGAGTCAATTGCAATTTATTGTATTTCAGACTTCTTATAATGCATAAAATAATTTTGAAACAATACAGCATTAGAATGTTTTTTCATTGTTTTGCAGAAACCAGCCATATCAAAAAAGTGTTTACAGCCAATGTCTCATTAACAGCTTGCAATTCTAATTAATATTTTGTAGGGAAAAGGGTATAAAAATTCCCACAATAATTCTGTGAAATATCAAAATTTTGAATTTAAATTTATTACGTGTTCTACTGCTGAGTTTTACCGTTTTACTTAAAGTGAAAATTTTTATTAACAGGAACACCGTCTTAATAATTCAACAACGGTTTTGTCTTCTTACAATTATTAATAATTTTTTATTTATTATTTAATTTTAGTTATTTAAAATATTGTTGTTAAAATAAATTTCTCTTGAAGTATTCAGTGGCTGGTAAATTTTTCCCCTTTTAATACTGTGAGCAAAGGTTTTGAACCATAACAAACCTAAGCGAACTTTAACAAAAACCTTTTAACCTATAAAATATCCCTTTTAAGATGTTTTACTCGTTCAAAAACTAATTAAAAGCAAAGTTTTTGATTTGCTTCAAAAATTGTTCCAAGTCTGCTATTTCATCTTCATAGCTTAGCCTTAAAATTGAGATTTCACTCTAAAATAACAGAGAAAACATTTAGAACAGACTCGTGCTGCCAGTTCAAGGACTATGCATTACTTACACTTCCTATAAACGTGGCCAGAGTTAAATAGATAGAGATACTGTCCTACTTCTTCGTGTTTATCACATGTTAAAGTGACTTTTGAGTTTATTGTACTGCTGTTAGAATTACACAATTATTTTACTTTTACTTCCAACCTTGCTGAATTTGATTTCAGTTGTAGTATAAAATTTAATATTACTGGATAATTTCCCTGTTCAATAAATAAATTGGAATTGTCTATTTACTGAGATATAGATATATAAAAATGTGAATATTTGTGCATTTCTTAAGAAATATATTTAAAAAATAAAAACAATAATTATTAAGCCTTCAACAATAAATTTGCTTTTTTTTAAAATGTAGTTCTAGAAAATAAGTTTTAATAACCATTCATAAGTGAAACAAATGGTGGTAAACTTTTGTATTTGTAAATTTTTTTAAGAAAAAATATTTAAAAAAAATTAAATAATTGAAATTTAAGACTTTAACTATATTTTTATGCAATTCTAAAAATAAATCTTAGTAATCATTCAATTAGATAAGAAAATGATGATAAAGGTCAATTTATAAATTTAATAAACATTTCCATCATAAAGACATAATTCGAAGTTATTATGTTATTTTAACATCCTCAAATGAACGTGGGTGTAAACTTCTTAAAGAGAGCTTCATCATATTTTCAAGACAATTATTATTAAAATAAGCCATTCGAATGTGGATTTTGTTCAATTAGGTTTTATTAAGGCCGCTCCTATTAATTTGTCATTCTAATTAAACAAAACATATAGAAAAAAAGCCGTTAAGAGTAAAATTGAGATTGCTATATATTTTTTAAAAACCTTAAATGTTTTTAACTGAAATTCCTTTTTTCGAATAAGGCATTAAAAAAATATGAAACATCAAGTTAAATTTCCATTTCAATTGTAACGAAAACGTTCCTGATTTATAAATATCTTGGAAGTAAAGATGTGTGAAGTTGAATGCTGAGACGCACTCAAATAAAAGTATATAAACGTTATTTTTCATGAAAACACGTGTTTTCATTAGTATTCTTGTACAACAGACATGAAATATGGAAAACAGGAAGTAAAATTTCTAACGGTTGTTTTTATTATCTTTTTGAATTTTCAACAGATACAGTATAAGAAAAATTAGTTTTTTTTTTTTGATGTGAACGAATGAAAAATAATGAAATATGACAAAATATCCAAGTAATTTTTAAAAATAAATAACATTTCATTTAATTCTAATTAATTTCATTTAATATTTTTATAATAAAAGAAAACTGAACAGTTTATGACTTTTCTTTTCTTATCAATCAAATGTGTATGGTATAGTATTATTCGCAATTTTTTCTTATAAACTGTTATAAGAAAAAAAATATTTATTTAATTTACTCATTTTGTATGATATGATTTTGCATTTCATATTATATTATACAATTCAATCTTTCACTTCAGAATTTGAAAAACGATGGCACATTTCTTTTATTTCTTTTTCCCTTTAAATGGAGTTTTTGAACAAAAGTCCCTTAATTTTGAATGTTACTAAATAAAAAAAAATATACTACTTAATTATTTTAAAGTAATGTCGTTTTTTTAATGGGAAAAATTACCTTTCTATGCCCTTAAATATTTTTTTTCCTAACTTTGATGCCGAGATATTTACATACCCGTCTTAAACACAGACTTTTTCCCCGAGATATTTATTTACCAGTCTTAAACACAGAAATATACGTAAGCATATATGGTGGCTTCTATGATCGAAAAAAGAGTGTTGTTTCAAAGGATGGTTATTTGAAATAGTTCTTTTTACCCCCTCTAAACAAGCAAAAGTTATGAATTTCATGTTAAGATTTATTGTCTAAGATTGTTGCAATTTTAATTTTAGGGCAATCAACCAGCCGATGGAAGCTTTGAATAATCTTCATTTTTATGAAATCAAACTTTTAATCAAATGAGTACTATTTCTTTAAGAGAAATATTTTCTAACGGATTATTAAATATACATTTTGAATATGCGTGTACTCACAAACTGCTCGTAGATTTCATCCGCTATAATAGGTACATAATTTCTGGCGGCCACTTCGAGAATAGATTGAAGATGTCTTCTTGAATAAACCGAACCACATGGGTTGGATGGGTTGTTCACAACTATGGCAGCGGTGTCTTCAGAAATTTGATGCTCTAGATCAGCAAGGTCAACCTCCCAGGATTTTTCCGGCTGAAATAATTATTCTATGTTTTTAAAAAGGCATTTGGAAATAGAGCTGGAGTAATATATTAATTTAATAAGAAAATCAATCGAAAAAAATGAACCAATAAATGATGGATTTATGATTTTTATTAAAAGGAATTAACTTCAAAACTGAATTAAAAACTATAACTTTATCTTTTTCAAAAACTCTGAATGACTATTTAATTAATAATCTGTGGCTACACAAGTAATATTTTACTCTCTTATATATAATATTTAGAATTAATGATAAAACTGAGACGAAAATTTATAATAGATTAAGTACTTATAATAACGAATGCAATACAAAAAATTTTTTTTTAATTATTCAATTTCATGACGGCATATAAATAACTCTTAATAGATTATTATAAAATTTCTTCAATAGTGAATCTGCAGCTCAACATAGAACTGGTAATAACTTTGAATAGGTTTATCTTTCGGTTATAATTTTGAATAGGTTATCATATTATGCATACTTTGCAATGGATTTAATTTTATTTATTAAAATATCAGGAAAATAAATTTTAATGCTTATTTTATAATTTTTAAAAGTATGGAAATAGTAACTAGGCTTTTCTAAGTGAAATATTTATATCAGAGCAAATAAAATGTATAAATTAACAATTCATATCGAGTGACGAATTAAAAATTATAAAGAAAATTGAACAATCTTTGTGAAAGTTATTTCCTATATAATAAATTTTTTTATTGCCTGAAGGATATATTGAAGATCGAATTCACCATTTAAGGAGCAATAATTTATAAGAAATGTAAACCAAATTGTCAATTTAATGTAGAATATATATTAAATACAGTTGAAAGAAAACGTTACAAATATGTAGAAAACAATTTTAATAAGTGAACACAGGCGGTGTTATAATTTAACTATCCAATGCAGCTATTGAAATTTCTCCAAAGTTATTAATGTGATCTTAACGTATTAAATGAGCTTAAAGATAATCCTATCTTTGTTGGAGCTTCTTTGAGATTTGCCCAGTTTAACAATTTTCATTAATTTTAAAGATTCTCCAAATTTTTAAACATTTTTTTTCGACTTACCAATAGGGAATAATATTTTATGTTGATCCCTAAACTTTCCGCTAGGGTTTTATAAAGTGGGAATCCTGGTCTTGGCACGAGAATGGTTTGTCCAGGATTTGCCAAAACACTAATAGCCAATTCTAAGGCATGAGAACAACCAGAAGTCAAGACAACATCCTGTTAAAGAAATGATACATGTTTTTTTATATATTGATGACAATTACACAACATAAAACAATCTAATGAATTTTTAAAACATTTTCCTTTGACAATATTTTGAGATCTGTTTCTAACACGATCGTACAATGTAATACAATCGCAAGATTCTGAAACAGTTTCACTAATATAGAAAATCATTAATTTCATATTTTAATGGTCAATGTCTACAAACGAAAATAAACCCGAATTGATGATGATGTCGTACCTGCGTTTTGCCACGGAAAGGGGGTGCAGTAGCTTCTGAGGGTAAAGGACCCTGAGCACCTGAGGGCAGAAGTCTGACTTCTAGCTCATATGAAGATGACACTCACATATCCGCTTGCACAACCCCTTTTACAGGGGGGGGGGCACATTCCCACGCCTCACAGATGAAGAACAACCATACCCGAACCGGGATTCGAACCCGGGACGCCCAGATCATGTGGAAGATGCGCTACCCCTATGTCAGGACGCCGGCATAAACCCGAATTCAAACAATAAAATACTCGTACATTTCCAATGGCGCATTCTGGGTAAAGTACAAACCTACATTATTATTCATATAATCTATGAAGTCATTGATTTACAAATTAATAAAACAGTAAATTTTTAATTCTTTGGTGATAAAATGAATGCTGAAATTTCAACCTTATCACTACTCCGCTGTCAGATGAAGAAACCTCAAGAAACTTTTAATTTTATAACTATATATCTGACTGATGCCAAATTTTGTAATTTAAAAAATCATCGATGGTATATAATTTTAACTTTAAAGTTATGCAGTTGAGGAATAGTGGAATATTTTAAAACAGAAGCAAATAAAATTAATAAAACGGAAGCATTAGAAAGAAAACAAAAAATAAAGTATTTCGTGTAACAGCTGGCTTAAGACTGAGAAAAACTTGATATATTATTTTTGAATTATTCTAAGCACTCAAAAGATCCTCATTGGTGATAGTTTTATCAGTAATATAAATATGCGGAATTTTTAATACCTTCAATTTAAATAACTAATAAAAATACTAATTTTATACTAATAAAAACTTAAGCAGAAGATAACAAAATGTTTGGGGGGGGGGGAATTCGTATACGAGGCTACTATAAAACGAGAATTATTAAAATTGTACTTTAATTAATTAGAAATGTATTAAACATATTGATAAATAAGAATTCGTGAAAGTTGTAATGATTGCTTTATTTTAGTTAAATATAGCAAAAAATGAAATAAAATAAAATAAATTTAATTAATGGAGAGTTAGTGCAAAATTAAATTGAGCAAATGCTTTATGTGACCATGTAGTGACGATATTCATTTAGAAAACTTTAAAGCTATTTTTAGAACTTTTTAAATTTATCAAAACAAATTTTGAAATTGAAAGAATGGAGCCTATCTTTTCATGTAACCTTAAATAACTATAAACATCATCAAAATAAAATCTCCTGGAATGCTTTTATAAGCAAATCCTTAACTCTCTAAATGCTCATAATTTCCTCCGAATGCCATCGTAATCGTAGCGGATGACAAAAAAAAAAAAAAAAAAAAAAAAGGTGAAAAAGTCAGTTTAGATAACAATCTAACCTACGCAACGATCTGCTAAGTGAAATAAAATTGCGTCGAACATATGTTGGATCGAATTTATCGCTCAACTGCTGAGCCTTTAATCCAATTTGGCGATGCACTAAGCTCCTGTATATCTGGTATTAGGTGTAAGATTACAACTTTGGAGTCTCATCGCATTTATTCGTAAAATGTGAAGGATTGATGAAGTTTACGACTATTAAAAAAGCAGAAAACTGTTGACCTTAAACAAGGATTATTTTTGCAATTTTTCAACACAGCGTTTCGTAATTAAAACTATCGCGAATTTTCTACGAATCTGTTGCGCCGTCCAAAATGAATTACGAATAGTTTGGCATCCCATTTGACCTAATTTAATTTTGCTCCTGAGTGAGATTTTTCAGATATGACTCGTGATACGTCATGTCAAACATAGAATAATTAGAAAGTTTCAGTTGCGTGCTTTACATTTTATAATATGGATGGCGATAAGTTGAAGTTCCAAATAAAAACCAGAGCATAAACTTTTTATCGTTTTCTGATGTTATCATTCTTTATAAAATAAAATGTTATTGAAGATACATTATTAAATTTATCCATGGTAATATTTAATGTTTATTGACTTTTAATAAATAAATACTAATTTATTACCAAAAAATAATCACATTTCCGTCAGGACAAAATAAAACATAAAAAAAAGTTATGAAAAATATATCTGTTTTAATTTTAGAGCCTTAACTTCAAGAGAATTCTAATATTTTCATTCAGTGTTGTATTTTTGCTGATTCTTGATAAATCTATATGTATTTTAAGGTCATTAGACTGAAGAAGAACATTAATCTTTTGCTTTATTACTTTCTGAATTTTACAAAACCTACAAAATGATAATTTTTAAAAAATTTTCTTCGTTGACGATTACTGAATACTTAGAGTTGCATAGCCAAAAATCTATTATCTTAAAATTATTTTTAGACTGAGATAATATTCTATATTTCGATATCGTTTGATTATTCTTTCAAAAAAATAATGTATAACTTTATTAGATATGCATTTAAAGATGATGCATCCACATAAATTTCAATGAAAATTTTATTAGTATATTAAATTACACATATTATTGGAAATTTGAATATTTATATTAAATATGTATAGCGATAATCTGTTACCTTTTTTTTTCACTGACAAAAATTTTGAGTTCTGAATAAATACATTTCTTATTTACCGTTGTAAAAATTCTAATATAGATACAATTTATGAAATAAATTTGCTTTTTTTTCAAGTTACTAGAAAAATAAATCCCTCTAACTCAGAATTTTGTTATAGATTTTGTAACATAAATCATTTAATACTAATAAAAAAACCAAAATATTGCAATTATTTCTGGAAAAAATATGTCATTGCCTTTCTAAACTGTCGCATGAAATAGAAATTTAAAATTATACACTTCTCTGAGAGATTTTTCTTTATTCGGTATTCCATGTTTAGCATACAATGGTGCCACATATAATAGTCACCTGTTGTGCAACTTGTATCAGGTGGAGTTTGGCAGACAAAAACAAATCTCCTCACGCTAATAACAACAAAAAAACGTACCCAACTTAAAATTTATGATTTTTAAAACGCTTTACTAACGGAATACATGCCTTCGTATCAAAATTAGCATAAAGTGGCTATTAAAGGAACATTCTTAATGACAGGGCAAGGTTGTCGCAACAACGTGCTTTAAATATCAATTTTAGCGAATAATTGATTTCGTCAGAATTTCAGTGCGCAGCAAATAAAGTTAATAGCCTTTTCCACTCTCACTATTTTATATATTATTTGTTTGATTGCGATAGATTGGTTAGATATTCCAGTTCCCAGTGCCACCAAGAACGTTACGAAAGAACAGTGATCCAGAATTAGAAAAATACAACCCATGAATTTTCCGGGGGCATTTCTTTAGTCTGGATTTAATTTTGGAACATTTACAACAACAGCGTCTGTGAGATTAACAGTTGCATAAAATAATTCATTCAAAAATCGATGACTGATGCCAGAGGCAAATCGTTCTCATGAACAACGTCGATTGCTAGTTTATTTTTTTGGTGGCGATAATGAAAGGATCTTTTGAAATGAACTCAGAATTTCTATAAATATTTTCATTTGTCGCCCCTTTTTTAAATAAAAAAAAAACCTCTCATAGTAATTATTTAAACTTTTCCCATTCTCATCAAATCTTTTGCACACAAAAAAATGTTTTGTCTATTCTTTCCTCCCTTATTTTTTGTTAACTTCAATAAACTGTTGCACATTTGGAGTGAAGATATACAGTATATTCTGGAAATTCTGCACTTGATGAATTTCTCACATTTTAGAGTACAGTGCTCTGATGCAAACATACGTAAAGTAGTTTATAAATTTGATTCTATAACTACAATTTAACTATGAAAAAATGAATATCGTCACGTGAAACCATAATCCAACAGGAAGCCAAAGAGAGCTGCTATCTATCTGTTATGTGCAAAACATTCGCATTTAGTTTAACTTAGTTTAGTTTAGCTCATATAAAAGTTTCCTTTTAGCGCAAAGTAAGAGTTATTTTTAAACGAGCCTCATCGTTGATATGGCGAAGACGACACCTAAACTTTCTCTCTTCTCTTTGTTATGTTTACACCACACTAAATTAAATTTTGATCCCGATGTTAAATTTAACGTGCAATATGCCCCCACACACTGCATAAGGAAATCTAGTTTTAAATTTAAAACCCTACTTCCCTAAAACCTTTTTCACGTTTGAATTTAAATTTTTAGCAGTGTTACTAATTTGAAATGTAAAATTAACATGAATTACGAACCCGATTACATATTTTGCTTGGGAAAATAACTCAAATTTTCATCACGATTTCGTATTTTACATAGGAAAATAATGTAAAAGTAAGTGGAATATGACGTTTTCGTTCAATTCTCTAAAGTCCCAAGGGGGGCACCTGTTAATTGGGGATGAGAAGTTTCCAATGTGGTGGTTGGTTCTCTACCAAGGTGAGGGGGTCTAGCTCTTTCCATCAAAGACGATACATACTTTCTTAGGGAAGGGTTGTGGCGTGACCGGTGATGGTCCTTAGAACCTAAACATAGTTCCCGCCAGTGTTGCTGTAGCAGAGGTCAGGTCATTTAGTTATTTTATCCGTGTGCCTTCGGGTGGGTCGAGGAGTCAGTCTAAACTTTTCTAAAATTTGACATCATATCAAAGGGAAGGCGGATATCCCACGACATTTAACTTGCAACAAATCCTCATACATAGTGAACGTCTTAATGGAATCGAATTTTAAATCTGGAACTCTCCTACCCAAAAAAACGGAAACAAACGGGTTTAAGTTATGAACACACTTACTTATTTTATTTGGGAAAATAACGTAAATGCAAATGGAACGAAACATTTTGACACCCAACTAGATACAAAAAATATAGACACCTGAATACGAGAATCGCATTTTAACGTCCATAGTGAATACAGGACTTTTATTAAACTACTTAAGTCATTTTTTCTTGCTTTATTTCTTGAATAATTCTCTAAAATGTTCACAGACAAGGTTCGTGTAGCTCAAAAGATATTTCTTGGGAAAAATTAAGCACGCTGTCCGTTGCATTATTTGAATCAGTTAACTTTTCTTCTGCTATTATCAACATAATATTCAAGAGAAATGAACATACTTTACATTTCTAAATTATCTTTGAAGTATATTTCGATATGCTTCAAATATAGAAGCAAATAGAAGCATATCGAAATTCAATTCTTCAGAAGACTTCAGAATATTCAATTCTTTAGAAGACTCCGAATATCTCATAGCTAAAGTATACTTTTGTTTGTAAAATAATTTATAATTTATTGTATTTTAATTTTGTTAGTAAAAATAATTTTAAAATTTAACTAAATTTTATGGTTTTTTTTTATTTAATTCAGTTAAAACTGAACAAATCTATAAGATGACATTAAGATTAAAAACTAAATTAATTTTTAAAAAAAAAGACTCCGTGAATTCGTGAATTTCAGTAAATGTTTTGTACAGATAGAATTGCTCATTTTTTTCGTTGGGTACGTTTTTGTTTATAAATTACAGTCAGTAGTAAATTTTTTTTATGAGTTATATTCGTATTTATTATTAACACCAAAATAAAATTTGAATGGAATGGAATTTGAATTGACCTTGCTGTCCAAATCTTGCAAAACAGGTTTCACAGTATTCTTTTTAAACTAATCATTGACACATCTAATTAGTTGCTTGGAGAAAACGAAACTTTCACTTTAGGTCAGCGCTCCTTTTTGAACCCGATTTGTATTCCGATCTGTACCCATCAGGGTCAGATATTTTGGGTGACTTTTCTCATGCAAGTTTACGATATAAGGAAGTACTTGATGTTCGTGCCTTCCGCTATCTTTGGGCAGTATTTCACTTGGGCAAGATATTGCAATCATTGAATTAATGTTGACAGTTTCACAGGAAGGTAATAGAAATTTATAGTTTTCCTTTTAAAATATTGCGAAGTAACATGATACGGTGCCTTTATTATATTACATTGAAAACTTCTTTTAACTGTATAGAGTCCAATATTTTGAGAATAAATTATTCATTTTAAAGTAGTTAAGCGGCAATCATAAAAGAATAAGTTTAAGCATTTGTCATGTCAAATGTCATTCTTCATTTTGAGTTTTGAATTTACTGCAATTCCTGCCTCCGTTAGTCTTAACATTAAAAATAATTCTCATTTTGCTTGAAATGATTGTTTATTTACTTTATATTCTCTTCGGTAATATAATTTTACTTGTAATATTAAAACCTATGAGGCGTATCAACGTTTTTTTATTAGTTCTTAAATATTGTCTAATTTAATTGACATTATTCCTTTTATTTAATAAAAAAATCAATTTATTAAAGAGGGAAGAATTTTAGATAAAATAAGTGATTTTTTTTTAAAAAATATAATAAATTTATCAAAAGAATTTCATTTTCCAAAAAATAAAGGATTTTATTTTTTAGAACTTTTTTAATTTAGTTAAACTTAACTCCTTTTCCTTACGATCATTAACATAAGTATAATTTAAATTATATTGATGTTTATTGAAATTATATTAAATAATTTTATTTACATTTTCATTCAAATAATTTTTACTTTTTATAACTTGCTTAACAAATATATGTATCAGTATGAAATAAAATTCCTTTACAGCTAAGAGATCTCAATTCATTGCCTGATCAAATTTGAAAAGCTTCTAATTTTCAAACTTTTAAGCATTTAATAATTCAAAAATGTAAGCAGAAATTTCAAGCTCCATTTGTTTATACACTTCTTATTTTTAGCATTATGATAGCGAAAGGTAGAAAATCCTACTCGGAATGTTTCACATTGTAAAGTTAGATGTCCTACTATGTAATGTCTATAATATAATCGAAACATGACATAACATTTCATTATTTTAGAAAGTAAACTTAAATTTTATTCACTTTAACAAACTTATATTTTGAAACAAGCACAAGAAGGCTTAAAACGCCGCAGTTTCGAAAATCCATGTCTTCGATCATGTTTATTTTAACAGTTTAATTTTGAATGACGTAAAACCAAACCTTTTGCAAAACATTTTATCTTGATGCTTTTACCATTCAGTTTATGTCAAGGCATTCAAGCAGATTTTGATTTGATTTAAAAGGACAGTTTGCATATAGGTATTCGATGTGAGCAAAATATTATGAACTTAAAAGACAAATGTATCCTGACAATTTTAAATTAGATCACAGAGAATAAGTATCAGAATGTTTAATAAATAAATATGAAATACTGAGGGGAAAATCAATATTTTCGAAAACATTTATTATGAAAAGAGTTATATCGATTTAATTTAATTTTTTATTTATTATTTATTAATTCTTCTATTTTATTATTGTATATTTACTAACTCAACAATTAGAAATAATACGAATAAGAATGGAAGAAGGTTAAAAATAAAACGATTTTTATACTTATTAAAATATTAACTTTAAGCATTTACAAACATAAATTTAATTTTTTAAATTTATGAAACACTTTTTTATTTCAACAAATTATTGAATTCTAAAGAATAATATTATAATAATTGAAAAGTATATTAATTTTTAGCTTAGCTTAGAAAATAATTAGATCCTTTATTCTTAGCTTTCATTGTTAGATAGTTCTGGAGAATATAATTATTTTATAAATTAATATTTTTGCATTTTTAAGTATAGCATATGATCCACTGAAAGGAACAATACCTCACTCTGCTGCTATAGTAATTCTAAAAATTAATAAAAATAATAGCAATAACAAATAAAAATTAAATTCGGAAAATTAGAAAAATAAATAATAAAACATGAAGAGAATAAAAAAGTAAAATTCAAATGAACATTAAAATAATCAGGCACTTTTTTTTTACAAAGATATACCAAGGGTTATTGGTATCACTAATCTCTATAAGCCTTTCTTAACGCATTGAAATTCTTCAAAATGTATTAACAAGACCTTTTGGAATCAAGGGAGCATAGTCCCTGCAACTTTAATTTCAATTGATATTCATTCAAAAAAATACTATCATCCATCTGATTAACAAAGCTTTATTAAATCTAATTAAATTTTTACTTATTTTGTGTTCAATTATATATTAAAATTCGAAACTTATTGTATTTGTAGTTTTCAAAAAGATTATAAAACAAAGCTACATATAGGTAAATTAAAATAATATTGCTTTAATTTTCTGAAATATTTTTAGTATTTTTATTTGTTTAACATTCTTAAAGATCCTCTTTTATAGATCAACTACATGTACTACTATATATGTATCTGTGAATATAATACCTGAATATGATTATTATTTATAGGAATAACGATTTTGCCTTTTAATTTTAATTAGAATTATGAGCTGGATTAGACAATTCTTTCATTTACTTGCGTATATTCATAATAATTAGTTTTATAAGTAAGAAATAAAGTAAGTGATATTGAAAACATCAAAAAATTATCTAATGAATTTGCTTCCAATTATTACAATGCACGTAAAATGAACTTACTTTAGCTTCGATGGTTGCTTCCGGGCGTGTTGAATATCTTGCTACGGCTTCACGAGCTTCAAGATGACCTGTTCAGGAACCAATTTATTAATATTTTTAACAAATCAGGATATTCAATGTGTATGTGTATATATATTCTTTAAAATTTATCTTTCTTTTATAAGTTCCCAGAAAATGTGAAGACTTTTTCCCCAAACAGTAATTTGAGGACAGATTATCAATTGATTTAGAAAAATTAACTTGGTTTTTTTTCTCAATAAAAACTTTACTAGAATTTTATTTCAATAAATAAATGTTTAAAACATTATTTTAAAAAAAGATTCATTTTTGTAGGAAAATATTTTAATTTTTATATTCGAGACATATCGAATATTTCGAAAAGCTGCTGTCAAAATACAAAGCATCAAGCAATATATTAATTTTTTATATCATGAATTGTTATTTTGATGTTAAATGCTTATCCTGATAAAAAATAAAATCTTATTCTAATTGTAAAAGCTTTTGCAACAAATCATAGTTACCTGTGCTTGGCGCGTAGCCATTATATTTGAAACTTTGCAAGCTTTTTTCAACAGAGTTGAGAATCGCTTCGCATGGTTTCAAATGACCAGCTACAGTTGGATCGCCTGAATAAAAGAAATGGCGAATGTCAATGATTTTTATTTTAATACAGAATTTATAAGATTATTTTAAATTAAAACAAAAATTTTGTTTTAATATTTCACCGATTTTTCTTTCTAATTATCTATTTTTAATTGATGGTTACATAGCATTTATTAATACTTGACCTTTCCTTTCATTTAAAAATTTTTGGGTCTTGGCAAAATCTTTTTGACAGAATTTTGTGTGTGTGTATGTGTGTATGAAGTTAAGTGATGTGAAATTTAACTTGATAGGTGAAAAAGTTTAAGAAACCTTTAACAAGGACAATATCACAAGCAATAAGCTAATCTTACATCAGTCCAATGAAATCTTTTCTTTCTATTAGATATTTTTACATCAAATTATAGGCAAGTTATTTATAACAAGTAGCTGTAACTAAATATATTTTTATAACTGTAATTAAATGTATCTCATATTTTTTAAATTCTGAACAGATTTTTCTTTTAGTTTTCATATAATTTATATTATTTGAAAACTTATATTGCTTTTGTTTCGTCTGAAAACTATCCTTGATTTATTATCATCTTTCATCAATTAGTTACTCTGGTTTTTTGTTTATAATTAAATTGCAGCAACATGAAATTTTCGTTAAACAGCTCATTATTTTAATAAAAGAAATAGTTTATTTTCATTTAGTTTAAAAGCACCTAATATTTGTGTGTGTGTGTTTTATTTTACAAAAAAAAGACGTGGAACCAAAAAAAAATATGACACAAACTACGTATGATAGATATAATATAAACGCATATTAGTATATGATTCAGTTTTATTTAAAGGTTCCAGTAATTTTTATTTTGAAAAAATTGGCGTTTTATCTTTATGAATCCTTCTAAAAGGGGAAGAAAGTGGATTACTATTTTAGACCGAAGGGGCTGTTTATTTCATGATACTTCCTTTTCCCACTACTCATAGCATAAAATTATTACAATATCAAAAAATTGCTTAGCATTTTCACAATCTGAATTCTTTCTTTCTGAATATCTTTCTTTCCGGTACAAACTCTCGCAATAACAAATCATATCTTATTAGTTTTCAGTTGTTTTGTAAAGATACCAAAGTAATAATCAATCATAAAACATAAAACTATATTCTGAACTACAGTTAAAATGTTACTGCTATTCTATAGTTAAAATGAAACAATCTTTTTTTAAAAAATGAAAAACATTCTGATCTAAGAAATAAATCATATCTTATGAGTCATCACTATATAATGACTTTCCTAATTAGTGGCGTTAAAGTTAAAAACTTTAAGTTTCAATAACTCATTTAATTTGACCATTACTACAAAACGCTTCTCAGAATCTGTTATCACTTTAAATGTCACAAGATATAGAGCTATAAAGAATTCTTTTAGTTGATGATTAGTAAATTACAAGTAAAATAAATTTATAAATCATTTATATTTTTAAATAATTTATTACCAAGAAAAAATATTTTTTTAAAGTTATTATTTGTATTCTTAAACCGTATTGCAATTTTTTTTACTGAAATTTATTTGACTTTAGCCTTCGAATAAATTATGAAATTGAGGAAAATCTTTGTCTGATATACGCCTACACAATATAAAATATACGCCTGCACATTATAAAATATGTAGTCTACTATCTTATTCGAGTGAAAAAAAATTATGAATGTGTGCCATTCTGTTGTTATAAAATGTCCTTAGAAAATCATTGGTAAATAGTTTCAAGAACTGATGTCTCTTACCTATCGACAACGATATCATCTTCTTTTCCGGATTTGGCGCCAACTTCATATCTTCAATGACCACCCTGATAGGATTGACGGTCCCTGTTGCAAAATTCGAGGCTCTGACGTTCCATCCTCTTCTGTTCCTTCCCTCCTGTCGTTGCAGCTGAGGGGGATCTGCGAGGGTGGCTGATACTCGGATGGGCATGGTAGTTTTTTATTTTTTCGAATTCGAACACGGTTGATAAAGAACAGGCTAGTTTTTTTTTCTCTCGGAAAAAGGCTCGCTTCTATTTTTTTTCTTTCTTATAAATTATTGATTAGTTGTATTCGATTGGATTGAAGACGAGTGGTTGCTTTAGTTGGTGAATAATAATTTCAACAGTTCTAAAATTTCACCAAAGATTCTTTTTCGACTGAGAATTCAGAATGTTCTCTCAAACGATGTTGTGCGTTGCTGAAGGGCTTTTTTTTAATTCTCAAATGTGTAACAAAAATCGCACTTTTTTTAAAGAAAAAGTGGTATTAAAAAAATTGGCAGACGTAGTAGTTAGTCCTAATTCTTCCGAGAAAATGCAAGAAACAGTAGAGCTTATAGTTGAGATAATACTGGCTCATAGCATTGAACACTAGAGGTTTGAAATCTCGGTGGCTTGAAGAAAAATCAAACATTAAGCTGCGAAGATTTATCAGTAGAAATTCCAAACGGAGAAACCTGAGAAAAAGAACGGTTAAAATTAGTTATGGCCTCTAAGATAAAACAGGCTAATAGAAATGATTCAGAAAAATGACCCTTTGAGCATAATAAAAATACAACTCCGTTAATGAAAAATATATTTATAAATAGATCCAGCAAGTACCAGAATTGAAAAAAGCTTCAGGAGTGAATAGAAAGAAGATAAAAGTAATTCTGAAGACTATAGAATTATTTTAATAATGAGCAGGAAAAAAAAAGTTCAAGTAATGTTAATAAATAAGAAAGAAGTAATTTAAAAAAACACACACACAAGTGATGACAAAATTAATTTAAAGAATGGATAAGAGAGAAGAAATTCTAAAGCTAAGTTAAAAGGAAGACAGATATAATTCAAAAATGGAAGGCGAAAGGAAATGGAAATGATTTTAATAATGAATAAAAATGATAATTTTAGAAGATTTCAGAAAAGTTTTCTGAAAAATCGCAGAAGAATGGCATGAAGTTTCGTAAAAAATATAAATGCAAAAGTAAGTTTTTTAAGTGCCATGAGAATAAAAATAACAATAAAAATGTTTTAGAAATTAGATAAAGAATAATGAAAATTCCATTTATTTCAATAAAATTCAATAAAGAAACATTTCTTTTTATTTAAGAAAAAAACAACATAAGAGAGAAACTAACTTAAAAAAAATAACTTAAATTTATAAATAATTTAGATTTTATTTCTTTAAAAAAAATCTAAACAAATCTATAACACACCTGAGGTATTATAAAGCAAGCCATCAGACAGTCATGAAATTCGATAAAAATTTCTGTTTTTAACTTTCATAAAAATAATTTGATTTGGATGATTTTTTAAAAATCCTTACACATAAAAGAAGACAATCCTGTTGAAATTCTAATAAAATCTTGATAAAAAAAATGTGATAAAATATTTACATTAACAGCCAAGCTATTTTTACACTTAAGATACTCTAAACAAAAACTGGATAAAACACAAAGTAAGATTTGTTTTTAACATTTGCTTTTACAGAAATTTCTTAATTCATTGGAAGTCGTAATAAGTTCAGAAAATTTAACAGTATTTTCACAAATAAGAATTTCAACAAAAAGAATGACATAAATCTTTAAAAAAAATCAAATTTCCTACTAAAAATATTTTTTAGTCAATTTAATAATAATTGTGACTTGTTAAGATATGATATTTACTAGAATTATCACAAGTTTATGAATCAAAGTTCCGAAGATTTTACTTATGGTAGATCAGAAAATAGCTTTAATTCTTTAAAGGAAAATTTTACATTTATTATTAAACATGTATTTGGCTCTAAGTACGTTCATATAAACACAAAACAAAATTCAAAAATGTTATTTTAACTCACTGGTAAAGAGCGCAATTGAAGAATTTCTCTTACTTCACCCAAATACACGAATTTCAGCACTTTTTCGCCGAACCTCTATACCAGAAGTTGCAAATGAAGTGAACAGAAATTGAAACGATACAGCTCTCGTGTTTCAACAATTTCCAGAAAATTCTAAAATTCCACAGCCGTTCCAAGTTCGAAACAACTCACGTTCGAATTGTCCGGTACGAGTGAAGTTGAGATGTTTATATAGGTTAACCCTGCGGCAGATTTAACTAAGCCACAAGGTTGCTCTGAGGGTCGAGTGACACGTGATTAGGATTTAAGGGATCTAGAAACGCTTTCCCTTCTTTTCTTTTCTCTTTTTAAATTTCTTTTTGATGACGCTGCACCTACGTCACAGAATTGGAATTGACATCTTCGATTGACCATAAACACGACTTTACTTCAGGTGAGGATTTAAAGTTTCTAGGAATGATATTACTTTTGGATCTATAAGAAGATCAAGATTGACAAGGCTTGCATATCTTCACCTTTCCAACTGGCGTCATTGCTATTGCATTAGGCTGTAATTCAGAATTACGATGTCCACTGTCACTGTCACATTCATCAGGCGACACAAGTCTGATTGTGGTACAGGTACACCAGATACCAAGTTCATATTCTACAAGAAAGTGCCTCTTTTCTGGATCACAATTTTTCCTAACATTAAAAGTCAGAGTATGTTTTGTAGACAGTTAAACTACTTGAAAATGCTAAACAACTAGACAGAATATTCTTTCTCTTCTTTCTTTCACAAAAACTTTGTTTTTGTGATGAACTTCGTAAGAATTGAATTGAGAAAACTGAATATTTATTTCAGAACTCTTCTCTTAACAAATTAAATTGAAAGTTTACAAGAAATCGAAATTAATTGGAATCTAGATCCATTATCAATTATCTAGATATCAATTTTCATTTGTTTAGTTTATTGAACATTTTTTAATAATCATGTTCAGGTATGCATAAACAAATAGCAATCTATCCGTTTATGGATTTTGTTCTCTATAATCACTTTCACTTGCACGCGAATAGAGATTACTGTAGACAGTTTTATTCAAAATTTGAAGGTTATGGTATTCAGGAGTAGAGTATTTATTTTAAAACTCTTGGTAAAAAAAGAAAGTATATCTTTTTAGAAATCTTCTCTTAACAAATTAAATTGAAAGTTTACAAGAAATCGAAATTAATTGGAATCTAGATCCATTATCAATTATCTAGATATCAATTTTCATTTGTTTAGTTTATTGAGTTTTTTTAATAATCGCGTTTATAAAAAATAATCAAATAGCAATAATAATTCTCTGTAATTCGTATTTGAGTTATTTCTTGCACCTGCAAGCCAATAGATTTTCCAGTAGAGAGTTTTGTTCAAAATTTGAAGAAAATCAATAATTCGATGTAAAAAAAACTGCACATTTAATTTCACTTTTTTGGCTTGATGTCATTTAGAACCGTTGTGTTGACTATCGAGATATAGTTTCAAAAAATGTTTCTTCCGATCTTAGAAGGCTCGAAATGGGAGGATTAAATCTAATATGAAAGTCATAATTTTTAGTAATTACAAGACTTTCTTTTTTTTAGACGAGAAAGTAGAAAAACAAACTCTAATATGAAGATTAAAATATTTCTATTCAGGCATGTCAGCAATCTTTGTGCTACTGCTGTAGTGAAAGATCTGAAATACAAAAACTAAATAATAAATTAAAGAAGGATTCTAAAATTATTATTTTGCTCTGATGTAAGCATTTTTAAACAGAGTACCTGATTTTACGCTGGATTTTGATATCACGGAAAACTTGGATAAACATGTTTCTGTCAGAATTTTAAATATTAAGTTAAGTTAATAAAAAAGCAACTAAAATATGAAAAAAATATATAAAATTTACTAATTCACCATGCTTGAATCTATTATTTACATCTATTTCACAATGAAGATATAAAGACTCTCATCCCTCTACAAGTTTAAAAATATGAAAATATCTTCATTTCAAACAACGTCGTTAAATCAGCGGGTAAATAATAAAATAGATTATGAAACCTTGCATTATTCTTGTAAGATAGTTAAAAAAGAGCTGTATCAAACATATAATTTATACTCTCTGTAATTACTCTTAAATCAACTAACAATTGACATTCTTATTATCATACTTTGTTCTGAATTTAGGCTTAGCTTACCGAAACAAAATTTTTTAAAAATATTAAAGTAGTTCAATATATAATTTATGGTTAATATAATTAAAACTGGTGATAATGCATATTTACATGTGATTATACATAATCACTAGTTTATTACATTCACCATAGCATATTGTTACGAACCTGTGATGCGGTTTCCCAGCATAGCTGGTTCCATAAGAGGTCCTAGAGCTTGGCGACCATTTGGCGACTTGGTGAAGAATTTGGCGACTTTGGCACCAAAATAGATTATACCCGAAACATCGAGAATTTTCCCGATCCTTCCAGTACGCCTCGAACGTTCCTGATTGGTTGAGAGGCTTCTAGCCCCGCCTCCTGATGCCTATAAAAGGAAGCAGTCCTGCCGCTGCCGAGTAGTTGTGAATCAGTGGTGAATTGAGTAGTTGGAAGCGACAGAGAAGAGTGGTCGTGGAC
Source organism: Argiope bruennichi (assembly GCF_947563725.1). NCBI lineage: Eukaryota > Metazoa > Arthropoda > Arachnida > Araneae > Araneidae > Argiope > Argiope bruennichi. Next base: position 53,585,769 of record NC_079156.1, read on the forward strand.
CAGTGGAGTTGTTGTAATCGGAACTGATCGTAAACAACTGGCCTTCCAGAGATAAGCGGAGCAGCGACGGAGTGAAGCTAGTGCTGAACTAAGTTGTGTGCTACTGTCTGCAGTAGAATCTGTTGTATGCTGCACGTCTCGGCTGAAGATAATCGTCTTCTGTGCTGTATATAGTTGTCGTCTTTGTGCTGTCCTGTGTGTCTTCGTGTAAATAAATGTCGTTGTTTTATTTTCTACTGGTGATTGAGCGTTCTTCACACCATATTACTCCCACTATCCAAACGAACCCCCTTAAATTCCGTAACAATATTCTGTGCAGACAATATCACAAGGTTATTGTGCAATTATATACTGTCTCTCTGTATTACCGATTACCAAGTACTTGAGTTGTTCTTCGAATAGACTTTAAAAGATATAGAATGCGAGAAATGCCGAATAATTTATAAAATATTGCAATTTATAACAGAGTGCTTGAAGTATATAAACTGGAAACGGATAAACTTTAGTCACAAGAAAGTGCTAAAAAATTTCTATACTATTTTTTGTAAAAATGGGGAAAATTGAAATAAAAATAATTCTAATGCATACTATATAAAAATAATTCGACAAGCCATTTTGATAAATTAAACACACACAAAGAAAATGAGAACTTTTTCATTTTTTTTCAGTAAAAAAAGAAAGAAAATTCATATTATTATATATTAGAATGTAAAACTAAACAAATTTTGTAACAACAAAAAACTTAAGCTATAGAATTACATTTTTTTTTAACATTCATCTTAAATAAAACCAAAGGCAGATAGATCTATTAATATATAACCAATAAATTTATTTTAGATGAATATGGATTTATTAAATATCGGTGGCAGATGATAAATTAATATCGATCTACTTGGAACACATTATATTACGTTTCTGAAATATTTTACATATTCTTGTAAAAATATTTATTGCTTTTTATGCAAAAAAAAAAAAAAAAAAAAAATTTACAGAAAAATCTGAAAGAATTGTAGTTTACTCGAAACATTTGTGCTGCCATCTATCAGTACTCAGAGGAATTAAATATTTCTTTTAAACACGGTGTTTCTTAATTTAGTCTTTAGTTCTTTTGGAAAAATCTGCTTGTTTTCTTTTAATTTTTTTGTTTAATATACATAAATATCATTATTGAAATACGCCTTTAACAATGCTTTTTTTTTGTAAAACATTACCAAAAATTTCTGGTGGCGCATTTTTCCAAAATAAAATTATAACAAAATAAACAACAATGTAGCGAGTTCGCTTTAGATCCATTTTTGTAGCAAATTATATACAATTTAATACGGTATAAAAAAAGAACAGGAAATGCATAAATTGTTGATGAATTCGTCATTCACACATGGTTACATGCAGCTTTTCAGATGGACATATGTTTTCTTTCCAAAATTAAGAAAATAATACGAGTTGTCCAGTAATTTAAATGCCTGCGAAGAAAAAAAAATTATTTTTTACTGATTTAATCAAAAAAAATTATTTTATTGAATTAAAATAACAAAACTAATTCTTTAAGGAAGAATATGCAACTAAAGGTAATGATGTAATAAAATGAAAGAACCCACGAAATTTTACATTATTTATTTTCTGCGATATCTTCTACATGTTTTCGTTTCTCTCAGCGCCAAAATCTATCATTTACTTTTTTTGCGTGGAATATATCTTCCCTTGTCTTTCATTGTCTGTATAAGGAATGAAATCAAACCCCGTATACAGGCTGTTTTGTGACCATTCTATGTTTTTAACAAATTCATGGAACGAAATTTTCATGGTAATCATGAGAAATTTATGTTATTTGCCAATGCATCCTTGTATTACTCAATTTGATAATGGCCACGCATTAATACCATATTATTTTCCTCGATTTCCTAACGAAAATCGAGAAATTGTTTGGATACATTGAATAATACAATAAAGTCCTAAAAGCTGCCCCATTCGTGGATGAAAATCTCTAAGATAGCATTACGGAAAAATCCAGAATCCATCTATGGGTACAATACGTCAAACAGCGAATAAAAACACTGTATTCTACAAAAAAAAAATCGAATTAACAGTAGTAAGAAACAGAAGAAATGTAGAGAAAACAACAGCTCAAATGCAGAAAATATATAATGAACTACAACACAAAGCGCAGGGGAAGAATTATTAGAAGGTCAATACTCCAAAGGAACCTCACTCAAATACCAACATCTCTCAACTCAATTGATTCCCCTATTACTAACTACTGCCTGTACGGGATTTTAAATGTTCTAAAACAAACATTGGAACTCGAGTCTTATATAAACTATCGCCAAATTTCATAAATACTCTGGGGTGATATATTTTTGTCGCCGAGATTCCCAAATATTCGCCAAATTTGTTGCTAATGCCAATGCTGCATCCAATTAGCAGCCATTAATATATCCGTAAACCTATCTTCCTTATCATGAGACTAACTACGTGGGAAAAATATTATAAATTCTTAATGATATCTTTATACAATTCACATCATTTTATGTTCTAATTCTACTAAAGCAAATTAAAATATTAAAAGTCTTATTAAACGTACTGTTAATAATTTTAGCGCTTGAGAAAATTTTAGTATTTCGGATAAATAGATGGTATAAGAAAGAAACAATCATATTACTACTCTAATATATTGTACCCTCTGCCTTCAAACGCTTTTAAACAATTTGAAAATCTTATTATAGACTTTATTTAATGTGATTTGTTTGAGTTTTGCACGGATTATAATTGATTTTTTTTTCAAATACGTTTCAGATTTGAAACATCGCAAAATTATGTATTCTTGCCAGCAATACATAATTTCAATGCATATCGATAATAAATAATATTAATTAAATTTTGATTATACAATGAAGACATTGCCTGATACTGAATTTGAGAAAAGAACTGTTGAAGATTTCTTAATTTGTAATAAAATAAGACAGCGAAATCTGTAAAGCAAAATGGAGTTAAAAAATATATCTTTTAGTTTGCGTCATTAGACATCAAAAAGAGTGCTGATACAATAGACCCACAAGTAGCATCCATAATACACAAAACATTAAATACTAAATAAAGTAAAATGAAATAAAAATTATTAGAAAGAAAGGATATAAATTAATAAGTAAATTAAGAAAGATATAAATTAATAATGAAATAAAGATAAATAAGCTAAAATAGAAATTAAATAAAAATAAAAATAAAAATTAGGTACGTTCATGATCTGGTATATATATATATATATATATATATATATATATATAGAAGAGAAGAAGGGAAGAATGGACGAAACAAATGATTACTAGTCTTATATAACATGGGATTTCCGTCCACGTGATCCACGTGTGTTGACCTTTGACTAGGGCAACGGAAGTATCACTTTCATTTGAAACTAGTACTGGTGGCGCATTATTTTTACAAAAGAATTAAACCGAAAGTGGAATTAGATCAGGAAATAAGAGAATGAACTTACTATGTGCTAAATTAAGATAAAGCTTTGGAAGTTAATTTGGTTTAAATTAAGAGTTTAAAATATCATTATATATATATATTATATATATATATATATATATATATATATATATATATATATATATATATATATATATATATATATATATATATATATATATATATATATATATATAGTATTTTTAATAATGAATCATATATTAAAGACGAAAAAGTGGAAATTATTTAAAATGAAAATATTTTACTTTTATTAAATTAATAAATATGAATTTCCAAAAGAAATTTTATTACATCTATTATTTTTGATACCGTGTCATCCTCAAAGACTCCGTAACATAGTTATAGCAAAAATTGCAGAGCAAAAACAAGTTTTATAATGTTATTCATTATTTAATTATACAATGCATTTCAAAAATTTCTAAGATAAAATTAATTTTCTTGTAAAAATTATTTTTTGTCAATGAAAATAAAAATTAAAATAAAATTTCTCATTGAATGTCGAAGAAAATGAAAAAATTGCGTATTCGTTCCAAATAATTTATTTCTATTACCTGTTTATCATTACAAGTTTTGATAAAACAGTAACTCGATTACGATATAAAGAAGAGTCTAGAATTTGACAGAGGATAATCTGATTTATCAGATTATGAAACAACTAGAAAAATAGTTTTCCAGGACTTTCTTCTGAAGCTTTTTGCCAATGAAATATTGTGATCTAGCTTGCCATGAAAATTGGATTTAAGATCCTATTTATTTTTTCTGCGTACTCGGATTAGCATATATAATATCAAATGAATTTTTCCAAGAACCTTGTGAAATACCTCAGATCTTCTGAAGAACTTTTACGCAGAGTCTAAATATACGAAAATAATAAATCCTCATTCCCTCCCGTATGTATTTCCGCTTAATAAGTGAAAACGTATGATTAAAGAATTATTAATTTTTATATATTTTAGTACACTAATTTGAAAAATCTGTTCTTTGAAGACAAAAGAAGAAAACGGTTGATAAGTTTTTAGAAATAAATATCTATGTATATTAAATATGCCGGTTTCAGGTTGATCCGAGATACGTTTCCAAGAATTTGTGTTTGCTACCTTCAGCAGGCCTTTCTCGTATAATAAATAATATTAGTTGATATATTCGGTGATGCTCGGAATTTAAATACTTTCAAGGAAATAATATGTTTAATGTAGAATCTAAGTATGTATAAATTATTATAATACACACTATCCTACTTTTTATTAAACCACTTGATTGACTGCCCTTGTATTTTAGTCACATTTCTGCCCTTTGAAAAGTTGACGACATTCTTTCTCTTCTAATAAAGAATAGTTGTGCAAAATTTGGTTGGTTATATATATCTTTCGGTTATTTGGAATATCAATCAATATTCCATTTCTCTCCTTGCATAACAAGTATTATTTTTTCATGATCCAACATTAATTCCTTGAGTAAATCCGTTGGACCAATTCTTCACAGACATTATAAGGTGGGACATCTTGAAACTGTTTCCAAAGCATATTAAGTCTTCAGTCGCTCAGATTAGTTTAGTTTCAGTTATATTAACGTCCCGTTGTAAAGCAACAATAGGGCTATTTCGGGGCGCACCTCGTAATTTCGAACCGCGGTCAGATGACGAGGACGACACCTGAGCTGGCACCTCCCTCTCCACACCACACCAGCGGGAGGACGTTTGACATTACGGACTTAACGTGTAACAGACCCCCTTACACGACGGTTCTTCGGTGAAATCGGGTCTCGAACCTGAAACCTTACGGCTCACAAGCCGAGACCTTACCACAAGGCCACCGCAGCCCTCTTCGGTCGCTCAGAAAAATTTCCATTCATGCAAGGGCCGGACCATATGGTAACTGAGATATCAGTAAAAATTCCCGTTGATTAGTAACTGAAAAGTCACATGTGTAACAAATAGTCTTGAGTTGTGATTCGTCTTCCTGCCCGATTTTTGTATTTCATTCTCTGTCTATAAGTTTATCCAATACCAGACAATACTGTCATTCGGTTAATAATTGTTTCATTTTCGGGAATATTGCTATGATTTCATTATTTTGTTGATGTATCTGACAAATAAAGGCTTGTTTCAACACGGATATTCTGAATATCTCCACACAGAATTTACCTAAAGAAATAAGACGACTGCTAGGTGAGTTAATCCGTACAGAATAAATAATCAAAAATGACAGAAAATAAGATTTAGGAATTGGCGTGGTAATGAAATGGCAACATTCTATTTTTCTAATTTTTGTCATTATTAGGTGTGACAAATTGCTACTATTGTATTTTTATATACAACAGATTGCTACTAGGGATTGCAATACCGGTATACCGGGATACCGAATACCGGTATTTTGAGCCATTTTACAATTTCGTAATACCGGTATTCACAAGTTTAAATACCGGTTTTTCGATATTTACTAGAAATTTTTTAAATTGTCTCCACTATATGTTCAGGGATCGCCAACATAGCAAAATAGTATACGTTTTTGTTTTTATGTCTCCCTAACTAGCAAAATTAATTAGCTAATTAATGGCTTAATTAATTGCTTAAATCTAAATTAGCGAAACATGGATTATACCTGAAAGAAAATATTGTATCCATAACGACTGATGTAGCAACAATTATGAAAAAATTTGGAAAGTTGATTGGTGCCAATCAGCAATTCTGCTATTCTTATGGAATTCAATTAGGAGTAATAGATGTATTAAACCAAAAAAATAAAGAACAGAAGAATCCAAATATTGTGTTTATAGAAACTTCGAATTCCGACATTGAAGAGAGTAAGAGTGAGAGTGATATTGACAATGAAGATAATGACAATGTAATTGTGGAAGTTGATATTGCTAATGAGGATGAAATATTAACCCTTCAAGAATTGCTTCCTATAATTTATAAAGTTCGAAAAATTGTTAAGATATTTAAACTTTCCCCTACAAAAAATGCCATATTATAAAAATATATACTAACTGAAAATAAAACAGAATATATGTTAATAATAGATTCTAAGACCCTTGGAACAGTTTACTCCTGATGAGGGAACGGTTTTTGAAATTTAGAAGTCCAATCCAAAAAGCAATAATCGACTTAAACCTGTAAATTAATTTTTCAGACAGTGAATTCGACTTAATATCCAGAACAATATCAGCTCTACTTCCAATAAAACTGACTATTGAGCATTATGTCGGAGAGATTTTAATTTATTAACAGCCAATGCAACAATAAATTTCATGTTGCAATCATGAAATAACAGCACACATCACTATCTGAAGAATTATATATTACATTAAAAAATCGCACAGAAGAAAGGCATACCGAAATAGAAAATGTCTTATGGTATTTACATAATTATAATGATTTTAAAAATGAAAATGAAAAAGAAGGAAAGAAAATAATCAATTCAAATCTGATTAAGTTTATAGTAAATTTTCTTACAATTTTTTACCCACAAACCTATCCACATTCAGAAGAATTCGGCTCAGTTATCGAAGATTATGATGACACTAATGTCGATAGTGAAAAGGAACTGTCTCTGGAGCAAAAATTAGAATTAGCGATAAATAAAAAAAAAAATTCAACGAACCAAAATACAATACAGAAATCAGCTATATCCAAAACCATCCGACGAGAAATCGATTTATTTGAAGATGAGGGATTTAGAGGTAAATACTTGAAAAAAGTATAATGCGTATTGCTAATAGTATCACCAACTAGCGTAGATGCCGAAAGAGCGTTTTCGACAGCTGGTAATTTTTACACGAAATTACTTTTCAGCTTTAATGACAGTACAATTGATGATGCATCATGTTTTTTAAGATCACATTTCAAAAATTTGTAATAGTACCACAGACTGAATAGTGATATTTACACTTTTTTGTGATTTAAATAAATAAGTTGTTCCTTTACTTTTTTGTGATTCTTTATATACTGTTATAATTTATAAGTTTCATATTATTTTTTGTGATATTTACACTCTCTTATAAAACTGGCAAATAAAACAAAGAAACACCTGTGTTTTCTTTCTTTTTCTAAAATTTCTAATACCGGTATTAATACCGGCATCCCGGTATTAAGATCTAAAAAATACTTAATACCGGTATTGAAATTTTGGTCCGGTATTGCAATCCCTAATTGCTACTAGGCATTACTTTATTAAATACAACAGACGTTACAAAGTGACCTACTATAAACTGCAATAATACTTACTCAGATGACTTCACGTCTCTTTCGATTCTATCAGTTGAATGTCGTGATTCGGTTCAAATAGAATTTTGCCAACATTAGTTCTTCATATGTATACATATATATATGGTGATGATTCAGGGTGAAAATGCAAATTTTGTGCATTATCTTTCTAGTGAGTAAATTCTTGAAAGATTTAAAGGCTGTTAGGTGCTATTTAAAGTGTTTGCTTGGTCATTTTAGTAACGGGGCTGAAATTGTTAACAACGCATATTTTAGTTTCATGATAGTTACTTCAATGGAAAATAAATAAATTCTGCCTTTTCACGTTTTGGAATAAATGTAAAGGCAGTTTTCAGAGATTTATTTACGTCAAATTCCTTTAATTAATTCCGTATTATTTAGTCAATAATTACAGATGTAAAGAAATTATTAATAAACTAGCCGCCTTTAGTGACCAGTTGATACTTCGGATATATTAATTGAGTTTAATTGCAATCAAATCTTTTTTCAATAACGATGTCATAATTCTCCAATAATATAATTTTAAACATCAAATTGTTAAAGGTATTAAAGACGGAAGATTTTAATAGCTCTACACCTCTTCTATTTATTGTGTACAAAAACCTTTCTAATGACCTCTCATGGCATCGTAAGGCCATTACAAACTTTATCGGTAATCCATTTCAATTTGCATGTTGCCTTTCGTGGTGATGTAATTTCACCTTCTAATTATTCATATAAACTGCGCAGATAGTAAGCAAAATCTTCCCTCCTAACTTATAAAAATGAAAGAAAATCATGCAATTAAATATTTGATGAAACATTGAAAGAGTATTAAAATCAAGTTAATAGTAAAATAAAAAAAACCAAATAAAAATTGAACCAAATATATATATATTTATATATATATTTGACTTTTTCAAGGGTCACCCTCAGGCAGGGATTCAAAGAAAGGGATTTTTTTTGTGAGAAAATGCAGACATTAGTCTAATAATGATTCCTCGTGACCCGAAAACCGACTTTGAATCCCTGCCTGAGGGTGACCCTTGAAAAAGTCTTCAGGCCGGATTCTTTTTTTTTATATATATATATTTTGGTTCAATTTTTATTTGGTTTTTTTTGATTTTCCTATTAACTTGATTTTAATACTTTTGTATCAATTCATCTGTGTTTTAGAAGTAGCTGCAGTTGGGCTCTCTAAATACTATGAAGTTCTTTTTTGGTTTTAGTTTGAATAGGTAATAATTTTTAGTTGTGATTTCGAAACTGTTTTGTTTTTGTTTCGTTTTCATATTAGTTTCGTTTTCAAATTATTTCTTACTATAGATTGGTTATATATATATATATATCGAATGAACTGGTATCATTGAAAGACAATTTTTTTATGTTTTAAAACAGTGTAAAATTCAGCTTTGAATGTTATTATTTTTTACAGTGACTGCGCAAAAAGCGACAAACTCTCATTTAATTTTTAACTAGTTAGTAGTCACTTTGGAATAAAAGATAGAAGACAGAATAATATGCATACAGCACAGTACGGCCTTGGTTACAGAATTCTTTTCCAACAACGTTGCCATCCACAGAAAGACAAATTCAGTGACATCAGAGATAAAACTGTTGCCAAATAAATAGTATAATATAAAAATAATAACAAATACAATTTAACCACACACAAAATAAAAGTAACTATTATTAAAATATAAATGTTATCAGAATACAAACTTATTCAAATAGTTAGAATTCAAATTGTCATTTCAAATAATATATGCCTTTTCCAATAAGCATGTGTCCATTTTCCAAAAATATCCGCACTAAATTCGATAATTTGGTACTTTTAGTAGCACAGAAACAGACCCACATACATATACACATTTTTCTTTTACATTATATCAAAGATATGAATCTTCCATTATTTTTAGTTCAATATCCATTAATAATACTATTAAAAATTTGAAAAAAAAAACATTTGAATATTTTCCAAATATTACTTAATGTATTGCTGATATATAGGAGTGATAATGAAGCCGCAGTCTGGAAGAATGACATTTTGACGTGCAGCCGCAAGTAATGTGGCAAGGATGAGGATGTGGAACACATATTGAAGGAGTGATTTCTCAAAATGTGAGAAAAGGAGGAACGCGTGAGTGCACCATCGCTTCGCCAAAGAAACGAAAATTTTAAGATCGTTCCAATAAAATGCCGAATCTTTTGATGCGCATTATTCAAATGCAGCATATCCAGCGAATAATAACCAAAAAATTATGTTAATCTCAATAAATTTTTAAAGGAAAAAAAATTTAAATATGCTTGGATTTTTTTTTTCAATTCAGTGCACTGAGTGTATTTTTCTAATTAAAACGAATGAATAATACAAATGCCGTCATATTGTCTGTTTTTTCTTAGATCCTTGTATTTCCAATAGAACTGTATTAACTTTAAGGCAATACTGATCTGCAGAATGATTAATTTTAAGGCAGTATTGCAATTATCATTTTGGGCCCAAGCTAACGTAATTGCTACAAGAGACATCGAATGCATTTTTTATATGCTGTTTTTTAGATATTTCTTTAATAAACACACAAAAAAACAAGAAAACAAATTGAAATTTATTTAAATTTATTTAAAACAGATCTACAATCTGAGTTTGCAATAACTTGCTTAAAATTCATCCATATAGCTTGTTGTCTTTATTGAGTAATCCGGAACACATAAATACTCATAGACGAATAAAGGCGCAGCTATTCCAATGACAGATATGTTTCAAAAGTTAACACATATCTATAATAATCATAATCAAACCATATCCCATGTATCTAATCCATTTGCGATTTCGGTTGATCGCATTCATATACCAGCGTTAAACAGATTGACAAAATTCTTGTAAACAAACTTCTTGAAATTCGCAGAATTTTTTCATTTTTCATTTGTTTTTCTTCTTCTTATTTTTTTTTTATTATTTATTTGAATTACAATATTCACAAATGGTTCTAAAAAATTTCGAATTTATTGATATCTAAAACGTGTAAATATTTTTTATCTATTTGGTACATGAGAGAGTAATACAAAATGGTAAATGTATACATTTGAATTCCATTTTAATCTCGTACTTTAGGATATAATTGCTGAAAATAATTATAATAATATATGGATCCATAAATTTAATAAAATAAGTATTATTCAGAGAAAAAAAAGAAAGCGATATGATGAAAGCGTTTACTCAGGGTAAAACATCGCAAGTCTTTATTAATATTTTCAAAAAATTGCATTTGCTCTCTAGTAAACGTTTTTCATGATTACTCCTATGTGAAATATTTTTTTAAATATCTTTACTAAATTCCATATCTTATGGTTTATTTTTATTTTGCCGCGAATGGTTTATTTTTATTTGCCCGCGTTTTAAATTGCCGCGAATAAAATGACATTAATTATTATTATTTTTAATTTCTCTGGTTTTGTTTATTTACTCAAAACATTCAAAAATTATAGAAAAATTAATAAATAGACATAAATTTCTACAAATATATTATATAAAAAGTGCGAAAAATTAAATGCGATAAATCTAGTATTTTCAGTTAAAGTAAAATAATCAAAAATTAATAAACATAAAATCAAACAGAAAGATAATTTGGAAGACTCCACAGCACTTAAACCCATTAGAATAATAATAATAATAATAAAAACCACTCCGGTTTTATCTCAAGCCCGAGCGCTTGGATTGAGAATCCTATTAATTTGTGACGATAGAAGATTAAATTTCGGTATTTTAATTTTTTCTGAGAAAATTTAGAGAAGTTCACTCTTAAACCAGGTTCGGTTTTAGTCACTAACATGTTAATACTAAACAAAAAAAGGCCGCCAAATAAAAATCAATAACGAAGTCAAGTTGCTAATTTAATAGATGCGAGTCCTTCTATATTTTCAGATATCATCTTCTTCCAACAGGTAGTTTAAAACAGATAAGCGCAAAAAAACCTATTACAGATTAATTCTACTTAATTCAAGGACTTTATATCGGATACACGTGGCCTTCTAAAAGAAATATGTCATTCTAAATAAAATGCATAAAGAATCATCTTAACGGATCAGACGATAACCAGAAATACGGTAATATTGTGGGGCGCCATCTGGTGGGCAAAAGAGTTAAAAATCAATGATGAGTGAATATTATTATTATTATTATTATTTTCGTGCTTTGTTGTTGATAAGGTTTGTCTAAATAAAAATAGTGTCTGATTAAAAGTTAGGTTGAAGGGACTTGAAATAAATGTCTATCAATAAAGATAGACATTTATTTCAAGGTGTTTTGCTATTTTCTATATTAAAAATAATTTGTGCAGTAAGGACATGATTTCGTTAATTATATGTTTTATAGTAAATTCATCTGTAATATTATCATCATTCGTTTTTATTTATTTATTGCCATTTGGCTTACTCATATCTATTAGGTAAAATGATTAAAGAGATAAATCATTCTTAATTAATATTTCATCTCAGGTAAATCATTTTTAATTAATGTTGCCTCTCCGGTAATTTTTTTAATTATTATTTTTAATTTCAAAAAAAAAAAAAATTCTACAGATACGTCGATAAATAACAAGGCAAATATAATCTTCAAACCAGTAATGAAATTTAAATGCAATTCAAATAAATAATATTTGAATAAATATTGAAAAATTTGTATTTTGTGTTCCTTGAAGAAATACTAAAACACAAATTTTAACTTCATTAAATAAATCAATGCAAACATTATTATTTTCGAAGTCGAATTTATATTCTTCGAACATTTGAAAAAATTGTTTTTAATTAGTTTATGTATGTAATAGAAATTATATTTCAAATATAAACGAGTGATATCTCATAAACTATCTTCACTTGCCAATATAGACATCTGAAGTAGTATATAAAAGCGGTAACTCAAAAACACAAAAATTGAAATATATAAAATTTAGCATGCGATTCTGTGATTTCAATTGTACTTCTATGCCAAACTTTGGTCCAATCGGTTTCAATAAAGCGTCCAAAATGCACATTAGTTTTCTGGTACTTATGTATTAACTTCATCCTAGTGATTAATCATCAAAAATCACTTGATAATAAGCTCTTTCTTAAGTATTGTGCAGAAGTAATATGCGGTTCATAATACACAAGTACATTAATTAAGAGTATGAGGGAAAATTTAGTAAGACTACTCTTCAGGAAGTCTGGATTATTTCGTAATATTTTCTAAAAAAAGCATTGCAATCCTTGAGATTTCTATTTCTAAATTTTTAACGAAAAAAAAAAAAAACAGTTTTTATTAAACGTTTGTCTTTAGAGATATGTCAAACCTCCCGGGGGGCACCTCGAAAAGAGGGTGAGATGCTTCCGGTATGGTGGTTGGATCTCACCGCCCTGGTGGGTACATAAATAGGCAGGGGATCTGGCTCCTCCCATCGATGACGGGACGTACTTCGGGAAGGGTTATACCGTGGCCGGTGTTGGCCCTTAGGACTCAACACAGTTCCCGCCAATGTTGCTGTTGCGGCGGTTCGGTTATTCAGTTTTCTTTTATTCGTGTGCCTTCTGGCGGGTCGCAGAGCCAGTGATATGATTTTAGAGATACGTCAATCTGTTTGTAAATTTGTGATGATGAAAATTTGTAGAATACAGTGAAATAAACGATGAATTTTTTCATGTCTTTTTTTATACTTGACTAAATTAACTCAAGTAAGTATCAGGTTACATACAAGTTATATTTCTAGAAAATAAGTTTTTTAATTCAAAATGCGGAATAAAACTGGTCTTGAAAGATAATAAGTTTAAAAGTTAATAAAAAATGCTCAAGCTTCGATTAATTTTATTAATTAAAAATCTAATTAAAATTTTTTGGTGAGTATAAACGACCTAAGGAAAAAAAACTGCACGCAAATTTGTTTGCTGTCGATCAAATAGTCTGCTCTATAGAAGACTGCATTCTGTGTGTTATGCACACGCAATTTACGTCGTATTGTTAAGAGAAAGGGTGACTATTGCCATAAAAAGTAATGTTAATTTCGATAATAATTAATTCACAGAGTATTATGGTGTATTTCGTAGTTCTGGAAGCTACCTTGCTCATGTGACACATATATGAACTGAGCAAATAATAAACATGATACTTTCCTCAGTTTTTTTCTTTTTCTTTTCAATTTTGTAAACTCAAAAGCATTGACATACATGATAATAACTGCACTGAAGTGCAGATAAAAAAAAACCTAGTTCGAAAATTGGTCATTAAATTCTGAAATGAAAATCTAATTAAAATTTAAATAAAAAAATTCATTGTGAAGATTCAGAAGCATTTTGAAATCTGAACTTTTCTGGAAAATGGCATATCCCAATAGCATAATATGCAATAAATGGCATATCCCAATAGCATAATATGCAATAAATGGCATATCTCAATAGCATAATATGCAATAAATGGCATATAACAGAATAATATATTACAAGCGCATTCCACCAAACGTAATGCAATTGTCCAAGCAAACAAAAAGTAAACGTAAATAGTGGCAACAGAGTATCTGGAATTTTCCAATCAAATACGTAATTATGAAGAAAATGAGCCCTCGATTTTGAACTTCTAATAAATCTGTTGTAGAGTGTGGTTGCTGTTATTGAATAAAATACTGCAAAAGAAATGCAAGAAATTGTAGAATAATTTCGTATTTTCCTTAAATTTTAATTGGTAATAAAAGGAAGCGAGATTTTTAAAACTGAATGAAGTTGTTTTTCCATTTCAGCCTTCTTTATGAAGATGGTTAATCCCTGGACTGTTCCTCGAGGAGAGTTTATTATCCGAGTTATTTTCCAAAACTGATCCTCGATGAGTCCAAGTAATATGATGATAGAGACCACAATAAATATCCTCAAGAACAGAGACAAGAAAAGGATCAATTGAGTGGCAGTATTAAATGTATGTTTAATGCATTCTTTCTTTGAAACTTTGTTACGGAATCCTAACATTAGAAGAAAAAAGTTTAAAGGTTGAAACATTCTTTGGAACATAGATTTATAATGAAACGACTTTTTATTATGAATCTATATACTAAAAATTCCTTGTAAATTCTTTTCCATCATCATCAATCAGGTTTCGAAATATTTCAACAAAAGTTTAATTTAAATTATGATAGTCAAAAAAGTCTGATATCTGATTGTCGGTTCCGAAAAAGAAGATTCTAGACTCGATTTCACTGAAAATTCTAGGTGTAGTTGTGGTTTTGTAATATATTCATTTCATTAAAGAAACATCCTCAATTTGAATTTTTATTCTATATGGTGACGAATACTGTGTAATGATTTGCTTCCCAGAAAATATAACTTTAAGATTTATTTAAGAATGTAACAAACAACGAAGTCCCCAAAAAAGTCTGTTTTTGTCTGATATCAATATCTATACTTATAATAAAGCTCAATGTGTGTGTGTGTGTGTGTGTGTGTGTGTGTGTGTATGTGTGTGTGTGTGTGTGTGTGTTGGCGCTCTACAGGCCAGGTCATTTGACATACAGCTATCAAATTTGGTACATGTATACCTTGGAGGTTGGGAATGTGCACCTGGGGTTTCTTTTTTCGAATTTTTAATTAGAATTTTAATTATTAATTAAAAGCTAACTTTCCCGCCAAAAGAATCTTCCATTTTCCCCACCGCCAACTTTTCCGCCAAAAAAATCTTCCATTATCCCCAGCGCCAAACGAGAAAGGCTTCAGTTTTTTTTTCTCCCAACAGTAATGAGGCTAGGGTTAAAATTTTTCGGCGGATTATTTCAATCGGTTCTGTTTATTTTCTTAATGTTTGATGCATTTAAAATTAAACATTGTTAATGAATCAATCTTTCAGATTCATTCTGAAGTACTTTTGAATTAAAATAAAACAGAATAAAGGAAATTAAAAATTTCTAATCGGCATAGCGTTACCCCAACTGGCGTAGAAAAAATCACGTATTTGCGTTACTTAACCGGCGAAGAAAATTCACGCATGCGCATTCTGTTCTGATTGTTGCCATGACAACGTTATCAATGGATGATTTAAATTATTTTTAGGTTAGTTGCATGCTTTTGTAAGTAAATTGTATTTATGTTAGTTATATATTTTTTGTATATGCTTATAGTTTTTAGTTTTAAGTACATCGTTTTTTAAGTAGTTTTTTTAAAACCTGTTTTCAACCGTTTATTTTAAACGATTCGTTTTATTTTCTTAGTGTTTGATGCATTTAAATTTAAACATTGTTAATGAATCGATCTGCTCATAATGAATCTAAGAAATTTCTTTTGACCAACTCTTGAGATATTACATAAATTTAAAAAGATATTCTTTAGTGCCCATAAAGTTTAAACGCTCAGTGACTCTATTTTCAGTAATCAGATTATAAAAAAATGCTTTGTTTCAGTAAAAAATATTATTATATTAATTGAAGATTAATTCTTTCCACTTTAATTTAAAGCATAAATTCTACGGGTGCTAACAGAAAATGAGAGAGATACATATTACGTTATGACTGAAGGCCTTTATAATATTATGAATGAATTATATGATAATCAAAATTTGAAGTTTTAAAATATTTTGATGAAGAAGCTATTAAAGTAGAAATTGCATAAAATATTTAATTATTAAAATTTTAACGAACATTAAGATTGGCGAACCGGCTGGTCGCCAAAGGCGGCTAGTTTACTAATAAAGATGCAATTTCATATATGTCATTGATAAATGGGTATTCAATAAAGATCCTTTCAATGTGAACAAGTCAAAACAAATTTCATTCAAAAATCTACACTCTTCTTCAAATATTTTTCATGCATCTAGGCTATTCAATTGTCTACTTTCTATGAAAAGTGTTTTGATTTGAATATGGTATTATTTCCATGATATTCTTTGGAAAAAAGAAATAATAGGATGAATTACAAAAAAAAAGTATATCAATCACCTGTTATTCTATCCGAAAACAAATAATAATATGGCACGCAAGATAATACTACAAATTAAGCAATCGAAGTGCATACGTTGATAGTTCTTAACAGAAATAAATATCAGAATTTCAAATTCATTATCATCTTTGTTCTTTTGATAAAAAAAAATGTGTATTAGTTTTATTTTTTAATTTAGTAAGATAAGATTATAATATACTGTTTTCTTTCATAAAAAGCTAGTATTTTTTTTTTCTTATTCCTTTTGTGATATGCATATATAAACAAAAGCAAAAAAAAAAAAAAACGCTATCATTAAGCCAAAATATTACAGTTTCAAGAAAAATTCATAATGCAGCAAACGAGAGACGATAAATACTCATTTAGAATCTTAGCTTGAATAATACGGATTGAAAGATAAACACCCATTTATACGTGAAAAACATCCGTGATTCAAGTAATATATTTAAGGAGAGAAAATACGCTTCTATAGAGCTCGTGTCCAACCGTGATAATGTCCAGCGTTTCTCTAAAAGAAAAGTTACTTTTCGTTAATTTGGCTTTATATTGAAAAAAAAAAAATATATGCTCATTTATCATTAAAAACTTGATTCATTATATTATAAACATTTCATTTCTTCCATTATTCTTTTAGAAATATGAGACGATAATATAAAATATATACTCAGTAATAACAAACCAAATTTTGGTCTTGAGAATGTTCTATTTGGTCTATACTGAGCAATTAACTATTATTGAAATAGTAAGATTTTCTATATCAAAGTTGTAAATTTAAAATTTATTTATTTCCTCAATTCAAAATAGAATAGAAAAATATGAAACTTCACAGAAAATATTTGGAATTAAAAGAAAGAAACTAATGGGAATTCAATTTAGCGTTTTGAAGTTTGTATGGACTTCAATTTAACCCTTCCAATCAATTAAGTAGAAAGATGCTTAAGTAGATGAATGCTTCATATCGATTATAAGTAAAGGGTTCTATCGTGGAATATTTTCAATTGAAGGAAAAGTTATTATTAAATTTCTTCCTCAAATTAGTAGTTATTATCAAGAAATTACTTTCTTTATAATTGGAGAATAAATAAAATCATTTCGAACAACGGTCTATTTCAGTTAATTTAATTTATTTAATTATTTTAAATACGAAGCCATAAAAAGTGTATTTTAATATTTAAATCATGAAGTTTTATAGAATTTCAAAAACAAAACTAAATATATTCATCTCTTTAAGTTGCATTGTCTTTTTTTATTCAAAACATCTTATTATTATTATTTCTTATAAAATGAAAATAATTCAATACATTTCATTGGCGTATCGTCTCCAGAATTCATATTTAATAAAAATGTATATTATTTCATTCAAAATTAAATATTGTTGCTTTCATATAACGTAATTTTATCGCATAAAATTAAAAAAAAAAACTAAATACCTTTCATAAGCGTATCGTCTGCAAAATCCCATATTCAATAAAAATGGATATAATATTTTTCGAAATCAAATTTGATTGTTTTCATATTACTTAATTTTGTCGCATAAAATGAAAATAATTTAAAACATTTCATTGGCGTATCATCTTCAAAATTCCATATTCATTAAAAATGGATATTTTTTATTCGAAATCTCAAAATATCCTTTCAGAAAGGGATGTTTATTTCTTTGGATATTTCTAAAATCATTAGTAAAGTTACATTTTCTCTTCAACGTCTTTTATGGATAATAAGTTCAACCAACTTTATATTTTCCTATTTAACAATAAATCTAGCCATCGTAAATATGTTGATACAATGGGGAAAAAACATAGAAACTATTGAAGGCAAAACTAATTAGTTCGAAGATGTGGAATGGAACCTCAACGGCTAATGCTAAAAAGAGAACTAAATTTTAAAGCAAAAAATGATTTTGGTAACATAATGCTATTTTTAATAAAATGTATCACGTATTCTAATGATACATTTTATTATACTGCATCATAAAGGTTAGTTAAATATGTCATTATTACTCCTCATTTAATAATTTTATAAACTTTATAAATAATAAAACATAGATACTTACTATCAAACAATCTGTGAAGGAATTATTATTAGCAGACTGTCATTTAACTTCCAAAGAGTTCAGTGCTTGCAGATGGAGAGCTTGGGACAAAAGATTCAAGAAGTAAACAGACAATAAGTATTAAAATGCTCAAATCTGATGAAACTTCAAATTTTAAAAGACACCTGGATATTTTGCAGTTCCTGTGTAACCAAACAAAGGAATAAAGATGATGAAATTTATAAAGCATCCATTTGATGCATTAAAAGTAACGAATTCAATAGAGAATGTCTCAATTTATTACTCTGTTCCCCATTATGCTTTATGCGTTGGTTATCGTAAAAATTAATTCCAAAACTAAAAGGAAATTTAGTATTTTTATTAAATATCTTTAATATTGTAACAAGAGCAGATTTTATTGTTTTCCAAACTTATGAAATTCATTTATCATAATGGTAGTCTGTCTATTATTTATTTCTTTACTCAAATTAAAGGAGATGTGTGTGTGTGTGTGGGTGTAATTTAGCTCTATAAACGAGTTTGTTCTAGAGATTTTAAATATGGCACAAATATTCTTCAGAAGATACAAATATGCATCTTGAAACTAATTTTTTAAAAATTTTATTAAATTAAAGATTTTCTAAGATTTCGGCGTTTACCTTTGACAATGGCTACAAATATTCTTACAAAACAATTAATTTTTTCAGCATTTTAAAATTTAAAAAAAAAAATGTTTTTCCAACGTTATCAATTTAGTTTGTATTTTTTTCGAAACTACAGTATTTTTTTTAAAAAAATTACATTTCTTTCTTTATAATTTCCGAAAATATTAAAATACAGAACAGGATTTTTGTATTATCTTGAAATTCAAAAAGTTATCACTCTAATTATGCAAATTTAATTACTGCTCAATTGTTTTCGTAATTTCAATAAATTTTCATACACACTTTTATGTCTACTTTACAATACGTTTCATTATAGCAATGAAATTCAAACGGTTTCATTGCTTTTATAAATATTCAGGTACATGTGCCACTTTTGGTATTGATAATTAAGGTAAAGATCTGCAGAATTTAACTTTCATGTTGCAGATTTTTTTGAGTTCGAAAATACTTATTTTAGAATTATGTCTGTCTGTGAACAAGATAAGCCAAATTCTCGTTAAACTAGACAGATGAAATTCGGTCTTTGTACCAATTTAGTATATTTCTTCAAATATATAAATAAAATATATCCCTGAAAGTTCATCTCTTTGTCAGTCCAAATACAAGCGTAAGCAATAACTACAAAACATAAAGAATTTGATAAATAAAATTTAGTTCAATGTTTTAGAATCTAAAGTGTAGATTCTTGTCAAATTTTGCACTAATTTTTAACTATATCCGTCAAACATTTGTATAGAGGTTTGTATATAAGCTTAAAAAAACAATAACACATTAACTAGGATAAATAAAATTTTACATGCGTTCTTGCAACTAATATGTAATCCTTTACAAAATTTTGGTTTGAGAAGCTTGAAAAGAACGTGTCCAAAATATACAATCGTTTTTCTTAACAGCAATCCCTTCAGGGTGTGCACTTCGAAATGAGAATGAGATACTTCCTGCACGGTGGTTGGTTCTTGCCACCCTGGAGAGTACACGAAAAGGTCGGGGCCTGGCTCCTCTCACCGATGACGGAACGTACTTCCTTAGAGAAATATGGTACCGTGGTCATGTGATGGCCCTTATTACTCAACCACAGTTCCCACTAGTGTTGCTGTAGCGGCCCTCCAATCATTCAGTTATATTATCCGTGTACCTTCAGGCGAGTCAGAGAGTCAGTGATATGACTTTTCTTAACTGTACGACGAAGCTCAAAACACACTTATTTGGGACTCCTTCACTTGTCCTTCCGTGAGTTAGGATAGGAAAAGATGGGAGGATATTTCCTTCGGTTGTGACTTTTTCGCCTTCACGAATCTCGGGTTTCTTGCATACTGTCTGTTATTTGCCGCATATCACTAGCGAACAATAGTTACATAGGATCCTTTTACAGTGTCATCTTTGGCAGATTTTCAGCATTAATTTTGAAAATACGGTTAATATGCAAGTAACAGAAAATCAAATATGTATTTTAGCTTCTTAGTTATTTAGCCCCATCTAAAATATGATGATCTCTAATGATTGCAAGAATATAAGATCTTAATCATAACTTCCGAAAACGGAACAATACCATTCGCATTTTGTGTAATGCGGAAACTCACCACTTTTCTACTTCAGCTCTTTTTGTACTTCAAGAACAATAATTTAAAGTTGAATTTTAATGGGCATTAAAACTTTATGCGTCTCATTCATCCTTTAATATATTCAATGATATATCGGAAAATGTTCACTAGAAGTGGAATAGCTAAAAAAATGTACGTTAGGTCGTACAAAAATGAAAATTGATGCCCAAATACATGAATTGTCAAAAATGAATAAATAAAAAAAGTAATCTTACTTTGTAACATTTTTTCTTAGGTAATCATTAAATGATTTGCATCATGATAACAAAAATGTTTCGTGTTTTATTTCACCCGAGTCCTTAATTTTGTGTTACAATTAAAAAGCGTGAGAAGTAATATATATCTCACTTGATTTATAAATTTTCTCTTGATAAATTCTGGATAATAAATAAAGACAAATTGCTTTTTTCTGTATGCAAATATATACCTTATTTTAATATATTGTTATTTCAAATAGTGTTACATTATTGCTTCCTTTCCTTACTTTTTCCACTCATTCAAACCATATTCCAGTATAACTAACACATGAGTGCTATTCTTTAATTTCCTCAAATCTTCCCTCGTGCAGAGAAAATACAAGGAATGGCAGTATTTAATATACGACCTTGTGATTGTAACTGAAGATCAATGATAAATTTTTGTTTGAACCGCTTGGATAAACTGCATCCTTAATACATATTCGGTGATTTGGTGTTTGTGTATTAAACGCATCCCAGAGATTAACTATTGTTCGACAATGGAATGCGGTTAATAATACATAAATACATTTATTAGAGAAAGGATTTCATTGATCAGAGATTGGTTTTTATTTATGTTTCAATTCTGTGAACTCTTTAAATAAAACCTTCTATAATAGAAAGTTTAGCAGAAAAATGTATCAAATAAGCTCCATAATTATAGTTCGTGATTTTTAGCTTTTTTTTACTTCATTATTTTAATACTTAAATAAAACGCATTTTCTATATGAAAATAGAATATGAAGTAAAATTGGTTTGAACAATATCAGCTAAATTATTCAATGACTCCATTAGGAATATTATTGTAAACAATAAACTGAACAAATGAAAGACTTTTGAAAAGATTTGATTTAAATGTGTAAAATAAAGTTAATTATTTTGGGGAACCATAAGAGAACTATAAGAAACAGTACTGGTGCGGAAAATACTGGCTCCCGAAGATTTATTGCCGGAAAAAAAAATCTGAGTTTTAGATCTTTTAAGAATTTACGAAGTCATCTTTGAACGTTATATTGCTTTTACCCAAATTTTCACAATCAAATGAATTTCACTCTGTTTTCTAGTATTGGGTCACAAAACAGCACCTGACATTTTGAAGTTACATTTTAGATGATATTCAATTTTATTTACAATCCATAACTGCGGCGTTAATAAATTGACAGCTTTACAGTCGCGATTACGTACATACGTTCAGTTGTTATGATAACTTAGTTTCTAAATCTTCGATTAAACAAGCGAAATATCTGTTCTGAATTTTCTGAATTTTAAAGCACAATTATAAAGCTAAATTTTTCGCAATCAGTAATTATTATGTCAGCTGCTTTTTTTCGCATTTGATGTGAACATGAAACCGTGTTTGATATACGATGCCAAAGAAATTCTGCCATATATATTGTTTATAGCAAAATATTCTACTTTTTACTCTTATAAAATTCTGATTATGGAGATAAGTAATGTTGGTTTCTTAAGTTATGAAATGTACTTGTTTTATAAAAGAAAATTTTCCTAAAAGTAAGTGTATGCGGTGCTCAGACAAAACTAACGAATTTTCAACCATGGTATTTGGCACTTTGATCTTTGTTCATCGAAAAGTCACTTACCTTATAGCTCTAATTATATATTACTATGTGCCTCGTAGCTTTAATTTCAACGTTTTAAAGTAGATTTATACAAAAAAAAAATGTCGCATACATTTGTTCTCAGTATCGTTGTTAATAAACGTAGATAAAATCTGTACTCTCAAAGAACGCAAACAGTTATATCTCTAAAGGAATTTATTTTATATATCTGACATAATGTATTGAAATATTAAGAAAACTTTTAAGTATTATAGCTAAAATTCTTGGATCAGACATTTTCGTGAGGTGATTATTCAAATATTTCTCTTTAATTTAAAATAAAAACAATCAGAATACTTCAGTTCTTTGTTTTTAATTGTTTTTTCGATTAAGTCAAAAATCTTTTATGGTTATATATTTCATTGATTGAGCAAGAAGCACACCAAGGAACAAGAACACATATGGTTATTTTTATTTAATTTAAATTATAACAGTATCTCATATAGCGCAGTTTTGTACTTTATGGTATACGAAATATAGAGAAAGTATTATAATCGCCAAAGAATTCGAACACGAGATTCTAATGAATCCCCGCGTTTCAGAACTCCGAAAAAGACATTTTTGGCATTACGCTTGTTTGTTTGTGAGCACGATATCTCAAAAAAGTCATGAACTAAACAGATAAAATTTGGAATCTGGAATTATGACAAATTTATAGATTTCTCTCTAATTTTGAACGAAATCCATTGACAGGAAATCTAGTTAGTTACCTATACATACAAATTGGTGAAATTAATTGACTTAATTGGATCCTTTTTTGAAATATGTAGCTGTGTCAAACTTTTATTGCGATATCTTTCAACAAGGATTGGGTCATGTATCCAGAGAGTATCGGAGATTTTTGCTTGTATATCAAATGAAAGCAGGAGGGATGAAAGACGACTCATAAACCAACATTTGTCAATAGATATTTGCGCATAAAGACTGGAATTTTTTTTTCTAATTTTCCAAACGTACAGATGGCAATAAAAAACAATCAGAACTTTTCAATTAAGAATAATTTTTTTAAATGATGGACGGAATCTTTATAGTTTAAATAAAAAGTGAAAATATCCATATATCACATGAATGCTTCAAGCCAGCTTATATTTCAGTTGAGAACGATCACTGACAAATGACAAATAAGCAAAGAGCAAAATGAGCAAATGAGATGACAAATGGGCAAATTTCAGATATCAAACAAATCATCAAGCTTGGTCTTTCCAACTCTCTAATAAAGGTGTAAATTGCCCTTTCCCCGCATAAGCACGGGGTTCTTAAAAAATCTGTGAAAACCATGAGCTCTTATACATTTATTTTCAAAGTCCTAAAATTGTGTTATGTAATATAGGAAAAGAAACTCAATGGGCATTTTTAATCCTTTTTCTTGGACCGACTGAAAAACAAAATCAAAGTTGGCATAATTAAAATATTAATAGCCCAATTACTCACCAAATTTCATTTACCTTTCGTTTTATTTTTATCATGTGGGAACATGATGTTGTTTGGGTTTGAAGTTTTTGAAGCCTCAAAATGCGTATGCAACAAATTGGCGATTAATCGCTTTTAGGGCCTCAATTTTTCACTTTTAGGGTTATTTTGAATTACCATGTTTACTTATATGCGAATATAAACAGAATTGGACAAACGATCAAATTTTTGGCAGATTTGCCTCAAAATTTGATACATGCTTGTCCTTTAAATGCTAAAATTGTATTAAATTTTATCCAGTTAACTTTTTACGTTTTTTAATAAACGTATTCACTTTACCAGAGCAGATGGATAGATTTGCTTTAAATATTTTTTTTTATATATATAGAAAAGTTCAAATGCGGTTTAAAGTCTTCATCATAAATTTCATTCATCAATACAAATTCGATTTTGAGCTTTCTCATTTAAAGGTCGGCTAAACGATAAATAGGTAGACATAATTCTGGAAAGCCTTCATTTAACTTAGGGTGCTCTGAAACTTCAAGATTCATCAAATTCTCAACCGTCGAATTTTTTCTTTCGTTTCTTTTTGTATACTTCGCAGGCGAGAAAGTAAAAATTCGAAAAAATACCAGTCTTTCGCAGTAGTAAAACTGTACGTTTACCAGTCCGATTCAGACTCTTTATTTGTGACATTTTACCTTGGAACACCTTTAAGTTACAGTAATTAGAGCTTAATTCCTCACCTTTGAAGAATAATGAAGCTGCAGGTGAGGAAGTTGTGTGGTGGCGTAAATGTAACACTCACAATAATTAACTTATTTTCATAATTATCAATTTTTATTATGTTTAATTTCGTCTTTTTCATATCACTTTCATTGATAATATTTTGTTTTGAAGCATAAGAAACTTTATTTTATTCTTAATTTAAAAATATATTCTTCTTTTCGGGCAGCAAATTCTTTTTTAAATTCTAATTTGGAATTTAGTATTTGCATTTCTATTTTTTATTCTAAATATATTTTTAATTCCTTTGATGACAATAACAGAAAAACTCAATGACAAGTCCAATGGCAGCATATTTCCAATAAAAACGTAACTAACCGAATAGTTTAATCTTCTAACTATTACTACGGTGTTATAAATTTACATTTTTATTCCTTGTGTATGTTTTCTCACACTCAACGCTCACAACACACACTTTATTGAAACTCTCTGCCGATAGCTACAAAAAACTCACAAGGTGGCGTTGGCGTCGCAACATACCACCCGCCTTGAAATATTACATTTCAAAATAATAACACTGAACATCAATACAAAATATATCACACCAAAAAAAATAATTATAATCTAATACAAATTACATTACAATATTACACTGATTAAATTCTATTATCCATAGGTAATTTACACAATTTTGAAATAGCTCTTTTGAAAACACCATTCTGTGTTTTCATATCACAAACTCTTACATTACCATCCTTACCGTGGTAAATATTCAAAATACGACCAATGGCCCATTTGGTACTCGGTAAATTTTCCTCTTTCAACAGTACCAAATCACCTATCTTGACATTGGTTTTAATTATTTGCCATTTCGTGCGATTTTGTAAATGGCTTAAATAGGTAATATGCCAACGTTTCCAAATAAGTTGGACAATTTTCGTTACTCTTTGCCACAATTTTAACCTTTTAGTGTCTATACTCGTAATATCTGGTTCTATTATTGTACTGATAGGCCTGCCTATTAAAAAATGTGCCGGGGTCAAGACCTTTAAATCATCTATATCTGAGGACAATGGTGATAATGGTCTGGAATTTAGAATTCCTTCTATTTGATTTGTGACTGTCAAAAATTCCTCATAAGTTAACCTAGCGTTACCTACTACACGTTTAAGATGGTACTTAAAGGACTTCACTCCAGCCTCCCAAAGGCCTCCAAAATTGGGTGAATGGGCTGGAATAAATTTCCAACTCCCTCTGAGAGTAAATACTCAGCAAGAATTTTATCTTGATCAATTATAATCTCAAGTAATCTCTTAATTTCCCTATTCGCTCCGGCTCGGAGTGGCCATGTTTTCTCACACTCAACGCACACTTTATTGAAACACTCTCTCTGCCGATAGCTACAAAAAACTCACAAGGTGGCGGTGGCGTCGCAACAGTGTAAACTGCGTATATCATTTACCCTATAACTTTCCACAATGGAAGAAAAATACATGATTAATTTTTGATGAAATAATAAAAGTGAGTCGCATTGCAACAATAAAAAGTATTATTGAAAAATAAGTAAAAAAAAATTATATTGTCAAAACTCTGGAAAAAAAATCATGACAAATAAATTAATATCATTAAAAAACATTTTTTTTTTTATTTTAAAATTGAGTAAAAATAATTTCTATTTTCGCAAGTTAGCGTGGGAAAACACCAGAATCCACACTTTATTTTTAATTAATTTCAATTTTAAATAAATCTCAAAAGCAATCGTCGCAAGGTATAATTTTCCACCTTACAAAGTATATTTTTGTCGATTATGGCAGCTTTGTGAAATGATCTGATGTGTAGAATTTATAATAAAAATAATAACGGGATAGGGACATTTACATTTTTTAGTTAAATGTAAAATTTAAAGATGTTTAAAGAAGATCTTTTGAAAACTCATCTCGAAATTCTGAAAAATCATTCACATTTCATCCAAAGCAATAACAATATCTCCTAATTTTCTGCCATGAGCTTTCTATCACTGATATCCATATCTGCCGAGTCATTTGAAAAAACTGGTAAGTTTTCACATTGTGAAACTTTAGCGATTTTGGTAATAGGTCTGAATTGCTCTTTTTGTAATTTTGATACATCAGATATACATTGAAGCAAAAAGTGCTAATCTACTCACTTTATTTTCATGTATTTTAAACAAATATGCAGTTTCGGTCTGATTTTTATGAAATTTTACGCACGTACTCTTCATGACAAGATCTCCACATTTCAATGTCCGAAGGTTAATTAAAACATATTTTAATTGCAAATTTAATAAGCTTTTGGTGCTAAATGTGATCAACAGAATGATTTAGCTCACAAAAATGGTTTTTACACTATTTTATAGCTTAAATCATCGCATTTTTTTAATTGTAATCATTTCATTTACATACTTTTTTCCAATTTTAATATAATGTTTTTAGTTTAATATGAAACCTGCAACTATATTTTTATTATTATAATGAAATTCAGATTAATTTCATTATTCCATCAAATCATTGAGGCGAGATATTTTGCCATTGTTGAAATTAAGATTAGAAATCACTTTCTTTGGATACAAATTTCGAATTGGGATTTTCATTTTCACTTTTAATTCGTTGTGTGTGCTTTTCTTATTTTGAACGCGCACTGTTTGTTGAAAAACTATTCTGATTTGAAAAATTAAATTTACTATTTTACGCATTCTTTGTCTAGAGAAGTTATTGAACACGATTTTTCTAAGCCATTTTCTTATATTAAATTAGATTAAATGAGTGTTTCATAAAATGTTAGGAGGTCTTCCGAATGCTGTTAAGAGGCGTAGATTTAGAGACACGAGTACGTCGTATTTAGCAGCCATATTTTATTGACATATTTAGTAGCATATATTTGATACAGTAACACTTTGGGCAAACAAAATTTCCACTCTTCTGCAACCAAAAGTGACCGAGTCAGAAAGCTTTAAATATCGCAATTTTATACGTTTTCAATGGCTTCATCAATAAATATCACACTCAATTTCCTTAAGAATTCTTTGAATTTGAAGATGGAAAGTTAAATTAATCAACTTTTCAAATACATATGTTAAAAACATTTTATATTTATCATTCGTGACAAATAATAATAATAATAACATGTTTGATAACTTTCTCGTAGATACGAAAAGAAATTATTGTAATTCTTCAAAAAAAAAAATTATAACTCGGAGTTTTGACAATTCTCTAAACTTCAGATCTCCCTAACTCAAAAGAAAAAAAACATTTTTGAAATTATATCTATCTGCTTGCGAACTTGCTGATTCAAAAATATTTTGATATATGGTCTTTAGATGGCATTTTTTAAAAATTTCTTTCAAATTTTGCAGGAATTCATTGAAAGTAAATCTGGCTGAATAACTGTCAGACTGCAAATAAACACGATAAAAACAAAATGTAAAGAACTTGATGGATAAAAGTTGATGCACAGATTTACATCTGAATGAAGATCCTTGTCAAATTTTGAACCACGGTCATTCAGAATTGACTGTAAATTTTCATTGTATTAAAGCTACCATTTTTCCATGATTTCGTAATAAATATAGATTTCTCATCCCTTGAT
The DNA here is from genome assembly GCF_947563725.1 of Argiope bruennichi. NCBI lineage: Eukaryota > Metazoa > Arthropoda > Arachnida > Araneae > Araneidae > Argiope > Argiope bruennichi. The sequence continues at coordinate 53,614,297 of NC_079156.1, forward strand.
GCAGCCTCCTAGCCTTTATTGCCATTTTTCTAAGGTTTGAGGTCAGAATTATGCTTTTCTGGATCTTCAATAGTATTTGGATTAGGCACACCATATGACATCTCCCAAATTTATTGGTCTTTTATTTATAAAAACAATTTCATTTTTAAATTACACAAACTTATTCATTTTATCAATAAAAGAGACAGAGGAAACGGGGGCTTATAATGAGCTTTACTTAGAATTCAGTCTTAAGAGTAAGTTTTGCATAAATTAGTTTGAACACAAAAATTATCTGTCGTATAATTTAATAAGGATATATTTTAGAAATGTATTTCCTATCTATCTATTACAGCCATTGAGTGTAGGCTCTCTTAATGTTTTCAATAAAGAAAAGGCCGCGAATGCTTTGCAGGGCACTGGTGAGAAATAGTAACGAAATATAGATCTTTGGCGAAATGAAACATTTTTACTTAATTTATCTTGCAAGTATGTATTTTAGAAGCATCTTTTTCTGCTCGATTGAAACCTTAATGTGAACTATAATTTTAGTCGCATGCTCAAGTTCTCATTTCCAATGATTTAAAACATTGTATTTATGAATCATTGCATTTACATGCGGGAAAAGTACAAACCAACAGACTATTAATCTTTTGACACATTCGGTTCAAAATTTGATAGGAATCTATATTTTACATTAAACTGTTTACAAAGTTTCATCTATCTAGCTCTTTACGCCTTTCAGTTATCGAGTTCACTTGTATTTGAGCAGAATTAGGCTTTCTGTAATGGATTTCTTTCAAAATTTGATGAAAATTTATATTTTTTCTCAAATTTATATAACAAATTTCATCTGGCTAATGCAAAGTGTTATTGAATTAGTTTACAGAAAGACATACTAACATAACTAACTATGTGTTTTTCGAAGTTAGGGAAGACTGAAAAGTGCAGGTCTCAAAATCTCGAGTACGATTTTTTTTTTCTTGAACAATGCTTTCTCTATACTTCGTTTGTAAAAAAAAAAAAAAAATATTTAAGAAAATGGCAAAATTTAGAAAGAAATTGCAATATAATAACTAAAGCGTTATCATTAAAAAAAGGCACATTTTTTAAATGATGTAAAAATCAATTTCGTGCAATAACATTTACGGGGTTATTACGCAGGAAAAGCAAGATCTTGCATAATTTGTAATTATTTAAAATTTAGGAAAAAATTCTTTCCAAAGTGCACATTTCCAACCTTCAAAATAATATAATTTTAATATATATGCTTGTGGTACTTCTCGATATATAAGAAATTCTAGGCAACTGCCTATTTTACTTAGTCTGAAATCCGCTCCTGTAGACAGCATAAAATACATTACATTACAGAATGGTAATATTTGCAAAACTCATTGTTAAATCAGGTGTAAAAGATATTGCATTCCCAAAACGTTCTGGTTTCCGGTTTCAATTTAAGAAATGTTTGTGCAGCCTTCAATTTAAAATGTCGTCTTCGAAAATAAACGAGCACCATTACGCAATTCATTTCGCAATAAAATTTATCAAAACAAAACTAAATATTTAGCTGAATACAATTTTTTAAAAAAATATCTAAAAATTCAGACATTATAAGCGAAACCGTGCTTCCTTAGAGAAGTAATTTTCTTAGTATGCTGTTGTAAGTATTTAAATTGATGCGTGTTTAAAGATAGGATTACGAAAATTTCATTTAAGAGTTTCAATTTACAAATTTTATAAATATAATGCTGTTGTAAATACTTAATAGTATGCTGTTGTAAATATTTAAATTGATGCGTGTTTGTAGATAGGATTTCGAAAATTTCATTTAAAAGTTTCCTTCTACAAATTTTATAAATATAAAATCAATTAATGGGAACAACAATTTCAAATAATTAAAAGAAATTCATTGATGGTATTTTTTTAAAATGGTATTGTGATTCTTTACTTGATTTTACAAGATTTTCAATAAGCAGTTACTGTATATCTATATAAGTGTAGCTATTGAAATAAAACATCTCTTCACAATTTGATACTTAAAAATGCTTTTTTGAATAATGTATGATCATCAATCCGCTCATAGGAAATTAAATTGAAATGAAACAAAACCGATATTCCTAGAGAACTCTCTGGTCATCAAAGGAAGTTAATAATAATTAAAAAAATTTTAAAAGGATATCTATTCACTTTTATTTTCAAAGTTGACGAGAAACAGATCAAATCATTCATGTTATTGTGGAAATTGTAGATTTTGCAAGCATTTAGAATTGGAAATCTATACTTATCAAAACAAAGAACTGACGATCGATGAGCTTATAAAAAGGCCTAATCAAATCGATAATTCAGACCTAGATCCACCAGGAATATAAAAGACATTTGTAAGATTGATAACAACACTCGGCTCAATTGAAAAAAGAGCAACAAATTTTGTAAGTAATTAGCACTTATTGCTTACAAAGTGTGCGCATTCTAGCTAAAAGGCAAGGAATAAAAATATATACTAATTTGCCATAAGGAAATTTTATGTGAAGCAAAAATTTTCTTTTACTCATCAGAAAAATTTGATAAATTTTATGAAGTTTGATAAATTTTTATGAAAGTGAAATTAATCATTTCGTATAGCTCTTCTATTTTAATCTTTTATTTTTTTTAATCTTCCATTTCTTCTAACATTTTATTTTTCATATTAGTAACAGAAACATAATATATAAAACAGGAAAACTCTAGTATTTCACAGAAAAATTGTTAAAAATTAAAATATTTCATTATTACAAGCAAGGTAAATAATGTGTAAAAGATATTTTAGCAACTTAAACGATGTTTATTAAAGAATGTTTTCAGATTTTAAATCACAGCGAGGGGTCTCCCCAAACCTCTCTCGCAGATTCTCTAATAAGCTTGTCTTGGCAGAGAACGTTATGCATGACACTAGCGTACATTAGTTCTGAAATATTCACTTTTGGTTCTGGATTTAACATTTTTACTGAGTCTAATTTGCCATACTTGGTGAGATTTCCCTGACATGTGGTTATCAGTATCCGAAAATAGAATTTGCACTTTAGACTCGTTTTATCTCAATCGATTGAAACAAAGATTTGACATAAAACTGCTCTTATAGTCACCTAATTTGATATATTTAAGTCAGTGCGTTTTTGAATGATCGCCTTTACGTTTCTAAAAGTACAGACGAACAACCCGTAATTTGTTTTGATTAAATTGATAATTTTGATTGATTTTCAACCCGTAATTTGTTTTGATTAAAAATTTAAACAGATAGCTACATTATAGATGTTAAAACTGTACACCGAATCTTATCTATCTAGCTCTCTTCGTTTTGTAGTGAACGTGTTAACTGATATTCGAAAAATCGGACAGATGAACTTTCACTGAACAGATTTTACTCAAAATTTGATAGAAATCTTCAAATTTGTTTTAAAATCCGTGTGTCGAATTTCAACCGTCTAACTCAAAGCAGTTTTCAGTTATCTTTTCTACAGATAGACAGACGCACATTTTCTAAATATATATATATATATATTTTTTTTTTAGTCAAGGAAGTCTGAAAGTGGAGATTCCACAAAATCACGAGTTCGAATTTTTAAATATCACTATATTTTCTCTATACTATGTACACGAGAAAGCAAAAATATGCAAAAAAAGTTACGATTTGATTTCAAAGGACATTACGATTACTTTCCAGACTTTTAGCCATGACAATTTTTGTAACAACATAAACAGATCGTTAGTAAAAATTCCTTCCAGGAACAAATTTCTCAACTTAATAGAAACTTTTCTTAAATTTCTCAACAAAGCTGAACAGGAAATATATTTAACAATACAATAATGTGCTATTGGTTCCTGATATTTCTCAATTCATTTATGTGGTAGAATGAATGACATAGACTGATTTCACCACACTTTACATTTACTTCTATGAAGATATGCTTGAAATTCTTTTTATTTATTTTTATTTTTGAAATTTTCGGTGGCAACTGAAAATCAACTCTCCGCTCTTCGTTGCCAACGTCGAGATCTTTTATCTCACCTCTTCAGCGTCGCAACTATAAATAGAAAAGAAAAAAAAGAGGATTTAATATTTTTAAAGTGGCACATGTCACAGGATGTTTCCATGAGTAGGTGAAATCGAAGAAATTCTTGATGAACCAGCTTCTCAGAAGGACTTTAATCCAAATGGATGGGCTGATTAAGATTATGGGAATATTTTAAAGCTTTTTTTTATTAGAAGCCTCCTAATTTCTTTAATTTTAAAACGAAAGGAAATGGGAATAATAGCAGACAACTTTGGAACATAATTAATATTTATGAATATATATTAAGTAAAGAATATTTATTTTTTAATTTTCCTACATTTACCTTTTTACATATAGTTTTATTTAATTAATTAAACGCAAAACCTAACCTATTCTAATTTCTTTAATTTTAAAACGAAATGAAATGGGAATAATAGCAGACAATTTTGGAATTTAATTAATATTTATGAATATATATTAAGTAAAGAATATAACTTTTTTCGTTTTCCGACATATTTCTTTTTACATTTAATTTTATTTAATTAATTGACCTGTAGGTCATAAGTAGGGATTGCAATACCGGTATACCGGGATACCGAATACCGGTATTTTGAGCCATTTGTACAATTTTGTAATACCGGTATTCACAAGTTTAAATACCGGTTTTTCGGTATTTACTAGAAATTTTTTAAATTGTCTCCACTATATGTTCAGGTATCGCGAACATAGCAAAACAGTATACGCTTTTTTGTCTCCATAACTGGCGAAATTAATCAGCTAATTAATTGTTTATATCTCAATTAGTGAAACATGAATTATCCCTGAAAGAAAATATTGTATCCATAACGACTGATGGAGTAACAATTATGAAAAAAGTTGGAAAGTTGATTGGTGCAATTCAGCAGTTGTGCTATACACATGGAATTCAATTAGGAGTGATAGATGTATTATACCAAAAAAATAAAGAACAGACGAATCCAAAAACTGTGGATATAGAAATTTCGGATTCCAACTTTGAAAAGACTAAGAGTGAGAGTCATATTGACAATGAAGATAATGACAATGTAATTGTTGAAGAAGATATTGCTAATGAGGATGAAATATTAACCTATCAAGAATTGCTTCCTATAATTTATAAATTTCGAAAAATTGTTAAAATATTTAAACGTTCCCATATAAAAAGGATATATTACTAAAATATATACTAATTGAAAATAAAACAGAATATATGTTAATATTAGATTCTAAAACACGTTGGAACAGTTTACTCCTAATGATGGAATGATTTTTGAAACTGAGAAATCCAATCCAAAAAGCAATAATCGTCTTAAACCTGTAAATTAATTTTTCAGATATCTATCCAGAACTATATCAGCTCTACTTTCCAATAAAACTGACTATTGAGGCATTATGTCGGAGAGATTCTAATTTATTAACAGCTAATGCAACAATAAATTTTATGTTGCAGTCACTGAAAGAACAGCACACATCACTATCTAAAGAATTATATATTACATTGAAAAATCGCACAGAAGAAAGGCATACCGAAATAGAAAATGCCTTATGGTATTTACATAATTATAATGATTTTAAAAATGAAAATGAAAAAGAAGAAAAGAAAATAACCAATTCAAATCTGATTAAATTTAGAGTTAATTTTCTTAAAATTTTTTACCCACAAACCTATCCACATTGAGAAGAATTCGGTTCAATTATCTAAGATTATGATGTCACTACTGTCGATAGTGAAAAAGAATTGTCTCTTGAACAAAAATTATAATTAGCGATAAATAAAAAAAAATTCAACGAAACAAAATACAATACAGAAATCAGCTATAATTAAAACCATCCGACGAGAAATCGATTTATTTGAAGATGAGGGATTTAGAGGTAAATACTTCGAAAAAGTATATCACGCATTGCTAACAGTATCACCTACTAGCGTAGATGCCGAAAGAGCGTTCTCGACAGCTGTTAATTTTTACACAAAATTACTTTTCAGGCTTAATGACAGTACAATTGATGCATTATGTTTTTTAAGATCACATTTCAAAAATTTGTAATAGTACCACGGACTGAATAGTGATATTTACATTTTTTTTGTGATTTAAATAAATAAGATGTTTCTTTATTTTTTTGTGATTATATACTGTTATAATTTATAAGTTACAAATTATTTTTTCTGATATTTACACTCTTTAACAAAACTGGCAAATAAAACAAAGAAACACCTGTATTCTCTTTCTTTTTCTAAAATTTCTAATACCGGTATTAAAACCGGTATCCCGGTATTAAGATTTAAAAAATACCGAATACCGGTATTGAAATTTTGGTCCGGTATTGCAATCCCTAGTCATAAGGATATCGAATCTTGTATCTCAAAACTCATAAGCATAAAATTGAATTAAATTATTCCAAGACGCTCAAAATTGATAGACTGGCAAATGATAACACGTTAGAATGAAAATGCTTGGGGTACATATACTAAGTAAGGAGGATATATATTTTATTTCTTTAATTTATATAGTCTGGGCCAACAACGGCATTACACAATTATGTTGTTTTTTCTTATGGCATTTGCTCTGGACAAGCCCGCTGTAACGAAGACAGCGATGTAAGCCGGTGGGGGAGCGTCTCTTGTTTTTATAGTAGCTCCAACTAGGGTCAAGAGTACAACTTTGCTACTCAAGCATCACTCATTCGCTTGCCCTTTTTACAGGAGGGCACATTCACACATCTCACAGATAGAACAACCATGCCCAAACCGGGACTCGAACCCAGGACGCCCAAATCACGGGGAAGACGCGCTAACCCTATGCCAGGAAGCCGGCTTACACCATTATAAGCTCATTTATTAATAATGGCAAGTTTAGAATTTAGAGGAATTTCTATAAGACATGTGATGATAGACATTTTAAGGTATGTATAATACATTTACGAGTTCTTTAAAATTCATAATCAATTAGTTTTTAGAAAATTATATTAATTAATTTATTCTAGTTATCAATCAGACTTTTATGTATATATAAGAAGACAAACTTACAGTACTCATGTCGAGTATCTCGAATTCTAAATCTCCCATAAGTAAAAATGAAAATACGTTGCTTTAGAGCTGAAGTGTTGAGTAATGGGTTAATTGAATTCATAAGATTTCCTACTTCGAAAATGAAAGATAAAGGATAGTTAAAAAAATGTAAAATGATTAAGGAATTAAATTTGACTTGTTTCATGTCTGTAAAGATATAATTCCGTAATAAATTTTTCATTCACTTCACTATAAGCTCAGATTTTTATTTTTTTTATACTTAAGCACTCTGGTTGACAAAATATTATTTTAACACCTGATGAATATAATTATCAGATGATTAATTGATTTAGTTAAAATTTTCTTCCAAACATGCGATGCCACCTAGTGGAGAATTCGAAAAAAAATTTATTTCAGTTTAGCATAATATTTCTAATAATGTATTTTATAACTAAGATTTAAATTTAGAAAATAATTAAAATTTGAAAAATTGAACTTTTTTTGTAAGCTAATAAAGAGTTTTAAAAAATTTTTTCATTAAAATTATTTTATTTAAAATAGAGGAAAAGATGAATGACCCCTCAGATTCTACAACAAATTTCGTAACTGAGAGAAAAAAAGAGTGCTCTTGAAAATTTTCATTTGCTTATTATTATCATTGTTTTCTTTTTATATTCCTTAGAATTACTTCGTTCTTTCAATGAAGAAAATATGAACATTATTCATATTTTGCTATTGTTAAAGATTACACACAGATTGCATTCTGACAGCAAAATAATTTACGAGTAATATTTTTGTTTACCTTGCAAAACAAAATCCGAGTTTATTTTGGTAAATATTATGTATAAAATCCTACTTTTTAATTTTTTTCTTCTCAATATAATTTGAATCTTCTTTAACAGAAACAATATACGAGTATCATACATTTTTTTTTTATTTCTGTTAAAGAAAGTTGTGTTTATTTTTCTAACCATAGTAGCTCTATTTATGGAAAAATTAAGACAGAAACCATCTACGTATGAAATCAGGAAGTCAAAATCCAATACAAATAAAATGCAGTGGATATCTCCAAATGTTTTGTATGTGTCAAATTATAAATGAGCATTTAAATATACTCTATAAGGATCGCAGTGACTTGAAAATGCTTTAAAATTGACATAATATATATTTTTTTTCTTTTCACTTTTGCAATTTTGATAAAATAAAGTTTAAACTTTGTAAATTCTTTTGAAGGATTCTCAGTTAGAAATTTTCTATTGTTATTCCTTTGTAGATTCCTCCATAATCTAAGGAATTTATTGCTATCAAAATCCATCTGAAACTCACTAATTGATTAAAGTGTCAAAAAGAACTACCATTAGCCTCCAATTTCCGAGCAATGCCATCTAGTGACCAACAAAAATGTAATTTAAGAGTAGGCTGGATGCGGCATGATTTAGATAAAGAAAGAGATAAGAAATCCTATCCTATTCGAGATTTTATAAACGTTCCAATCCTATAAGAGATTTTATAAAACGTTCCCGTCCTATTAGAGATTTTATAAAAGATTCCAATAAATTATTTCTTTTACAAAAGATCTTTCTAAAAAGGACAATAATTATTATCTATACTGCTATGAAAAATCCATCCAGTAAGTGTGCAGCGCAAGAAATCTCACAAGATCAGTAAAGTTTAATTATATTTCATTTAAAAAAACACATAAGGTGCGAATCATTAGTAAGATTTAAAAAATATATATAAATCAATTAGATCCTTATTTGTCGACGTTAAAGATAAACTTATAGATACTAACAACATAAGAAGAGAACGAATCGTTATGACTTCAACGAAAACAATTACATAGATCACTCTGCGATCAACACTCCAAAGAGACAATTCTCTCTCGTATGTGTGCAGTGTCGTCTTGGTGACAGAGTAAAAAATATACTTGAAGAGTCGCAGTATTTAATAGACGTATTGCCAAAATTTTTATATTTAAAAAAAAATCTTTATTTTTGTCGATAAATTCACCAAATGGTTCCAAAATCTGAGATAAAGATCGTTGACTTGACAGTTATTCAATACTCATTAAAATATTTGTAAATGTCTCTTCCTAACTATAAGGCTAAATATACAGAAAAATACTATTGCAAATTTCTAACAATATATATAGTTGGATATGACACTATCTCCATTATCTGGAGTTGTTTAAGAATAATGTTGATTTTCTCTCATTAGATCTTATCCACAGACATCATCTGCTTTTCTCTTATTTGAATTTTTTTAATTATGATTTTTTAAAACTATCATTTAAACAGTATTTGCAGTGATAATTTTTTCTCAGTCTCTTTTGAACTTTTTCGCTTCCTAGTATGCGAATTATGCAAAGGAATTTATAATATATCTGGAGATCATTTTAAGTAATCTTTAGGTTTAAAAAAATTATTGGGGGGGGGCACTTTTAACCACTTGCATGTCTTTCAGTTCTCTGTGAATGCGGTAACTGAAATTACAGAGCGAACTAAAGAAATGAAATTTGGTACATGGCTAAAGAAATGAAATTTGGTATATGGTATATGATACAAAACTGTGTTTCTATATCAGATTTTTTTGGAAATTTTATTTCATTTCCAAATTGTTCCATTGTATTTTCAAAACCATAAGCTTATTCTTTCATGCAATATATGTATAACGACATGGATGCTTCGTAATTTTCCAAAACTTAATTTTTTGTTAAATTTTATCATGTGTTAGTACTTAACTCAAAACAATTAATAAAATGCTTTTATTCGGCGAAGATAATTATAATTACTTAAATAAAAATGCTTTTATAACAAACACATTTTATTACTTAAATAAATTACTTTTTGGATAAATTAAATTTATATTTTTTCACTCTTAATAAGCGTTAAGGTTTATTTTTATGTAATTAACGGACAGAATATATATATATATTCGAAGTAAACTAGTTAGCCTTTCAAAAAAACGAGTAATTCACGGTATTAAATTCTAACACGAATATTGCATATTTAATTCTCCATTTGCAACTTTAGGTGAGATTAATTATTTTTATATTTCTTACACACTATTTCTTAATTTCTATTATAAAAATAATATAAAAGTTAAGTATCCTTCAACTTGCAAAGTTTTCAAAAAAATAGAAGTAAAGGGTAAATGCTTCCTATTAATAGTAAAAATAACTTCAATATAATTGTTAAAAAATTAATTTTAAATTAAAATTGAAACCACAATTTAAAATTCGATTATTATTAATATTGTTCTAATACTAAATTTATTACAAAAAAATTATGTTAGTTTACAAATACAAAAATGCCTGTAAATTTTTTTTAAAATGAAAAATTTTAAATAAGACATATAATTTTTTTATCAATAATTAAACCACATTATAAATACATAGCAAATGTTCAGATAAATATTAAGTATTTTATGGACACGTAAATATGATGTTACAAATCTAGATTACAACTAAGCGCTGTCACGATTAACAAATAAAATAAAAGGAAATTTCTGTACTTAAACAATAGATGACAGCACGTTCGCTGTCTTCGGTTTCATACTGGAAAGTTTGGAGAATTCGTTAAGCAGCAAAATCGAGGGAATAAAACAAAATTTGTATATTCCCTAAAGAATTTTTCCAGTCCATATTATTCTTCCAGAAATTTGCGTAATGAAATTGCAATCATTAATTACTAAAATAAGAAATTTTTCAATTTAAATATTTAACCCTAAAAGTTTTTTCTTCCCTAATATGAATGAAATAATTTAAGTGGACTTTCAGATTCATCGAATTTTATTCAATTATATAATAATCGAAATTGTTCAAAACTTTGAACTTTTTAAATTCAAATTAAGAAAATTAAAAAGATAAATAATTCATATTATTGTGTTAAAATTTGCGAACAAACTAAAATCGAGAATAAGATATCTTTATTATGCACGAGTGGTGAAATTTCAAAAATACAATAAAAGCTGTGCTTAAACCCATGAAGTTGCATCATGTATTTATCATCACACTTTAACTTTTCCCTCTATTTATAATCCGAAGAAAAGGTTTTATTCCTAGCTGGCAACATTTCAGTCAAAATAAATTAATTTCTAAGCATATCAAAAAATCGTTTGGAGCTCCATTATTCGTTAAAAGTATTCTTGCTTAATTTTCATATTTTTTCTGTAAATAAATTATTGTTTTTTATGACTTATATTAAAAATTAAATACTTTCGTGTATTCCGAGGATTTATATCCGCAAATAAGCTGAAACAGTTATATATGTATTCTAATGAAGTTTTAATAGCTTGAAGCAATGCAGTCAATTCACTTGTAAAAAATAAAAGCTTCATCTTTTTCCCTGATCGACGATTTACTGAAACGAAGAAACGTGACTGTCTTTCCAAACTTTCTATCGAAATTTTCGCAAATTAGACAACACTGAATGAGATGTTGACAGTAATGGTGAGTAGTATAGTTTGAATAAATTCAAAGATATGGTGTACAAATTCATACAAAATACACATTTACAGTAATATAAATTGTAATCTGTAATATAATTGTGTAAATGATGGATTATAGCAAAGGTCTGTAACTTTTACTTTTTTTTATTTTATCTTGTATTTAGTATTTTTTTTTCTATTAGTAGATCACTATTTGTTTTAGTTCGTGAACACTATGGAAATAGAAGATTTCACTGCTAGAAATAAAACTTTTATTTCTACTATATATTTACATCTAAAGCTTATTGCAAATAATATTTTTTCATTTATTTCGTAAGCATTCTGCTAAAGTGCATGAGATTTTCTATTACAATTTTCGTTAATTAATCTTTGACAATCATATCATATATTATTAACGGGATAATACCCCTCTAAACATCTTCTGGTATCGAAATAATCATTTATTTATGTATTTTTGTAATTCAAACTTGATAACTGTCATTTCATCCAAATTATTAAGACATATCATAATAACCTGGACGAAAACGGATAATTTTGGTCAAAAGTTTCACTTTTTCTAATTAAAGATACATAAATTCATTGCAAAATTAAGTTGACTGGAAACAACTAAAAAAAATCCAGTTGCCATGAGCAATATAGAATAATGGTGTATTTCGCAACATCGATATTTTATTGATAATATTGGTATTCTTAATTATTTTGTTAAGACTGAAAATTTTAATATAATAAAATTTATAAGCTGATATATAATTCGGATACTGCAACAATGGATGATGAAAAAAAAAGAATGAAATTGAAAAACAGTCTGCAGGGGGGATCGTGACATCTGGAGTACCAAATTTTTACCGTATAAAGAGTAAATGTTTATTAAATATTTAATTAAAAAAATAATCAAAAATTTTATGTTTCTCTTCTGCAAATTTGGAGAATATATTATTATTTAAAGCACAAAGTAATTTTACAGCCCTTTATCTTTAAATAAAAAAAAACACCTTGCACATTAAAAATCAGAAAAAAATTTAGTAATATCAATTTTATTTCCTTACAACCTACCAACCTACTTTAATTTTATTAAATATTAAACAAATTTTACTAAGTATATTCTAAAATGCATTCATTTAATGTTTTAATTATTGGATTTATACTCAGACGCATTGTGACGACATTAAATATATTTTTGTGTACTCGTTGTCCCTACTTCACAATTAAGAGAAAATTTTAAAAGAAAAATATAGGTAGATGATAGAATGATTATGAAAGAATTATCATTCTATAATGCTCCGGACTAGTGATTCGAGCTCCCTTTTTTACTTTCTCGTATTGAAAGTTTTAAAAAAAGTCTTTTGATCATCAAAAAATTTAAACTTTAAATTTTGTCAAATTTCCACATTTCAAAACCTACCTCCTGGGTTTAAAAACTCACAAACATTTTTGGAAATATGTCTGTCAGAGATCCCGATAATTCAAATTTTTTTTTATCTAGACAGACGAAATGATATATATAGTTTTAACACTAGATTGGCTTCCAAGTACAGGTAAATACGTCAATTACAAAACTTAAAGGCTAGATGGAAAAAATTTCGTGCACAAATTTAACATTTACAATATCTGTATGAAATTTTTAATTAAATCCAACAAGGGGATTATTCTCTGTCGGTCTGTTCTTCCGAACTCATGTAAACGCAAAAACTCAAAAACGTAACTTCTATCAAAGGTTCTATAAATTCTATCAAAGATTTCACCAATTGTCGATTTCTACCTTCGCATACTTATAAACTGGATAACTCAAAAACACGGTCACTCAGATAAATGAAATATTGTATATCATTTTGTTACATAAATTATTTCCCAGTGTCAAATTTTGACTTCGTCGATTTAAAAAATCCATTCAAATGTTCTCGATTTTCTTCATTATATTAAGTTGCACAAAACGCTTAAGTACAGGACTTTGAAAATTGGAATCCATGGTCTTGCTGCATGTCCGCAATGTTTTATGCTGAAGGGAAAGGCTATTACACATTTATTAGGAAGTATCCGAGAAAGTTTCGAGGAAGCACTCCTGCTCCATTTTTATGAATTTGCCTACGACTTGCAGACCATATGTCAAATTTCATCCATCTTGATGCATGCATTTATGGTAGTATGCGTTTTTAAAATATTTTATAAACCATCATTCATATTTGATAATGTGAACATATTTCAGTTATTTTTTTCTGATGACAAAAACCGAGGCGAAATTCCAAGCTAAGTTTTTTTTTTCCGATTCAGGAAAATCTGAAGATACATATAAATTTAAATTAGAAGACATCTTCTATTATGGGAATGTTTTGTCATTTTAATTCAAATGTTAAATCGTAAAATACTTGAGATATTTATCTATTGCAAGGAAAATTTTATATTGAATTATAACATTCATAAATGACTAAAATATTTTAAAGTATAAAAATGCTTATAAGTGTCCATGCATGCCACAGAACTAGCAATCAATAAAGTAGTAAACCTTATTGAATCATACTTCAATTTTCAAGTTAATGTGTTCACACAAGCAGGAATAGAAAGACACTAAGACACAATTGTGAATATGATTTTTTCGATCCCAAGGACGATGAAAATATGGTTATTAATCTAAATCAAGAGTGATAATATTTTGACAATTATAATGCTTTTTTTTTGTATACTTATCATGCGAATGTTATAAAAAGCTTAGAATGAAATGCCATAAATTTTATCCTTGAAATAGAAAAAATTACAAATTTTAGAAAAGTATTGTTCAGCTTTATGCCCCCTTATCCTTTTCCCTCTTTTCTTTATCAGGAAAGGGGGTAAAAAAATGGATTCATTAAGAAGAAAAGTTGCTGATGAAATAATTGTTAACAAACAAGCGATATTTCTGAAATATTACTTTTGAGATCAAAAATCCTATTTGATGCTTTGTGAGAAATTATTTTACTAAAAGTAACAAAATTCTTAGTTATATCATTTCCACTTTTGTAAGAGAATTTATAAAAAAAATTAAATCATTGAAGTATTTTACTTTATCTTGAAATAGAATAATGATGAAGCATAAGTTGTAAAAGTAAGGATCATAAAATGCTCCATTAAAACTGACAAATATGAAGCACGAAACATCAAAATCTCACAAATTATTATTAAGAAAAATCGAATTTAGGAAAAAAATTACGTTTGATTTATTTTTACTTTTAAGTTATCGTTCGCTGCACATTACTTACAAAGTTTCTGTCTCCTCTGTGATAACTTGAGATGAATTGAAATTTATTCCACTTTCCGATAAACATAATTTAGCCAGGGTTTCAAATCTACATATTTCATTTCAACAAAGAAATCCAATAATTAAGTGCCCCCAATTCGATTTAAAATATGCTTCCAAATCACAAAGGTAAAGACATACATATATTCATCCCATATTATCCTAGCTACCAGTAGAAAAAAAAATTCAAATTCTTCTAGCAGAAATTAAAACCCCACTACTCATTCTTACGACTTTTTAAAAATTTTTATTCAATTCTTTTTTTGACATTTATGTTTTCCTGCCATGGTAGGTAGCTAGCTAACTATCGTTTGCGAAAAAGTAAAAAAAGGAAAGGAATAGAGGAAAAAAAGTTGTGAAATGTAGCACAGCGCCCTCTTGCGGCCAGCGAGTACCATCTGCGGCTAAAAGATAGGACCTTATCTTTTTCGACCTTTGCAAAGAGTGAGGTGACAATAAGGTTTATTTAATGAACTGCCCCGCAGGTTGCTAGGGCGTGGAGTGGGGCGCTAAGACATATGTACCACCCCCTTAAACTTATAGGGCTTATCTGCAATGTTGCAGAAGTGCCTTATCGAAGCAGAGCAGAGGACAACTGCAAAGGAAAGTGATTAACACATTTTTTATTGCTCTTTGCCTAAGTTTTCTTTTCTCTCCTGCCTGTGTCTGGCGAAGGTGAGATTTCCAAAACCTGGAATTTGGGGTATGATTTCGGCCTTTCCAGAATCTTCCTCGCAGAAATCTTGTTCGCTCCAATATTTATCTGTGAAAAAAAAATGGTAAAGAGAAAATGTGTCGATACTTTGTTGTCAATGTAGAAATACTGTTTGGGAAGAAGGAGAAAGGTGGATTTCTTAAAAATAACTTTAACGGCAGAATTCATTAGCCTTTGAAGCAAGCTGAATAACAGAACAATGCATCATGGAAATTAACAATGTTCGATAGAATATTTTTAGAGGACGCATAATTATATATTTAAAAAAGCTTGAAATACATCTTAAAAAGTACCGACCCGAAACACCAAACTTCATTGAGTTTTATAAAGATATTATTATTTGGGGGGGGGGGTACTAACATTTTTATTTTCGTCCTCTAATATACCGATATTTTAAACAATCTATTCGAATTATTAGAAACTTACAGAATACATGAAATTATGCTAGCACATCATTATATTAAGATTACAAGCAAACATTTCAAATATTTGTGGAATATGAATGTTTGTAGTAAATAACGCGTGCCTTAACTGTGCTTGGACAAAGCGTATTATTTGTTTTTCATAACTTTAAAATCAGCTATACTGGGCAGTTTTTTCAAAAAATTCCAATTGAATATTACTGAGATTCAAAAAGATATCGTCATTGCAGTGAACTGTGTTTTAAAATAACTATATTAATTTGGATAAAAATTCAAAATACGGAACAAAATCTGCATATAAATTAAATATATAATTCAAATTGCTGTAAATTAAGCATAAAAAAATTATTACATTATCAACATTATTAACCTTCTTTTTCATTATTTTCAAGCATGCCATAAATGCCCTCTTGATTGACTCTTCACTCAAAAATATGAATTCAAATTTATTTCTTACACGATTTCATATCAAGTGTAGTTCAAGTCAGCCTTTAAAAACAAATTTTTAAAAAAACGGTGAAAATATGGAGTACCGTATGGGAAAATACGGTGAAAACGGTGAGGAGTATAGGGTTATTTTTGATCAAGTTAGTGACAACTCAAGCTCACAACATGAAAAATGATACATATAGGGTGTTTTTAAAATTATGTGAACCATTTTGAGGTCAGATTATTCATACAGAAACAATTCATTTTGATAAAAGAATGAAAGGACAGAAAACCTAAAGAACGACTTTTACAAAAGACTTTTGATAGTGAATTACAGTAAAATTATAAACAGACGTTGCCTATATGTAATATATACACAAGTTGACAATTTGAATACACGCAGAAGTTTTTCAGATTATAATAAAAATTTTGCTTTTTTTTTTATTCTGCTATATATTTATCGGTTGTTTCCATCGTCTTTTTATAGTCTTTGCCTAAATCACGATTTTTGCGCAGTAGGTAAAATTCCAGCGCCTCTTATGATTCTTTTTCTTTTATTGTGAAGGTTACTTTCCAATAAAAAAAGCACTGTCATTTGAAATTTTCGGAATTTTGTTGCTGTATTTTATCTGCGAGATTGTAGCTTTTATTTTCACTTTATTCTTGAACTTCATACACAAAAAATACCTGCATCAGAAAATACAGCTTTCTTTTAACGACATAATGGCCAGATGATCCTATATTGGCAAATGTTTCAGAATCACAAATTAACTCATTGATAAAGAGCAGACAATTCAGTTTGTAGCAATAAAATTTTTCAGATTCACAAAATAACTCACTGATATAGAATTGACAAGCAGCAGCCTATTGAACTTTAGATCTCATATTCTATTTAAGAATGAGGTTTTCTTATGACTCATCAACATTTAAAATTTGTTCCACTATTTTAATGTGCGACTGAAACACTGTATATACGAGGCATAAAGTAGTCTGAATTGGAATGTTTTGAAAGTTACGCAATATATTTAATAGTAACTGATAGATTTGAAACGTATTTAATTTCAAATATTAATATTTAATATATTGTGTAGATAAATCTACAATTATAACGAATTTATATGAACTAATCAAACAAAGAACGATTTACAGTTTTTAGTTACTGCATATACATGGTAAAATTCCAGCTTTCACTTTACGTAGTAAAAGTAAAAAATAAAAATATCTATAGAAAGCAGCTTATTAATACTAAAAGAAGCGCGAATAATACATGTGATTATATAGTAAAATAAGTTTAACATTTCAACAACAGCAAAATGGAACTGGTAAAAGTTATGTTTATTTCTTTATAGGGTATAAATCCGGAGTATCAAACAAAAAATTTTGGATTATATCATGATAAACTGATGATGTGAATACTAAAACATCAAAAGTTTGTTGATTTGCCGTTGAACTGATGAAATACGGTGTGGTACCAAAGATTCTTCAGGGGAAACGGAAAGTGGTAAGTATACTTACCACTGAATGTTAACTAAAAATATCATCGAAGAGTCACTGATGAATATACTTACCACTTAATTTTAAGTAATTTAAAACAACTTTGTTCAATTTTTTTTATTTAGAAATCATGAAATTGTTCGGAATTTAAATTCAGTAATTTCATACATTAAAATCTGAAGTTCCTTTTGCATTCGATGGAACGGCTAGGTGAATCACTACATTGCATAAAAATAAAACTGTTACAATCTTATGTAATTTTATAAAAAACATCTTAACTATGATTTCCATTAAGAAATAAACTAAAATGTCATGAACAGTATTCAATTAACAACACATTTTTTTTCTCTATGTATAAACTCCTTGTGTGCCAACAAGTATACCACAAGGCTTACAGGTGTAAGTCAGTACGCAATTGACAGTAAATAAATTTCAAATATAAGGTCGCAGGCCCAAATTCAAAAAAAGAAGACAGAAAAATAGAAGAAAACAAGTAGATATACAAACAAAAGCAAAATGAAACAAAATTGCTCACATAGTAACAGAAACATACAGTAAATGATATAAAACAATTGAAGAAGCATGATCAAATAAATATTCAAAATACAAATATAAAAGTATATATGCAAATATATGTAGGCACACTAAAAGAAAGATTTCGAATTTTAAGAAGCTCCAACTGCGCCAGCAATTTTTGTTCATTTTTAAAAACGGATGTTAAATTTAAATTAAATAAATTAAATCATAAATATTGATAGTTAAATATAAGAATATCTTATAAGGAACACAACACAGTGCTGTTTCATTACTGAAAGCCCTTCCGGGAGTTGAAATTTAATGACAAACGCAGGAACTTAACGAAACCCCTCGCACCGTGAACGGGCAGTGGTAAGCATACTTACCACTTTTGAATTTAAATTACTTAATGCATTTCTGAGTTATTAAGGTAGCTCAATTGAATTTTAAGCATCTGAGTATTCTATTTATCATTTTAAAAAACTTTTTTGAATTCTCATAAAAATAAATCTTTAGCAAGTGGTAAGCATATATACCAGAGAACTATAAAGGTGTAAATTAACTTTGAAAAAAATGATTAAAAATAAGCAATGAAATTGATTTCACTATAAAGCAAGTATCTTGAATTTTAAGATGATGTAAAAATATTTTTGCAGTGATTTGATTTGAAGACATGACGGAAAACGCATAATCTTTCAACCCCATTTCATCTCCTTTAGATAGTTGTAGTTTTTTTTTTAAATAGCTCAGTTAATCCTTCTAAATGCTAAGGAATATGCATGTCACATTTCGTTCGAATTTGTCCATTGGTATATCATTTAATGGTGAGGTTATCTCATTATGTACATATTTGTATTTTTAAGTACTTAAATTTGTAATTCAACTTCCTTTCCATTAATGAAAATAACCGGAGGTCAAGAACCTTTGATATCCAGCACTCCGTGAACACAACACACAAATACGGCTGCAAGGTGATAATTCTTCGCTCTCTAAGTATTGAAAAGTCTTCTTTTTTCATTAAATTATTTATATAGCAATAATAAATAAAGGAAGGAGGAAGAATTTAACAACAATTAGTAATTCAAATACACATTTCACTTAAGCTTACATGCAGATTATAAAATAATTTGTTAAACAGTCGGAAGTATTCCTTTCTCGACTTTGCTAAGTGCACTTCCACACTATGTTGTGGTTTGGATTTAACTTCGCAATATAGTAAGAACATTGCATTCATTTTGAATAATTTATGTACTCATTTACTTATTGGGTCCGAATTTTAACATATCAACAATTCCGCTGTCAAATTAACGTATATAATTTTATTCAACTTCATTTTGAAGTATCCTGATAAGTATTACAAACATAACTTTTTACCTCGTAACATTTTCTTTATGATGTTAAAAATGATATTTGTGCATGCATACAATAGATAGATTGTATAATTTCTGCAAACCCTGGTTTTTCTATTCCTAACCAAAATTGAATTATAGAAGTACCAAGCTGTAACTTTGGAGGGATTTTTAAAAATTTTCTTCCTCTCAGATCAGAGATTCAATATTCCTTATTTACAGGAAACTAGAAACATTTCTTCCAAGTTCATTTTCCCGAATTGTGTGGAAGATGGTAATTTGTGTATGTCACCTCTATTTGACCTAAATTAAATGGCCTATCGCAATAAATTTCCATTCTAATTCTAAAAACCATCGCAACGGCGGAAATTAAATATCTTTAGGGAACTTGAAGAAAATTTTGCCTTTTCCTTTCTCTATGAATTGGAAATTTACTCTTGTAAAAAAGATTAATCAAAATATTTCTGCATTTTAAGTATACTTTTATCTATAAATTGTTGTTTAATTTTAATTTTTAAATTACCTTTAGTCTATAATTCCGTTCTTACTAGATTAATTTTCGAATTTTAGGTTACTTTTTATATTTAGAATACTTTCCAAGACTATTTTTCTTCAATTATGTAAGCATTTTATCGACCAAGACTAGAAAAGACACTCCCGAAATCTATGCAACTATTCCTCAGAATTGAGATAACAAAAAATTGTGTGAATATCATGATCATTCATTCTCACAAAATCATCGAATGCATCGGCTTGACAGGTCTGTATTCTGCACCTTTAATTCTTACTGAAATCAAAACAAGTGAGCGAAAACTGGATGTTAACACCAAGTAATCGGAATTGTAATAGAAATAAACCTGCTGTTTTAAATGTTATGTTGAAAAAGTCTATGAGTAGTAAAGTATTGATTTCAATTTATCCTTAAAATAAAGTCATTTAAAAGTTATAGATAATCATTTCTTGAGGATGTATCTAACTACTGACACATTCTTCTGGAGGCTTATATAGAATACAAGTATTCCGAATAAAATACAGAACCCTCCTTTCCGATGTTTAATGACCAACTAATCCTGTATATGTATGTGCCTAAATTTGACAAGTTGTTATTATTTCTGTGATTTCAGAGCACTCCTCGCTCGATGACTATCTATTTATCATTATGGATGGTTAAATATTATTATGAATCTATTATATTGCGTCCCTGCTCAGTAAATCTCTTCGTAACGAAGCTTTCCATAAAACTCCAATGGATATTGATTGAAAGTCGGATCAACGATCCCCAGATTTGGTGACCTTTTAGTGACTTTGACAACAAAAATAAAGAGCCAGAATATTTTTAAATCTTGACAATAGCTCCGTTAGAACCTGAGTTCCACAGGTTCTTCTTGAACATTCAATGCCCTGCCACGAAGGCTATAAAAATGCGGCCTGGTGGTAAGGTCTCGGCTTCGGAACCGGAGGGTTTCAGGTTCGAGACACGGTTCCGCCGAAGAACCGTCGTGTAAGGGGGTCTGTTGCACGTTAAATCCGTCATGACCAAACGTCCTCCCGCTGGTGTGGTGTGGAGAGGGAGGTGCCAGCTCAGGTGTCGTCCTCGTCATCTGACCGCGGTTCAAAATGACGAGGTCCGTCCCAAAATAGCCCTAGTGTTGCTTCAAACGGAATGTTAATATAACCAAAACCAAACCAAACCGAAGGCTATAAAAATGCGAAACACTACTCAGCCAGCCAATAGTCCAGTCTATATTAAAAGTTGAGTTGAGTGAATAACTGAATGAAGTCTTTTTGTAGAGTTAATTTTCCTACAAGTTCTCTCTAGGCGTTTCAAAGCTTTACTATTAATTTGATGCTTGTGTATTCGAAAAGCAAAGTGCAAAACTATATAGAATCCCAAAATTAAAAATACATATAAAAAGTTTATAAAGAACTCGTATTGCGAATAGTGAAAGAAAAAAATTTCACTTTTCCAACGGGAATAACTATTATATCAAATAAATATTTTTAAGAAATATATTTATTGAATTAAATATTTATTTAATTGAAGATAATAAAAAAAATCTATTTGAACTAATTGACATTTGATTTAAAAAATAAAAATACAAAAGCCAATTTTCTTTCCTAATTTTTGATTTAATTAACTTCATAATACTTATTAAATAGTTATTTATTTAGTTAGTTATTATTGAAATTCTGCTGCCAGTTTTAATTATTATTCCTATTTTCCAATTCACTCTTTAAAAACAATTAATTTTTAGCATCGTTATTTACAGAAATACTTTCGATGAATGAATAATTAAAATATTTTTTAAAAATATTAAACTAATCCGATTGAGTTTTAGAAATGAACTATCATTACTAAACAAATCACGTGACTAAAATGACAGTTGTGTAAAGAATAACAGTAAATTAAGTTTCATTCGTTTTAGTGTGCAAATTTTATTACTCTAGAGAAAAATAAAGACAAAAAAATTTTTAAGTAATGCACTCTCCAAAAAATTTTGAAGCATATTTTATATAAATACAAAAAAAAAAATGATAATAACAGCTGGTATTTTGAAAACTTCCAGCACCTGTAATCATATCATTTACACGTTCTGAAAAATTCCATCAGACTTTCTCTTCGAAACTTCTAAATCCCAGAAAATCATTGCGAATTCATGCCCCGGGAAGAGAGAGGGTGTGGAAAAGGGTTACAGTGGTGGGGGGAGGGGACATTTAATCAAAAGAAAACACGGCTGCAAAGAATAACTGCTGCTGCACCCATCTGCGTTCTTTTTAGTCCATCGATTGAAAATCCCATTCATTATATAAACCTGAGGCTCAATGCAAGCTGAGTTCCCAAATTTAAATCGTTTGCTCCTGGCTCGACACCTGCACTTCATTGATTATTCGAGACGCCCACCATTTTTCTTCACCCCCTGTTTGGCTGACGGATGCTCGAGTAGAATTTTGGTTCCCCTCTTTTTTTCTCTTTTTAAAGAATTTTTTTTATTTAAGCTCATCCGTTTTTCAGACTAGGTTAAGGTGTTTTGTTATTACAGCGCCATCTGGCATCTTGCGGAAATCTCGTTTTGATCGTTTCGGACTGTTTATTTATAAAGTAAAAAATAATGATTTCCTGAGAAATGTTTTCTTTATTCTAAAGTAAGTAATTTTCTAAAAACGAAGCGTCTGTATGTTGAAAAAATAAATTTCTAAAGATAAGTGAATGGAAATTTACGAATCATATTTTTTTTTCGGAATTCTTTGAGATATAAGCTGTTTTCTCCAATGTACAAGATAAATATTCATGAAGATGTAATTCATACCAACCATTATACGTCAAATGCATTCATACTAAAAGATTTTAGTTAAAACAGATAATTTTAATACTTTCGTGCACATCATAATGATAACAAAAGCAAAATATTATTTTTAATACGAAAATTAGAACCAAGAAAAATATTAATCCTAAATTATCATTTCATAAATTTCGTGTTTGAAAGGGATAAAAAGATTAGCTAAAAATTTAAATATTAATAATAATGCAATTTATAAGTTCTGATTTAGTTTTCTAAAATCAGTGACAGAATTTGCTATAACTTTTTGCAAACGATTATTATAATTATTGTTATTACGATTATTATAATCGTCGAAAAAAAATCGATTGCGAGATTTTGACGATTATATACGCATCGCTCGCTGTACGGGTTATACCGCTCCGGACAAAAAAATAAATTACCGCTCCTTAAAACATATACTTTAAAAAATTTATTATATTTTTTTATTATAAATAAAAGTCATGCCATCTAAATTTACTATGAAGCCAAAGGGAAATGTCTTTAGCCAATTTTCTCGTAGAAAGTATATAATTTTTTTATTTACATAATTATAAAATTGTTTGAGAATTCTTTTTTTAGAATAGAACGCATAATTTTATTTAACATGGATTCCAGTGGGGAAAAAAAATTTCGCTTAACGACTGTTTAGCATTGCAGGTAAGATTCGAGAACCAATTATGCACCTTAGCGAAATTCCGCAGAATAAATAATTCTTGGCCTATCGAATAAATTGAAATTCAAATAAATAAATTTTTGGATTCCTTTATGATAAAATAATATATACATATTAACAAGAATAATGCCATTATATAACGAAACCGCCTTTCCCAAACAAAGGCTTCCATGGGGGACACATCGTGAGGATGCGAAACTTCCAATATGGTGGTTGGTTCTCGCCATCCTGTAGGGTACGCGAAAGGTGGGGGTCTGGTTTATTACATCGATGACGGGATGTACTTCCTTAGGAAAGAGTTGTACTGTAGCTAATGATGGCCCTTTGGACTCGAACGCAGTTTCCGCCAGCTACCGAGCTGTCCGGTCATTCTTTTCTGTAGACCTTCCGGCAAGCGGAGTAGTCAATTTATGATTTCACAATCAGAGGTAAAAAATAAATCTATACGTAATGTTTTTTCTTATTCCTGTTCAAATAAGTTTAATTAATGCCTTGTATGCGTGCCATTCTATGCAGTGTTCGTTTTAGAAACTCTGTGTTAATTTATTAGTAAAATAAATTATTAATTTATATATTTTTTTCGAAATTATGTAAATTTATTTTATATATGTAAGTTTATACTGTGAATTCATATTGTTTATAATATTAATATTTAAATTAGTAAAAAAAATTATTTATTAAAAATATTCGCTTAAAATTGAAAATTCTTAATTATCGAGTAGTACATTTAAACTTATTCCTCCTCATCCTTTCCATACGTATATAACTCTCTTAAAATAGCTCGTAGACCATGATAGAAATTTAGACTGCAGTGAATGTCTTAAAAAAATCACCTCTCAATTTTCCAGATCTCTGGAATCTTTAAATATTGTGACATACCTATGTCACAAAATATGATGCTGAGATATTTCATTCTCCCGTGAAACGTATATAATACATAAGTATAGCAGTTTTGATTATTAAATTAAAAATACCGTTCTTTTATGTTTATTTTCTTAGAATATTCTACTAAATATTTAGAACTTAGACAAAAATAGTATAAATAGGAACAATAGTTTTAGTTAAAGAAAAATAATAAATAAATTTCGATTAATTCGATACTTAATATATCAATATTTCCCTCACACAAACAGCCAAAATGTCAACCCCGATAAATGTCCGGAGGGTCTGCCCCTGGAGCGGGAAATGCTCCATACTTTAGTCCAAATCGGAATACATTTCATACCGAATCATACTTCATTCATTCTAATCATACCCTGAGTCCGAAAAATACATTTTTTTTTATTTATGTTTGTCTGTCGCCTTCTTTGTAAAAAAGTTTTAAGTTTGATGAATGAAATTTGGTATAAATTTATATGTATCTTTCAAATTTTGCAAGAAATACATTCACTGAAAATATATCTGTCTCTCCTAGAGCATGTAAACAACATAACACCAAAATGTATAGTGATAAAAAGTAAATTTGGTACATAGGTTTAACATCAAAAATATAGATGCATATGAAATTTTGAAAAAAAATCCAACAACCGTTTACTGCTTGCTGATACATATTTTACATGCATAATTTTAATGTATTTATTTATTTAATAATTTAAAAACCTAATAACACAGAAAAATGAAATTCCGTTCAAAGTTTAGCACTCAAAGTGTAGATACATTTCTGTCCAAAGATGAAAGTTGACTGTTAGTTGATCTGTACTTTTGCGTGCATTTAAACACATTAACTCAAAAGATAAATGTCTTAAATAAATGAAATTTAACATGTGATTTTGGGATTATAATTACAGTTCTATTTCAATCGATTAAAAAAAGGCATCTAAAATACATATTCGGTCTTTCGGTATTATAATACAATAGGATATTGATAGCGGGATTCTTATTAACAAGGTCGCTTAGATAAATTTACGAAAAAATGATTTCTCATTAAAAATCATGTCGTTTCATCAAATCGAAAAAGAAAATAATGTTATTACATTGGAAAGTAAGATCTGTTATATTATAATACTTTAACTAATTACATAATTTATCTAAACAGAAATAATTTAAACGAATTCAGTATGCAAAATGAAATAATTTGAACAAAAAATGTATTTTTTCACACTTTCTAGAGTTTTGTATACTTAATTTATGATTAAACTTCATTTTTAATTTAGAACCGATTATGTGTGGTTTAGGTTTAGCAAAATGTAGCTTTAAAGCTGTTTTTTGACAAAATAAAAAAGTTCAATCACAAAGTCACTTAAGTACAGCATTAGTAAAAAAAAATATAAAACATTAGGACATTTTGAATATTTAACTAAATGCTACTTTTTTGTTCATTTTTGGTTTGATTATTTAATCATACATTTATCTGGTTTATAGACAAAAATTTCATAGAAAAATTTATTAGTACGCAGATATGTTTTAATTTTTATATAAACATGTTTTTATAAGGAGGTTATGTTAGATAAATCTTAAATCTCGCTTAATAATTTCTGGAAGATTCACAAAGTCCTCCATGTCGAGAGTAATACCCCTGGGGGTACTGGATCAGGGGTGATCGTTCTCTGATTCAGGTCTAAATTACGATATGTGGATGAATGAACGAAATGCGTGTATGAAATCCGCCCAGTAAAAAGGTTTGTGACGTGTGTGTAGCTAAGTCGTTCTCTTGGCCCTAGATGGCGCTACTATAAAAACAAGAGACTCTCCCCCACCGGCTTAAAATCGCTGTCTTCGTAACAGCGGGCTTGTCTATGGTAAGTGCCATAAGAAACAACAATATTAATATTGTTATTTTTTAGAAATTCCAGAACTTCTTTGATACTATTAATTATAAGGTTATCCTCATTTTTAAATCTTATTCAGGATAATTTTCTAATATTTAAAGAAAAGTTTTACCATATAGTAATTATAGCTACCAGTGATACAAGTCACATCTAAATTTAAAGGGTTTTTTTAAAAAATGGAATTTGACTGTTGGGGACAAATACGGATAATTATGGTTATAAAGGATACCTAAAAATTGCTTTAATTTCTGGTTGATTGTTTCAAATTAAAGAAATCATTAAAATAATTTCTACCTACGTAAATTATAATAATAATAGTTTACTTCACTGGGTAAAATAAGAGAAAAAATAGTTACAAATTTTTCAACTTTTGGCTTGGATTACCTGAAATTGAAAACCGGAAAGCTTTCGACAGATTTATACGCACGTCAGCCGCCAAGCGCGCGGGGAGTCTTCGGCCGGTGCGGTTCGGGCTCGCAGCCTAGGGGACACGAATCCAACGCTCTACCAACCAGGCCATGCCGGCCCCCTATATGTTAATAAACATGATTATCATGATTTTGAAAATTTGTACACAAATCTACCTCATTTGAAATTATTGGACGTCAGTATTTTTATTTATAAAGAATATTTAGATAGAGATTTTATTACAAAAAACTGGCTTTAATTAAATAAATTTAATATCACCGAAAATTATGTTTTTAATGGGATTTATTTTTATAAACAAGTGAAGCGAATTCCAATGGGAACAGCTTTTACCAAGTGCTTTAACTAATATTTTTCTGCATTACAATGTGAAATTGATAAAGGATTAGGGATATATTGATAATTTACTTTTGATAAACATAGATAATGCTAATAATGTTATTTATTGTTATCCAAAAGAATTAAGATTAACTAAAACTAACGAAAAAAATCGACGCAAAGCTACCTATTTGGATTTAAAAATAGAAATTTCTATTGGAAAAACTCTGGTGGGTATTTCTGATAAAAAGGATGAATTTAACTTCAGAGTAATTAAATTTAGTAATTACCATTCTAATTTAAACTCTAAAGTTTTCAAAATTTTTATTTTCTTACAATGTAACAAGATTAAAACAAATTGTAACAAAAAATATTTCTTATATTGAAGCAACAAACAATCTCTTTAAAAACTTAACTTTTGATGATTATCGCAAAAGCTATTGCAATATACAAGTTTTTATAACAGAAGGCTTATCTAGTTTCTAACCTAATATTTTCACAACTAAAAATATGCTTTCTAGTTTTTCTTTTTTTCAACTCAATAGATGGCGCTGAGATTGTTTAATTTATTTCATTTGATAACGAATCGTTGTAGGCGTTTTCAGCTTTGAGCGCGGGAAAGTTGAATTTAGTTTGATATAATTGTTTGCAGGGGTAAGTTTAATTTTCTTTATAAAATCCTTTGGATTGGTTTTCCTGTCAATTAGTATGTTCTTTGCTTTTATATTTTATTGATGTTTTTTGGTTTGATAATGGTCTTGTAATGGTTTTGCTGAGGTCTTGCTTAGATCTCAATTTTGGAATAATATTTTGCTCATTATTATTATTGTGTTTCACTGTCATTGCTTTATTGATATTAATTCGTGTCTTCAAAAACCTCAATTTCTTGGGATTTTCGGGTCACGAAGGGTCAATACCTAGACGAAAGTCAGACCCATCACAGACAAAAATCCCTAGTTTGAATGTCTGTCTGAGGGTGATCCTTGATAAATAACTCCAGATTCTTATTTTCTTCGTTTTCATTCCATTTAATTATTTTTGCGTTTAAACAAAATTTATCTATTTATTTCTAATTTGAATTTTTTAATTTGAAATGCTTTATAAAAATGGAATATAATGAGTTTATTCCCTATAATTTTTAAAATGGGTTGAATTGTACTTTGGTGTGCCCCCGAGTTTTTCGCCAATATGGTAACCCAACGAAACGATCTTCTAAAAACTCTAATGTTGTTTTGTTTACTACTTTTTACAATGGTTGAGTTGAACATGAACTACAACTATTTTATGAAAGCTGTTAAATTAAAAATAATTAAAAAAATATCGAGTGAAGATTTTAATTTAGTTTGGTAATATGACTAAAAGTTTTTTTATTGCTAATAAGACACTGTAATATTATTTTATTGTGAATACGAACCGAAAATATTTATTCTTTTGCAATTCTTAGCTGTCGCTATGCGCTTTACGAATCGTCTGAATGATTAATTTCAAATTCTGCAATGAAATTCCTTGCAATTTTCGTAATTATTTTTCTGATCTGATGTTTTCCTTGATACATCACTATGTGACTAATTGTTCAAGAGCGGATGTCTGGTGAATGGATGGCAGGAAATATTTTGAACCTGCGAAATGGATGAAGAGTGAGTGGAATATATTTTTTTACGAGTTGATGAAGTTGGAGAAAGGTTGCTTGTTTGGAATTTTGTATGGAAGATGGTTTAATTGCTTCTTCCGTCGTTCTTTTTGTTTATGTACTGTATCTGTTATCCACACAGTCCTTATGTTCAATGTACTAGCGAAGCTACTAGAATCCCTTTCCCGGTGCTAGCGAAGCCGTAGGGATGTTTTTTTTTTAAGTTAAAAAATTCTGCCCGGTGCCTTCTTCAGATGCCGAAGGCAACGCATGCTCTAAGTTTTTTCACAACTCAACAGACTGCCGCAGCCGGTTTGCAAAAGTTCTTTATTTCAAAATTGTAAAGATAAGCAGAGATAATGACCTAAAAGTTTAAAAAAAAAGTTTATCAGTAAATATCATAGTTTTGATGCAGAAAGTTGTAAACGTAACTGTTTTGTAGAATTGTTTATTTGGTCCGTCATCTTTATTTGCGACTTGGAATTTTTGGCGTAGCAATAGGCACACTAAAGTATGATTTTACCTTGAAATTTAATCGGAATATAATGATTTTTTTCCCTATAATTTTTGAAATATAATCCCCTTTTTAACCATTTTATTGCTTCATATAACACGTATTTGTATAACTTGGCATTCTTTGCTAATTAATAGCCTTGGTTCAAAACATTTGCACTTTCATCCTTACATATACACTATAGTTTTTAAACGCATTTTTGATTATCCATGTATTTTTTTTTCATTTTGTTCGAAATTTAATTAAAAGGGAATATTTAGTACATAAAAAAATGGAAGCATCAATTTTGTATAATTGCTCACAAATTCAAACGCATTCAAGTTGAAATATTCTTTATTTTGAATGTTTTCAAATTTTTACCATAATACTTGAAGTAGTTTCAAATTTCTCGATTAGAATTTACTTGCATATTAATCCACAAAAAAGCAAACATATTCTTTTTATAAATACACTACATTTTACAAATGTAAAATATACACTGTTAACGTGAGATACTTTTGGAAAATTAAAAAATCCACCACAGAAAAAATTTGAAAAATATTTATTTACAACACGAGCACTGATAACTTGTTTAAATGAGATGAATAACGTTCTCACGCTCGTTTGCTGTTAAGAAAAACCACCAACAGGAAACTGCTTACTGTGACTCAACAAATTTGTTTATTTGGCGAAGAGAAAAAAAAATCATTTGAGAGAAAAAAATCGGAAGACAGCAGAAGAACAGCTGGCGCTGAAGGAAGAGTGGGTATGGCCGCCACCTTGAACCGTCACTCACGTACGACATGTTCAAAAATAGATCCCTAAAATTTCTGCTCAAATGTGAAAGAGTAAAAAAGGCATAAGAAGAATAAATAATATTTATGGCTAAAACGCATTAAGTAACATTTTGTCATGAAAAGGTTTTTAAGAAAAAAATTTAACATCGTAATATGTGTTTACACGAACAAAGTATTCTTTTGTGGCAATAATATGATTAAACAATTAACGATTGACTAATTCTTCTACTGTTTATTTTTAGAGTTTACATTCGCCAATTTTTCATTCAATTGAATTAACATTTTGCATTAAACAAACAGCAAATGCAGAATGGAGACACATTTAATTCTTTAGATCATGTATCCTCATCAAAATTAAAATTATAATACAGGGTGTTCATTAATTATTGTCGGGGTTTCCGTACCTCATAACTTTCGAATAAAAAATATTACGCAAAAACCGGTTACGTATTCGTAAATTACAACTCAAAGAATTTTATTAATGATATTAAAGTGTAAAGCTTGGGCAATTTGCACTTTGTAGGTATTCAGCTGAAGGCGATTCTTTGAGTTGTACTTTACGAATACATAATTCTTTGAGTTGTACTTTACGAATACATAATTCTTTGAGTTGTAATTTACGTATTCATAATTCTTGGAGTTTTAATTTACGAATATATAATTCTTTGAGTTGTAATTTACGTATTCATAATTCTTTGAGTTGTAATTTACGTATTCACAATTTTTTGAGTTGTAATTTACGAATACATGATCGCCTTCAACTGAATGCCTACAAAGTGCAAATTGTGCAAGCTTTACACTTTAATATCATTAATAAAATTCTTTGAGTTGTAATTTACGAATACGTAATCGGTTTTTGCGCAGTATTTTTTATTCGAAAGTTATGAGGTACGGAAACCCCGACAATAATTAATGAACACCCTGTATAAGAGCTATCTTTAGAGACAAGTCCATAAGCCGGAATCAATGGTTGTTAAAAATTCCAATTGAATATTTAAGGTAATGTGTCTTACTGATTTCCTCCGTAAAATATTTTTAAATTTCAGGTTTTGATAGACATGTAATTCAGACTTTTATAGAAGTCTTTTACCTGTTCATTGTACTGCGCATTTTCATCATTTTCTGTATGTGCCATTATGCATCCATTTACATTGCGAGAAATAATAGCAGTGTTTAATTGAATTTGCTTGACTCTGAAGATTACTCTTAACTTTTGTTCCAGAAAATTACTAATAGCATGTCTTATTATGAATCTTACTAAATCTTTTGAATCTTACGAAAAAATAGGTCAATTTTTCACATCTCGATCATTTACTATGGGAAAAAGTTAGGATAAAATATGAAAATAATTTGAATTTTTAGTTCAACAATGAAATATATTTTTGTAAAATGCGTTTAAAATATTTTTTATTTAATTAAAAACTAAAAAAATTATATAGCAAAAAATGATATCTATGACAAGATATTTTTAAAAATTTTAATGTGAAGTAAAAATTATTTTTGTTGCAACATTTTTGAATGTTAGGATGGAAAAAAAATTCACTGAATTTTTTATTAGTTAAAATTTTAAAAAAAATTCGAAGTGCGCGTTCCCATCTTCCGAAGTATATCTGTGCCAAATTTAGTAGCAAGTTTAATGGTCTGTGTTGAGATTTGCAGAAACAAACTGTTTCCCCTTCTCCTAATTAAGCTTTTAAAAAATAAAAATGATCAGACATTTAAATTGAGAGCAACTTTGTTCTATCCTTTTATTTTGACTCTGACTTTTACATGTTGCCACTTTCAAAAAGTGAAAGTACTACAAGAAAGTAAGACAATGTTTCGTTCCTGGTTTTACCAGTTCAATCTCTTTTAACAATCTTCCCACCTTTTGATTAATGACACATAAATTAATCAAAACACTAATGAAACAATTATGAAGCTAAATAAAGCTAAATAGTTTAAAGTTTTTATACTAAGAATTGAATTTTTAAGTTACTGAATTAGAGTTCAAGTAATAAATCTGGATGGAAGTTTAATTTGTCTTCCAGATCTAGTCACGATAGTTCTAAACTTCTGGGACAACTCTGGAACAAAATTGTTCAGCGGTGATTCTGAAATTATATTTTCCTTTTCAAGTGTTTCAGTTTCATTTTTCTCATCTGACTTCATAGATGAAGGTATTTCGAGAAGGAATATTTTCTTTATTGGTCGAACTAATTCTCCGGAAGCGGTTTTGACTCGAACAACACGAACATTGCCGTCTTTTCCTGGATATATCTCAGTCACTTTGGCTAGAGGCCATAGCACTTTGCGCTTGTTGTCACACTCGACGAGAACTATATCCCCAATTTTTATCTGTCTAGAAATTAACATTGTTGATGGACGTTGAACCAATAAGCTGAGATATTCCAACCTAAATCTTTCACAGGAGGATTGTTAAAAGAGATTGAACTGGTAAAACCAGGAACGAAACATTGTCTTACTTTCTTGTAGTACTTTCACTTTTTGAAAGTGGCAACATGTAAAAAATCAGAGTCAAAATAAAAGGATAGAACAAAGTTGCTCTCAATTTAAATGTCTGATCATTTTTGCTTTTTAAAAAGCTTAATTAGGAGAAGGGGAAACAGTTTGTTTCTGCAAATCTCAACAGTCTGTCCGGTTGAACGCCAACAACCTCTTTATTAATAGTAAAGATAAGGTACCCAATTCCGAGTAAAATGTTTATGTAATTTGTTGATTTCAGGAACAGTTCCTCATGCTTTAGAGTGTTGGCAAGAAAATAAAAGGAATTGGAAAATGCTGAAATAGAATATTTACACAGTAGAAAAGCATTTCTCTGGTGAGAAAGAAAAACGGAGAAATGGTGCAGTCTATTATTCTGAAGAAACTCCACCGTAAACATGTTTTGGGCTGTAATTTAAGGTATTCATTTTTTAATTAAAAAAGAATTCATTATATTTTTTAAATGAAATAATTTAAATTTTAGTATTTCTCTATAAATTTTTAAATATAAATTTCTTAGCAACATTATTTCATTTGAATTATTTTAAAATTTGATACACTGCGCTTTCTCAATTTTCTTGTTTTCCTTCGAACAAAAAATTCGTACACATTTTAATTGGAAAGTTACATTTCCATTTATCATGAGGAATTAACCCTCTAGCAACTTATCCCGCGATTTCAGTGGGTTAGCAATCGGTCCATTTTTTGCATACCGCATTTTTCACTATTTGGTGGGTTTTTTTTTTTTTTTTTTTTACCATTACAGATTTATTTTTATGTCATATTAATATATAGTATATTAATATATAGTATCAGTTAACTTTATTCGAAAAATATTTGAACTTATTAGCAAACATCGCATCTAATTAGTGATTTTTCAAAATTAGATGCGATGTTTGCAAATAAGTTCAAACAAAATTAATCCTTTCTAGGGTCGTGGGAAGTATGCTTCCCACCAAATTTATCAATCTTTGCATGACTTTATGCAGGTTGGCATCAGTTCTGACAAATTTTTTTAGAAAGACAGAAACTTAGAGGCTTCAGTTCTTTATCTTACACAAAATGATGCTTCTTGATTTGTTACTTAATTATTAATTAACCAAATTAATTAATCAAATTAAATTTATCTAATAAACTAAATGAATCCCCTTTCTTATTCTAATTTCAAGCCTAAAAATATTTTAACATAATATGACTAGAAAAAAATGGCCCTTTAAAGGGTTAACTAATACTATATTTTAACTATTATACTATATTACGGTTAATAATGTTGCTTCTGATCTTGAATCTGATTTATTTAGAATTAGAACCCTATACTATCAAAAATAAATTTTGTACGCAAACGAAGAGCCCGTTTAAGGTGTTGCAAACAAACATTCTGTTAATTCTTTATCTCAAACTAGCCTCTTTTTGGCGACCAATTGGTTCGCGAAAATGAAGAATTACTCAGAATTTCAATTAAATATTTCAAGTAACTGTATCTTAATGGTTTCCTTAACAAAATACATTAGTATACAAAGTTTCTGCTCTGCATTAAGTAAGCGATGATTATTATATTTTAAGGGATGTGCAAACAGGACATCACCAAACCTGAAGATTTCTCCAAAGACTGTTAAATGATTGTTTTTGAAAAGTTTTCAGTAGTTTCCAGTATGTTAGCTGCATCAGTTTTCAAACGCTTTCAGTATGCTTCTCTTTTCTAGTAGATTGAAAATCTATACATGTGGTTTCCTCAAACTTTAGTTCGTTTGTTTAACGTGAGTTCCTTTTCAGCACCATGATATTGGTCAATGCTGATGATATTCAGGAATGCTAGCTGCATCAACACCATTATTTTCATAGAAAAAAATAAGTTCGTGGACATTCTTGAAAATTTATTACGGATAATTTATTACAGTAAAAAAAGAGAAATCTGGTAACTCTATAACGAAGACTTAAGATTGTTTAATTCCTTATGTTTATCCAAATCAGAGTATATTCTCTACTCATTGATGATACGCGTTTGTAAATACATTTGATTAAATTTGAACACTTTATAAATTTAGAAATTATGTTAACATTTTAATTGTGGACCAATCTTTAATTAAAAAAGTAAGTTAAAAAGGTTTAGAAAAATCAATATATCACATTTTTTTTTTTAGATTTAATTCCGCTGATTAAATGAGCCCTTTGCAGGGCAATTTTAAAACATTTTTACTTTCTCGTACATGAGAGTATTGTAATCGTCAAAAAGAAAATTCTAAAGTCAAATTTTGATACAGTTCCTTGTTTCAGACTTCCTTGGACATAAAGAATACATTTCCGGATTTATGTCTTTCTGTGAATATGATAATTCAAAAATGCTTTGAGTAGAAAAACGAAATTTGATATGGGATTCGGGCCGCGGTGGCCTGGTGGTAAGGTCTCGGCTTCGGAGCCGGAGGGTTTCAGGTTCGAGACTTGATTCCACCGAAGAACCGTCGTGTAAAGGGGTATGATGCATGTTAAATCCGTCCTGACCGAACGTCCTCCCGCTGATGTGATGTAGAGAGGGGGGTGCCATCTCAGGTGTCGTCCTCGTCATCTGATCGCGGTTCAAAATGACGAGGTCCGTCCCAAAATAGCCCTAGTGTTGCTTCAAACGGGACGTTAATATAACTAAACTAAACAAAACTAAATTGATATGGGATTCTTACACCAATTTTGTAGATTTCTTTCAATTTATGAATGAAATCTGTCCAGAGGAAATCCAGAGGTTGGCTGCTGAAAAACATGTGAACAAAATAACTAAACGTAAATAACTAGACAAATGAAATTTTACAAACAGATTCAGCATTTAATATGTAGATCCTTGTAAAATTTTGAACCATATCTGTCAAGGGGTAATGCATTCTGATGCATGTAAACGTGACATCTCAAAAACGTAGAGACTTAAAGGAAATTTGAAATGTGATCTTGTTATTAAGATTGTAGTTTTGAGTCAAATTTTAGTTTCATTCAATCGAAAATGGGTTATCAAAATGCACAATTTTGTTTCTTTACGACACTACGAAGCAAAACGCTCCATAGAGAGAGCATTGAGTGGAACCCAGAAAATAAAAATCTGAGCGCTCCATAATTTTATCTAAGGCTCTGTATTTTATCCTGGGGGGGGGTGATTACACCTTTATTAGGAAATATGCAAGAAAATTTAAGGAAAATCACTACCTTTAATTTATTTTAGAATTGTTAAGAATAATATTTTGTGTGTTCATTACACTTTTATTAGGAAGTATGCAAGAAAATTTAAGGAAAATCACTACCTTTTAATTTATTGTAGAATTGTTAAGAATAATATTTTGTATGGATATAAATTTTGCCATCGATCTGACAAAGTTAAAGCTGCAAAATGCTTTGAATATACCAACTTACCTTTTTGATTTGAACGACAGAATAAAAGAATAACTTGGGAAAAGGTTTTAACAATTTTGAAATTTCTTTTTACTTTTTCGTATACATAATATATAGAGAGTATAGTAATTGTCATAAAATTCTAACTCGAGATTGTGGAGAATCTCTACGTTTTATATCTCCCTGAGTTTGAAAAACACATTTTTGGAAAAATGCTCGTCCGCTTGTTTGTCTGTAACAAGGATAACTCAAAAAAGCTTTGAGCTAGATGGATGAAATTTTGTATATGATCTCTACACCAAATTTGTAGATTTTTATCAAATTTTGAACAAAATCCATTCACAGGCAGTCTCTCTTTCAGGATGTTCGATTATAAGTTAAAACGACAACTACAAAACGAAGGGAGCTAGATAGATAAATTTCAGTACACAGATTTAACATCCATCATGTAGTCAGGAATCAAATTTTGAACCACATCCAAGAATGGGTTGACTATCTATTGGTCTACCTTCAGAAACATGTAAACGTGATTGCTCTAAAACGCAATGATTTAAATATATTGAAATTGGTGTAGGATTTTATGATTACAAGTATAGTTTTGAGTTACATTTTAATATTAATCGGTTGAAAAAGAGTGTTTAAAACACAAATTGGATTTTCGGATAGTGTTAACCGCATACCAAAGATCAATCGCCAAAAAATTCGCCAAGGATTCTACGATAAATTCAATAAAAATGTATATTATGCCAAAGGTTGATATTTCGTAACTATTGAACATCAGTGCCATGCCAAGGTGGTTTCTAGAAAAACACTTTTATTAAAAAGTATGCAAAAAGGGCTTGGAGAGATCATCGCAGTTGGTTTCTATTTAAATACAACATTTAGCGAAATTTTGTGAATGCCATAGTTTTGAACTTAGCACCGAAAACTGTATGCGAATGCAAAACGAAAAATACAGTACTGTTTTCATTCAAGTTCATATTCAATACAATGATCTTTAAATTAACAATTAGCCTTGAAGAATTTAATCTAATAGCTGATATTTAGAAATACTTGATATTCCTGACTCGATATATTTTGCAAACAGAATCTGACAACTTTTAATGCATGTCTATAAAGAAATAAAATTTATGCATATAATTTCGTTGAAAATGTTCGCACCATATTCGGTACTTAATATTTTTGTTTAAACCAATTATTGCTGTAATTATTTTATTCTTTTCAATGCTATATTCACGTTTTTAGCCCCTTATTGTTAAATAGGAATGTAATATAACTGCTAGGGATTCAGCCGTTTGACATTGGAGTAACTGAAGTGGAATGGTGACAAATAAAAGTCTCCAAAGATTGGGTCCGGCAAAAGAAAAGGTTTAAATTAAGCACAATTTATTAAGAAGAAATAAAATGAAACACATGATGAATTATTTACAGATATGATGAAAAAAACTTGTAAATACATAGACAGTCATTACAGAACCTGAGACCACCACGATCTGACATTACAAACATAATGATACGTATTTATATCATATCTTAATTCTTATATTTGCATATTAGCTATGGTTATCGGGTTAAATAAATGTTAGATACTATACCGATTAAATAGCTATATGCTTAATGTCAAGTGAAATGATTTACCCAAACTAATGACGCACAATAGCGGGTTCAAAATACATTGTATCAGTTTAGAATAAAGTACGAAAGACATAAGAAATTTGGAATTTAGAACTTTAAAGCCGAAACTTCCTAAAACTTATTATAAAAGAATTAATAGAAAATTTTGAATGTGCAGAACCTGGTAAAACAATTTTGTATTTCGATATCGAAGTTAAGAAGATGAAAATATCATTAGCTAAAATAAAACCAAAAGCAAATTTTCGAATTTAAATGAACAAGTCTCTAAAATGATTGCCCATACAAGACAGTGTCTTCATGAAGTGTCTAATAAAGAAAAGAATATGAAGGAGACTGCCTTTATTACAATGTGAAAAAACATTGCGATCATATAACATAATACAAGGAGCAAATAGATAACGAAAGCCTTTACACGATTCCAACATGTATGTGTCATCGATAACTATGTGCTGACTTCTTCCAACAGCAAGATTTAAAAATGAGCGAGATAGAAGCATTGCGTGGCTGTCATCTGACTACTCTTCACAACTGATTAATAAGAGACACATGAAGATGATATCCAGTTACCTGAAGGACAGAAAAATATGTGTAAAATCTTGCATTTAAGATTTTTAAAAAAAACAGACATAGGGACAGCTGTTTATTAATCAATCTCTGGTGAATATCCTGAATGTGTTTCCCCAATGCAAACTAGATGATTTAATGTAGAAATAGATCTCTTAAATACTGTTGATATTGTAATTAATATCTTGCCTAAGAATTTTTAAATTAAGATTATTCAAAAATCCCAATGAATAATTATTGCTTATTTTTTAAAATTAAAAAAATAATTATTTATGCGAGTAAAATTTTTTTTAAAAAGAACTTCATCAGAGCTAGAAATTTAGGTAACAGATGAAATTTTGATTAAAGATTAGTTTTCAGAAATTTTGTTTAATGTTAATTTTTAAAATTCTAATATGATATTTGAAGTTCATATGAATTAATATCTTCTTACTTTAATCATCAGATAGAAGAAAGTTTTATGCAGATTCATAGCCCTAAAACTCATTATACATCGCTTATAAGAAATCGAACTCATAGTTCAAAAATTTCTTAAGCTTAATGGAACGAATTGGGTTATATGAAATAATTATCTTTTCTTTATATATCAGGTGAGGTTATGTTTATCACAATCGCAAAATTCATCAATGCATTTCCAATTAGAGAACGAACTCATAATTCCGTTTATTACAGAGTATTCGTAAGTACTTAAATGGAGTAAATAAAGATAAATGAAATAATCATTATTTGTATCGGGTTCTGAAAATTTTCGACAAAATTTTTTAGGCACAACTTAAAATATTTATTCTGTTTAATATTCCTAACAGGTTAAAAATTTTATGCTCCACATGAATATTTTTAACAGAGTGCCTAGCACCTTATTCACTATACAAATAGGTGAAAAAATTAATTATTAAATTTAATCCAAGTTTTCTTAAATTATTACTTAATTGCTTATTTGCAGTCGCATAAAGCAATATTAACAGACGAAAACTTTCGCATGAAAATCTTCTTTTAGATCATACATGGTTTAAAATTATCAACAACCGAAAAAAATATTGAATTTAAAAATTCTTAAAAGTTTACTGAATGGTTATTTGAAACAGGGTTTACTTATAGTTATCATTAACTAATGATTACCTTTCTTGTAGTTTTACTAAAATGAACAAAGAGACTATTATCACTCATCCCTAAACTTTTGAGGAAAAAAATTGAAATAACCCAATTCTTCTCCCCTGCCGGTCAAGGATGCATGAGGGAAAGCACGTTTTACAGAAAACTATCTGTCTTGCAGCTATGTAATAGGAAATAACGAATGCAAATGGCAACAAAATTAATAATTTTTTATATTAAAACGTATAACCAAATCCTGGATATGATATTCATAACAATATCAGTAAAATTTCAAAATGATTGTATATGATGGGTTTTAAATAACTTATAATTTCCGTCAGACAAAACCTAAAGAATTTTCATCTAGCTATCATATAGAGTTTGCCTTAGAGGAAACAGAACACTACTTACTTTCTTTGATACTATCCCCTAAGACTAAAAAGCAGAATGCATAAATATGCAGAAATTGAAAAAAAAAGAATATATTTGCTGACTAATAGAAAATTAAAATAATTTATTCAATCATAGTCCGTAAATTTTATTAGAAGTTTTATTTTCTTATGTTGAACAATCTTAGAAAGCTAATTTTTACTGACAAAATATATATGCCTGCTACAATCTTTGATATTGAGACTACAATTTTCATAAATTCTCTTTTGTTGGAATGTTAATCTTGTCGGTTTAATTTCACTGAAAATTAAATATAACATGCATAAATAAGGTACTTGCATTTTTGAAATCAATATCTAAATTGACTCAATGAAATGATTAATTTCTTACAATATATTAATTTCTCCTAATTTTCTGATATATATGAGAGACTTGAAAACTCTGACAAATTATAAGAATTGACATATTGTCATATCAATGATTTTGGGAAAAATTTAGAAATCACTAGCATATATACTTCCCATAAATATTTGACGCTATTAAGTACAGAATATAAGATTCGCAAAGAAAGTGAAAGTCCTGAACATAATATTCTTTTCGCGGAATATTATACTAAGGAAAAATTTCGTACAATGTATTTTCCTTTCAAAAATTTTGATTCAGAAAATATTTTGCATGTTAATTTCATAAAATATTACTTTAATTTTTTGTGTTTTGTAATTTCTTATATCTATACTTAGCCGGAATTAAACTTTATTTGCGTTTTTCTGCAAACTGCATAAGTTTCAAATAATTTAGACTTTTTTTTTTTTTGGAATGGAACCGAGGATTCTGGTTTGTTGACTTTAAAAGAAGGGGAGTTTTTTTTTTCTTTCTGGTACTTACCAAATAAACTTGTTATTTTCTAATTTTTGACTTTTAAAAAACTTCAATTTCTTGGGATTTTCGGATTACGAGGAGTCAATATTTGGGCGAAATCCAGACCTCTCATAGAAAATTCTCTTGTTTGAATCCTTGCTTGAAGGTGGCCTATAATAAAACTTTCAGGTCAGATTCATCATTTTTTTTTCATTTTTATTCCATTTTATTCTCGTTTTTTGCAACTTAAATTTAATATTTCATTCTAATTTGGTTAATTTCATTTTTTTAGATATAACAACATTAGCGTGTTCTGAATGCAGTATATCTTCCTTTTAAAAGCTTTTGATTTAGGAAATATGCACTTTATAAATTAGTTTCGTAAAATATTGCTTTAATTTTATTCGAGGGGTGATCCAAAAAAAGGTTTACAAGCATCAGTATTTGGAAAGTAACAATTGTGGAGGGGAATATTGTTACCCAGAGTGGAGACAGTTGGCCTAATTGTCTTATACCGGCCGTTTGAGCAGATAGTGTTAGTACTGAGATCTGAAGCAGCGACAGTAACGACAAGATGTCTAGAGAAGTGGTATCGCACAGAGGTGAGAGCCGTGATATAATTTCTGTGAGCCAAGAATGTGTCCCCATCAGACATTCATAGACAAATCATTGAAGTTGGGCGAAGCAATCTGTAGACAACAGGTGGCGAAATGGTGTCGTTCTTTTGAAGAGGGCAGACAGCAAGTGGGAAACCGCAACTTGAAAACGTTTAGGTGGGAGGTCTGGAACCACTCCCCATACAGCCCCTATTTGGCTCCCTGTGACTATTCCCTTTTCCCGGCATTGAAAAAACACTTATCCAAAACAAGATTCATATCAGACAGTGATGTTCAAAAAGGTGCCGAGAATTGTCTCAATAGCCACGGACCTGATTATTACCAAGACGGGTTAAATAAATTGGTTCAGCGGTGTGATAAATGCCTCAACAGGTTTGGTGATTATGTAGAGAAGTTACCGCCACATATGTCTCTTAATTACCATTTGTATCCTGTGTCTATTGTTAATAAAGCCTTTTTCCTTTGCTTTGTAAACTTTTTTTGGATCAAACCTCGTAGTTTGTAATTTCTTGCAATATAATATTAGTACGTGTTCATATCCGCTGCTCGTTATATTTTGCTAACTTATTAAATACTTTGAAGAATTTGCGAATTTTTTGTATTTGACGCATTCTTACTATTTTAAGAATTTTTTTTTTCTCTTACCTCTTTTAAAAATGAATTTTATCAATGTAAATAAAATATAAGATTTTTTTGCAAGAAATTTAACATTTCATAGTATTTTTTTTTCTGTCATTGCTAAGCAATGCATATAGAATTTTTGTTACTAGAAAAAGAAAGAAAGTTAAAGAAAAACAAAATGTAGGCTTGTAAAAACTTCCGCACATTTAAGTTAATTAAATAGATTTGACAAAAATTTATAGAAAATTTTATAACATGTAAGAATATGTAATATTTTATAATTGTCCATTTTTCTAATTTCAAGTATACCTCATCCTGGAATTCCATAGCTTCCTCGAATTAGCCAGCAAAAACAAAAATGAAAAGGCCATAAAGTTCATTTCACTATGACTAGACAAATATGGTTACTATGTTATGTTGTTTCATTCAATTAATATTTGGGAAATTAAATTTAATAATTTCTATGTCTTCCCTTATACATTTTTTGGGGGGAGAACGGGGGTTTAATGTCTAAAGTTGCGAGCCATTTTCGCAAATTAACTGCCACACAAATTATGGTTTAGTCGAATATACATACATAAATGTTATAAAATAAAAAAATTATAAAATAATTATTTAAGTTATAAAATGATGTTAAAAAAACACTTAAATGTATCAAATTATTTGGGATCCATCTTCTTAACAGCTTACAAAACAACGATAAAAAGCCGATTGTTTTAGACTAAACTGTTATTAAAACATACAAATCAGAAATTATCGATCTAGTAAGTTAAATTAATCTAAACTTTATATTGTCAAATCACTTTTAATCGACAATTTCATTTCGAATTTTTAACATTTTATTTTTACATTTTGTAAACATTGAATGTATCTATTTTCCAATGAATAACAAAAGACTTCCGCTCCTTTAACCTTGCCCACACGTTTCGAAAGAACAAACATAATTGAGACGACTCCTGCGTTCAAACCGATTAACACCAACGTCGTATTTTTAGCGTTCACATATCCTCCCCGATTCCACATCCCATTGAAAACACAAAACAGATCCACTGACGTCACACAACGGAGCCTTGTGTTTACACCCACCAGACGGCGCTCACTGTCAAAAGTGACACAATCCACAACAGCAAGCACGGATCGTCCATCTGTCAGCCAATGGGTAGGCTTTGAGACAAAACAGCGCTTTTTAAGAGGCCCTTGCTCAGAGGCTTGAAGATTTCCAGGTTTTCCTTTTAATTGCTGAGTTATAGAAGTGCTAAATATTTCTAATGCGCATTTTAAGTTGGCGTGTAACGTGGATTTATGAATAGTTTGTAACAGTAATTTGGCATCAGAAACACTATTATTTAATTACAATGGGAATGCTCGAGCCAATTATGATGATTCAGAATGTTTGCGATGTCAAGAGCTGAATGCTGCATTTGACGTTAAACGTAGAAATAGTAAACTATTTTCTTAATAGGACAATAAATACCTTAGTTTTATTAAGCCGTTCTGACATTCTTTTTCTATTGCCATATAATTGCAAGAGTGTTAAATTAAATTTGAAATGAGAAGCAACGTATTTATTGTTAGGTATTCTTCTACAAATATTTGTTTCATTTTGATTGGCTTTTTCTGAAAAAAATTGTATTCATCGTTTTCTAGAATTATTCTTTTCGTGGAGATATTATTTTTATTTTATGATATAATCTGCTCGTTCAATACATTACTAAAGAGAATGCTGTCAAAATAAATGCCAATAAAGAAGTCATCACTAAAAGCGTATTTTTACTATTTCAATGACACATAGATAATTTCAATCGATTATATTTAGAGTCTTTAAACTAATCAAATTGTAAAAAGAACAGAAATTGTCAGAGAATTTTCATTTTTTAGCAATATGTTGTTAAATAAGAAAAATTCAACAGGAACATTTTTCTCTCAATTATAAAGAATCCAGCACCTTCTGTTTTGTTTTTTATTATCCCCTATATGAATATGAAGTTTTTATAGTGAGTGTGTAGAAAGTGTATGTAAAAGGATAGCAAACCGCCGATTGATCACGGCAATCCGGAAGTATGGTTGCTTCCCCAAGAGTTCCGCGTATAACTGTGCGATGTGCCCTCTGCGATTTTTTGTGTTCCTCTTGATATAATGAAGAAAATTGAATGAAAAAATATTTAATTTAAATAATTTTCTTTCCACCAAATGGATTCAAAATTTGATGCATGTCTACAATTTTGGCTACATGATTGCTACCAGATTATATTAGAAATTTCATCAAGGGGGAGCGCTTTCTTTTTCTTTTTTTGGTGCAGATTTAAATTATTTGGAGCCTTGTCACTTGCTCCCGGCAAACCGAAAAGTACCTAGTGAACATAAGTAGAAAATAAAGAACATTAAACGCAAATATTTGGAGGATATGCATTTCAGGCAATGGGAAATCGATTAATGCAATAAAAAAATTAGTTCAAAAGAGGCCATTTGGTGAAATGTGGCACATCGATCGGTTTAAGGTAAGGAACATGAAACATGACTCCAACACTAAAGGACAAAATACAAGGTAAAAATGTAATAACTTACTACACAACACAAATTTTCGTTACTACAAAAATTTCAA
The DNA here is from genome assembly GCF_947563725.1 of Argiope bruennichi. Taxonomy (NCBI): domain Eukaryota; kingdom Metazoa; phylum Arthropoda; class Arachnida; order Araneae; family Araneidae; genus Argiope; species Argiope bruennichi. The sequence goes on from NC_079156.1 coordinate 53,658,631, forward strand.
TGATAGTAACAAACTAAAGATAGCAAAAACAGCAAACAAAAGTTTCACGAATGGTTTTTAATGTGCCTCCATTTCTTCAGGGCTAACATGTTACACCGTGTAATAACATGATTCACAGAGGCATGTAATGGTTCGGGTTCGATGTTGCGTACGTGCAAGAGGATCTGGTTCTTCATATCCACCAAATTTCCTATGTTTCCTCGATAATCTTTATCTTTGAGGTAACTCCAAAGCCAAAAATCACAAGGGGGTATCACTCGAAGGAAATGTACGATTGATAATATAATCCTCAATAAAATGAAGTCGCAGCACATCTTGAATCACACATGCTATATGAGGAGGAGCATCATCTTGTTGGAATGTTGCTGTAGTGAGGCCTCCACGCTGCTGGAGTTCTGGAATGACAAAAGTTTGTAAGATTCCCGATTACTGCGGTTATGGATCAGGTTGTCCCTGCAGAGTGATTTCCTCAAAGAAAAATTGCCCAATCAAAATGGTCGCAGTGAAGCCGATCCAAATAGAAACATGCGGTTAATGCAAGGGCAATTGTTGGACCTGTGAGGATTCGCAGTGAACCAGATACGGTAGTTTTGGGTGTTCACTGTTCCGCAAATGTGAAAGTGAGCCTTATTGTGAGCCACGGCCAATTCTGTTCTACCTAAATCCGTGCCAAGATAGTTAAAGCGAACGTATACGAACATCGTTATCGATTCGTTTTAACTCTTGCAAGTGTTGGAACTTATACGGATAGGCCTCAAGTGCTATCCGTATGCACCTCCAAACTATAGTGTATGGCAACTTCAGTTGCCTTGATACGGCGCAAGCACTAGATGTTCCTGCTGAGTTCGAATTGGCTTGTTCACTGACAGAGGTTCTGTGTTTTACGTCCATCGCCTGTTTTAACAGCAAAGCTGCCTGTTTCCTTGAAACGTTTGACCATTCGCCGTAGAGCGCAAGGTGTTATTGAATCAGTACGCAAAGATTTTCGCCCTTGGTATAATCGAAGCTCTTTGGCATCGTTATTGCTGTTTTGGTAAAGTAACATAGGTAGTGAAATACGAAGACGTTGCGTCAACTGGTTCTCTCCCCAGGGTGTCCCAAACAAGGGCACTTTAATTTGAACCACCCTGTAGGTCATTTCATAACAAGTTTTCTTTAAAGACAACATATTTATTAATCAAAAAATTCTTAAATCATTGAATGCTTCTGGAATTGGTTAAAACGAGTATGAAGTTTAAAACGTTTAACAGAATCCTTGATCCAAAGTAACATTGGGAAATAAAATAATGAACGTCGTTTAGTACACCGTTAATTTAAAAAAATTATGCGGTATTTCAAAGTAAATATGAGTCATTTAAAATTTTATTAAAAGAGAACATAGAAAGCCTTTTCTGTTGTTTTTCTGGTGTTCTTGTTTATTAAAAAAAAAGCAATGCGTCTTTTTCTTTATCGCTTCATATCCATTTTTAAATATCTTCTAATTTGCGTGAACAGTGCGTTTAACTGATTCCTTTGAACCTGTTTCAGTGGAGGTCACTTAATATGACCATGGTTAACGGTATCAAAATCTTCTGGTTCCTAAGAGATGAACTTAAATATAAATATTCATTTTATATCAGTGAATGTTATTAGTTATGGAACAAAGAATTGACCGATCCTTTGATTCTAATTAATGATTGGCATTCGTCAAATTCTGTGCTCTACTTTTAAGGAAATATCTGGCAGTCATTTCCCCTATGGGATGCGATTCATATCTGGACATTAACAGGCTGGATTGGTTTAAAAAGACAGTTGGGCTGTCAGGTTTGGATTGAAATCTGAAGAACCATAAACCGCTACTACGCGCAAATGAATTTTAAGAAAAAACTGGTTTGAATATTTTTTCAAAAAAATTGAAATTCTTAAAAGGTATGAAAGTTTAGCTAAAATCAGTTGAATATTTCAAAGCCTCTTCTTAGTAAAATTTTGAAAAATTGTTAGGCGATTTTTTTTGAGGGGGGAGAGGAGGGAGGGACAAGACTAAGCAATAAATGTTTATAATTCTCATAAGGACGAATGTACAAAAAAAATCTCTAACGGTTGCCTAAACGATCCAGCTTTTGCTACTTTGAAACGCAAAATGCAGCATTATTCAACAAATTTTAAAAAACATTATAGGTACGAAAAATATTTATGAGGATTGTTAAGAAACATTATATACAAGCAGCAATTAATTTTTTTAAATGAATTATAGATAGCTTTATAAGATTAATGAGAGGAAAGAATTCTTTGTTCTTTTCGTTTGCTGTGATAAAAATATAGTTGATTTTATCCATTTCGGTTATTGTTAACAATCGTTTAATGCTCTCAAAACTTTTAAGCTCCGAGTTGATCCACATTTGCAGTTACTGTACTTGATTTCTTTTTTTCAATATTCCGGAAATGATATTGTATTCTTCATTTTTATTATTAATATCTTACAACCTCTAACCATTGTTATTTTATTATAATCTCTAAATTCGAAGATAGACCATTTTTAGCCCCTCAAAAGTTTTCTTCTAATAAAAAAAATTATCATTTAACTGGTGCATTTTGGTTTCATAGATATTTTTTCAATCTTTTTACATGCAAAATTTAAAAATTTATGACTATTTAAAGCGTTTTGCAAAAAATTCTTCCCGAAAATAGCCGCATGCATTAATATGTTTTTATTTATATTGCATCAAAGCTATTTATTTCATTATTTTTTGACGTTTAAAAGAATTTAAAACATTTAAATTTGAAAAAATAAAAATTAAATCGCATGAAATGTATACAAATGTAATTTTCTTAAAATCTGCAATATTTAAATTACAACCATAAATACTGCTTTAGATCTTTAAGAGTTATTAACGAGTACAATGTATTTCTTGCCTGGTGCTTGATTCCGCGTTTCAGAGCAAAATCAAGAGCTCAACATTGTTTCAAGAGACTCTGTGAGTTGATGTTGGGTACTATCTATATTCTTGAATCCTGCTTAATGCAAGAATGTGCAATGTATTCTTGGAATGAAGAGAAAATATCAAAATTCAAATATGTAAATGGAATAAGAGCAACAAAATTTTACATGCAAATAAAAAGAGAAATTATTACTTTGAATTAATGCTTATTTGCGACATTATTGGCTCTGCTTAAGGAACTATGCATCAAATATATCTATGGTTCTCTTCGTGATGATCTATTAAATTAAAGAAGCTAACAAACTAATTTCTTTTTTTATTAAATAAATACATTTAAATGCTGTATTTCTTAACTTATGGTTTTAAAAGATTATAAAATGTCGATAATTTCAATAATCATTGCATTAAATGTGAATAAATTCTGAAGGAAATTATTTCAAATGCAAACATGTAAGATTTAATATAAGCCTAGTGCATTAAATTACATTTAAAAAAATTATGGATACTAGAATTACTTGTTCAAAACATTATATAATCATAAGGTTGACCCAGCTATTATTATTTTTTTTAATTTGTTCTTAAATATGCAGATGAAAGAGTGCGCATAAAAAATGTATTTAATACCATCGCAAAACGCGCATATAAAGACGCAATGAATGGAACAAAGAAATTCATTGTTGAAAAATAAATATTTTCTAAAAAATTTAAAATGTATTAAATTCAGAAAAAAATTGCATAGAAACAAAATTAGTACCAAAAAAAATTTTTTTTTTAATTTTAAAATCATTTTTCTATTCATGACGTCATTGTGTAACAAAGTAAAAATTTCGATTAATCCTTAATCAAAAATATAGTTACACTGTTGGATATCCTTTCATCTGTGAACACCTTCAACCCATGAAATAACTACGTGTTAAATTTGGTAGCTGTAGGTCCCGTAATATATTCTCTAGAGTATTTCGAATTATTTTTTCCCTTGCACATCCGACCAACCTATAGCCATATCAGGATTAAAAGTAACAGATTTTAATTTCTCTTTTGATATATAAAGAGTAAATATCCATCACATATCTTTAAAAAAAGGGAGAAAGGCATTTCAATTTTAGAATAAGTTTTATATATCAAAAAATATTTAAGACTTTTAATGCCTTTCTAAGCATAAAAAAAAATCTTATTAAAATAATAAAACAGGTACCTTTAAATGAAGTTAAAAATAATCTTTGCTTTACTTTTATTGCATAATTTTTTTTAAAAAATAAGTTAAACCACTGTTTTTATTTTAAATCCCCTATTCCAAATATACAGCTATTTTTATATTGTTTTAGAACTTAAGGAAAGTTAACAATAATCTTCTCACTAAATAACATAAATCGTTTGAAATAAGTTATGGAAATTAAATTTGCTTTAAGAAATCAAATTCTTAATCTTTAAAGATATACAAACTATACTCTGTAATATATTATACAGAAAAATTTGAAACTTTTCTAATAAGAAAAGCGATATGTAGAATAAGAGTTGTGAATAAATAAAATAAAAAAACAACAGTTTACATCTGTTAAAATTTTCAGCTAAGCATGAGGAAATAGGGTGCAAAATGGTCAGCAGTCAGATTTCAATATGTTATCGTTTTCATAAATTAAAGTTTAACATAAAGGTAATGGATAATTTTCCGACTGCTTGGCGAAAAAAAAAAATAGCGCCATTTATCTTTTCAGTCAAAAGCAAAACTTTCATTGCCATTTAATTTCTATGCTTTCTTCCTCAAAAGAAATTATTCTTCTGACAAACTCTGAAGAACTTTAATGATTTCTTCGGCGCATCATCACACTTGACAAATGCGAAAAGTCAGAGCAACAAACAAATCGTATAAGTTGAGAAAAAAAATCGGTAACTAAATAATGCAAAGAAAAAAAAATTCTACTCATTCGCCTCAACAACTAATTGCAGGTGGCACTTTCAGAGGGAAAAAAAATGGCAAAAACTTTCTTCCAAACCTTGTCATAACCAGCTGCTCTAAAACTTTTTTTAAACAAAATGCCTTGCGGGTTTGAAAAAAATGGCGTTATTACATCCTTTCTCCAAAATGTAGCTAGTGTGGAAAAGGGGTGAAAAAATATATCTCATAAAAAGTAACCTTTTTATACTCTTGTAAACTCGTTATCAACTGCAAATTTAAGCTTCATTTAACTTTCCGGGGAGCATTAAAAGTAATGTTTAAATAATAAATAGACTTGTGCATTGTAGAAGGGGTAAGGGAATGTTCTCCCCCGTTCAAATGACAACCACAACTTTTCCCTTATCGAAGCTCCAGATTTTCAGTCGGATATTAATTGATAGAAGGGTGGCAACACCAGATGCAGTTTATGGCCCGGAGTAAATTGATTAGAAGTTTAGAGAAGAGGAAAAAATGCAGTTTAGAAGATTTTTTCCGAGTATAAAATGTGATTTTTTTTATTATGTTTTCGTCCGGTTTCTTTGCGATTAAAAAACAATCTAGAATTTGTTTGCTAGTGACATATATGTACAATATAATAAACTATTCTTTGCTAGTTATCTCATTACTTGGGGAAGGCTTATCCAAACTTTTACAGAGGAAAAAAAAATGGGAATTTTTTTTAATAGGTGGCTGAACACTTTTTTAAAAATTCTTCATTACTTAGAAATAACTTTAATACAAAGCTCTTATTCTTTCATAAAGCAGAAAAGAATTCAAAAACGTTCATCTTAAGAAGTAGATTAGGTACTTGTTGGCTAAGAAAAATTCTAAATAAATATGATGTCTTATCATTGTGAATACCTTTGTATTCTAGAATTTTAATTATAATATTTTGAGATTTAATTAAGAATTAATATTTGAGCTTTGTACATTTTTCATATATGCATATTTTAAAAGAAAAAAACTATTTATTTTTTACAATTCTGAATCAAATTAAGGTTTACAAATCTTTCGAACATTTTTTTTATTATTATTTTTATTTTCTGTTAGTTTCTTTTTTATAAATTGAGACAAATTACTTTCTTACGTTCATTACTGAAAGACCTCGTTATTCACTAGAATAAAACAAGAATTCAAGAATAAATCTTTGTTTTGGTAAAATGGTTCTGAAACTGTTTAGAATTTTTCGGAACCTTAAAAAAATAAAGTTATGCTGTGTTGCTTTTTTTTTCTATGGAAGATTAAAAAAGAATATTTAAATCATTTGTAATTTTGAAATCATCGCATATTTTTGTTCAAAATAAAAATTGTAGTTTTATATATGACCAAAAAGTTGGACTCTGAGATAGACATGGAAGTTATTCACTTGATTTTGAGTGAAGATGTAAATTCTCTACTTCTGATATTTTTTTTTTTGAAAATTATTTCAAGTGGGGCAAATTTTAGGAAAAAAATTTGAAAACCTTATTGAATTAATCAAACATTTTCGACAAATTTTAGCACTGTTTCAACCGGTCTCTAAGAAAATACAATGGTTTTCTACAATAATATTGAAATGAATTTTTATAAATAATTTTGTGTTTTAGAATAATAATGTAATCTGTTTATTCTCACCTGAAGGCCTCAAATGCACCGTGTCAAATTAATTTTTGAATCAACTGCATATCATTCAAAATGAAAATGAACATAAAATCACAGCAGAGCAAAAGATAATATTCATTCAGATGCTCTCGTATGCAATTATAATTATTATCAAAACAAATAAATTAATGTAAATATATGAATTATGCCTATTGTATATGAGGTTTTCCTACGTAAGAATTTTAGCAAAAAAATATTTTGAACTTTCTATACACATGAATAACTTCGGTATGTATATTATCAACAATTTAAAGCATTAATTGTTAAATAAATTAAGTTATTGGAATTAAGAATTTATTGTTTGAAAATCGAATTTTAAACATCATGGAAAAATTTTCTTACCCTTTTGTCTACACAAAAATAACTGATTTGTAATTTGTGTACTGAATCGGAAATGCGAATAGCTACATTTTATGGAGGAAAGTTTTTTAGTTATGGCGAAACATAACTAATTGTTTTCAAATATTATTTTTTATGCATAATTTTTTTTGCGCATAACAGTTAATATTTTCCTTATTAGCGCGACAACAGTTTATATTTCCTTTATTATAATGTTGCAATTACCCATTTTTTTTCTAATTAGTTTAATTATTATATTATTCCTAGCTGTTAGCAAACAGGTAAAGAAAAAAAATTTAAAATTTTCACTGGCAATGCATTTCTTTCGACATATTAACATGATTACTTTTTTGCATTCTATTTTTAATTTTTTTTATTTTAATATTAAAATATAAACTAAATTTAAAAATTTAAAGAAAATATCACTAGAAATTATGAAATAATTAATGAAAGGATTAAATGTTCCGATTCGGGAATCACATATCAAAACCAGAGTAAACTTTACTTTTTTGCATTCTATTTTTAATTTTTTTATTTTAATATTAAAATATAAACTAAATTTAAAAATTTAAAGAAAATATCACTAGAAATTATGAAATAATTAATGAAAGGATTAAATGTTCCGATTCGGGAATCACATATCAAAACCAGAGTAAACCCTATTCATCGACAACCAGCCACCCTCCCGTCCATTCTGTCTCTCCCACGGAAATCGGTCTGCCCCAATTAATCCAATACCTTAAGATAAAACCATTAATAAGTGAAACCATCATATGCAGGAAGGCTCGAATTGTGTGGGGGCGGTTGACATTTGGCGCGCATGTGGCGGCCATATGCGCTGCAGGGCCCACATGCGCTTCTCAGGGTCGCAGTCATTTACACACCCGCACGATTAGTTCCTCATCGTCACAGGATAATATCACTGGATGGCGGGAGGGGAGAGATATTCTTTATTTTCATTTCATAAAATTTATTAATGCCGACAATGAGATACCTAAATTAAAATTATGGAACGAATGTTTGAATAAAATATTCAAATTCTATATTGCTTCATAAAATGCCTTTGAAACTGCAAAATTGAGGTATCTTAGATTAATTATTGGAAATATTATTTGAATAAATTTTGTTGGATAACATTAGATTCTTCTTTTAAATAATAAAATTTGTTTGAATGGCAACAATGAGATGCCTAAGCTATGAGGTTAGAAGGACTGTAAGTGTAAAAAATGAAATTTTTAATAGATTTTTTTTTAAATTTTTGAAATACTGTGTAACTTTTATAAAGAAATAAGGCTATTCTGCCCTTGCTAATAGCTCTTCCTGCCTTACAGATTATTTTTAAGCATTTATTTATATTTGTATAACAATATTCATTGATTTTCCAGATGTGATCGCATTTTTCTTTCTATTTTACAAGTAAAATCTCAATAAATAATAAAAGTGAATGCATTTGTTTATTAACGCTCTGCAAGACAGACCATTAAACAAAGAACTAGCAAAATTTACTCAAACATTCTTTGGAAACTTGCACAGTGGATATAACAACACATATTCAATTAAATATTAATAAGAATTTTAATTAATTAAAAATTAAGTAAAATTCTGACATACTCCCTTCATAGCTTCCAAAAAAATATTATGTAATTATCTCTTTAATGACGTCAATTTAGTTATATATCAATTTATTTAATATTTTAAAAAATTAATATATTTTTGATTTTAACAATACTTTGTGTTGATATAAGGAAATTCCTATTAAGTGCACAATTTCATTGTTTAATTCCGATTTTAAAATCAGAGTTAAAAAAATTGCTTTATATTATGCATTAATTGCATTAATACCAAAATCTATTTTCATTTTCTTGTGATTAGATATTATACACTTCATAAAATTTGTTTTTCATCTCAAGGCTCATTGAAGGATGTTTTATTTCATTTGATAAGTTTTGCACCGAGAAGTATTTTTATGCCCCTGTTTTCCCATATTTAAATACAATACATTTTAGAAAAGGATGACAGACATTTCTTTCTTTTTTTTAATTGCAATTTCTTAATTTCATTTTAATTTCGCAATTATTATAATTAAGTTTTTTTTCTATCAGATATTACAACTGAGAGATAATCAAGGGACAAAATTATAACTGTGAAAATTCAGATATTTAATTCTATTTTACTAATTTTTTAAAATATTCTTATTATTATTAGTTTTTTAACCCAATTTCCTTTTTAGAGTCTTTTATTCTTGTTTTTCTAATATTATGATATTGGTTTATATGATTTTTATAAACTTATTTGAGTTTATGATCTTTTTCACCAGATATATGCAACTAATAACAGAATAATTTATTTTTAAAATATGCTAAAAATTTAGTAAATTATAAATTCCAACATTTTTTAAACTTATATTTTTTAGTTTTATAAAAAATAACAATAAAATTTTTAAAAATTGCATTAAACTGTAATAGTTAATGTTTATAGAAACCAGGTATGTTTCAATAGTAGCTATTAATTGTTTTTAAGTAACCGCATTTCTAATATAGCTTATTTTAAACAAATATTTCAAAAAAAAGAACTTCTGTAAACGTTAATTGTCTTTTATTTTAATATTTTATATTTCGAATTTCTTCCACTTCTTTCAAAGGAAGAAACGAAAATGGCAAAATCAAATCCTTTTATTATTATTTTTTAGTTAATACAGTAGCAGATAGAATTTTAATGATTAAGATCTAACAACTAAGTTTTTATTTATTTCACATTTAAATTAATTCAATTATCTCAGAAACTTCTTATTCATTTGATAAGCTTCTAAACAGAATAAAAGATATGCAAAGAATCGAAACATCTGTTTTATGTTGTTTGCTAAGATAGCTATTTCAGACAGCTGACCTCTTTAACTGTTTGTAGACCATTGCTAATTTTTCGTTTGGTGTTTTTATGTTTTACTGTCTGACATTTTTTTATTGAAGCTTTCTAAAAAAGAGGACAATTTAAATATGAAAAAAATATTTAATATAAAGAAATTATTTTAGATAGAAATCTATTTCCTGGAACTAAATTTATTTAGAAAGCATTTTTCTGCTATTTTTTTCAAACATTGCTTTATCAAACTTTAGTTTGATAAAGTTTTATGGATGGATATTATTTTAGGATTGATTCGTCTGTTTGTTTTTATATATCTTAATTGCATCTGCTGCTGAATTCTATACGTAACAAATTTTACATTAAATTGTTTGCAAAAACAATGCTAATCTACAAGCAATGTAAAAAAATTATCCAGTATTTTTAAAATTGTTTAAAACATTCGGTAATAAACGAAAAAAATTCTTATTTATTCTTGTTAATTCGTACGAGAACTATTAATATATTCGCACAGATTATCCCTAGTATTACTATTTTGTTGCATATGTTCAATTGAAAAAAAAATCATTGTTACAAGATCATTGTTAAAAGTAATTTCGAAAAATTTATTATGATTTAAAAAAATTGTTTTCTTCGACTTTTTATTTTGAATTTTAAAGCAACTTAAATATAATTTGTGAGATAATATACTCCAGTGTTATTGATAAGAGACCTTAAAATTTCGATTAATTTTAAAAATTTAAAAATCTAATTAAAATTCTGAAAACTCTTTTTAGTAAACACTTATAATCCAAAATGTAATTACATGACAAATATTGTAGAATTAAGACCAAAGATTTACCCTGTAGAGAATTTGTATGATTTTTTCATGACGCACCACGCAATTTATGGATAACGTCCAACTTTTTTATATTTTGTCATGTTTAAAAAAAAAAATTTTAATGATAACACGGAAGAAGCAATGATATGTTTTTCTCAATCTGATAAGGGAAGTGGAGCTTGGATCTTAGCAATACAGAGCTCCGATATCGAAATAACTATGGCTAAAACAGAAACTGAATCTCCAAAATGAAGGGAGAAAACGGTACTTCAGGAATTAAAATGCACGTTCTTAATTTTGGACAGCTTTTGAGTGATATAAAGCAGAACTTCTTAGTTGATGTTGATTCTATAACGTCAAAAAAAGATTTTGACGATGCTTGATTTAGAGCAGATCATTTCTCCATACTAAAAAAATTGTCATTATTTCAGAAACTTGAACAGACTTAAAAGATTTCATTAAAACTTCATAAATATTAATTGTACTAATTAGTTTCATTGTGTTTATTTTTAATTTTTTAAACCATAAGGATGGGGTTTTCGCTTATAAAAAAAATTCTGATTCGATTCCGATTCCAGAGCAGCTATTTTATTTGTGGGTCAGCTCGGATTAGATCAAATAACCTCGCATTCGTATCATATGAAAATTTAGAGAGTAGGATACTAATTCAGAACGTGCATCTTCGTCTGACCATTGTTCAAAATTTCAATAATTTATGTTGGCTCATTTTATTTTCTTAGCTTAAATACTGAGGATCAAAAAAATTTTATCTTCATACGGATTTATGAAAACCTTCATTTTTGAAAAGTGATTGCAAGCAGTAAAAATTAAGTGATCCTGATATAATGCATTTGATTAAATATAAATTATATTAATACGGAATATTTCGATATAATATGTTATATCAATGCTAATTTTCGTCCTACGAATCACTTGCTCGTCAATATTTTCCGAATATAAATCGAAACAGTAATCCGGAGGACACCAATCTGCTAGAAGTACTATTAATCATTTTTAAAAAGAATTTGAACGCGTGATATGATGTATTCTTGCTTTTTAATTTAAGTAAATATTACGAATCAGGAGGTTCTCAGAAAAAAGAAAAATTTAATTCATCCACAAATGAAAAAAAAAAATATGAGTTTAATGCAAAAATTATGTTTGTTAAAACTACAAAATTATTGTACTAAATAATTAAAAGCAAGTAACTTCTACTAGCTGATAAGAAATTATACATCTATTAATTAATGCTTGTATGAAGGTTATTATTCCTTACGTGAATATACATTTTGGAACGTTCTGTATAATTCTTTCAGCCAAAATGGTCTATCCTGATCACCTTTATCATTACTGCCCTAACCAGCAGTAATTCATAGGTAGTTTCATTACATGAAGCTTCAAGTAGTCACCATTATATTGAAAGTCCACATAGCAACCAAGATTGGTAAGTTAAAATCTGTTGAGACTACTTTATTCAGTCTTAAATCAGATATTTCAAGCCATTACAATGGTCCTGGAGACCTCATTTAACTCTGATAGAATATGATATAAATTAAAAGCAAAATAATTATCAAACCAATCAGATCTTCCATTGTCTACGTTATCAAGAACTGAAGTCTTACTATTGCAGTGCTTCAGCCATTGAAATTTCGATACTTTTAGATGATTTAAGTAACATGTTGTAATTACTACGGATTAATATAATACATTTATACAACTTTAACTTTGAACGGAATTCAAAAACAGATAACTAAATTGGAACAATTAATTGAGTAATAATCGAATTAAAAGAATAAAATTTTATGTTCTTGAACAAACTCAATTTTGAAATATATTTTTTTTTCTCTTCGAATATAAATAAATTTTTAAACCGAAATCGAAATTCTCATCTCATTTTATTTTAGTTCAATAAGAATTCTTTTAAATTTATTAAGAACCTAAAAAAGTTCTTTTAAAAAGAACTTTTTTTATGTAATATTTCGAAGAATGTTTCGTGAACACGCATAAAAATGACATCTCCATTTTAAAATACTTATAGACCATGTGAATTTTTCCTTTATTTCCCAGATAATAAATTATTATATCATGCAAGAAAACAGCAACGCAAGAAAGAATTCGAATGGTTCTTGCGAACACTCTGATTGTTCACTTGCAATTAAAAAAAAATAAGCTTTACCTTTACAGTTTATCATTTTATTTTTTCTTTCACTTGATAATTTGTAATATGATTAATGGTCTTTTTTGCATTTTTCAGTGATTCATATTATTTTATTTTTAACATATTTTATAGGCTAAATATTTTCTATATTTATCTATTAATTGTCTCGATGCTTTCTTAACTGGATGCTAACATAAAGTTCATAGGCTAAATATTTTGTGGGCTCTTACTGTAAATTTCATGGGCCATACATAACACAAAAATTATTCAAAGTACTTTACGAAACAAATTGTTACATTTAGAATTACCAACTGAATAAAAAAGTTATTTCTTGGATAATAATACACGTTAAGGATTTCCCAAAATTTTAATTAGATTTTTGCTTAAAAATTAATCTAAAGGCAGGCAAATAAAATCTAAAACATTATTGTGTTACGATATTTTGAAACGAATTCAAATGTCATTTCAATTCTTTATTATGTGATTTTAATCGTTCCTGACGTCATGACACCTGAAAATGTCCTCATTTCTATTTTGAAATGCGTGTTAAAAAGATTTCTTAAAATGAAGAAGATTTTTTAAATGTTCATATATCTTTCTATTTACATAAGGAACTTTTTAAAAGAATCTTCAAAACATAATAATAAACAAGAACTAAATGTTTAAAATCCTAATTCATTAGCCATAAGAAATAGAAGAGATAGTTAATCCGTGAAAACATAGCAGCGATGTAAAGGCAATTGCACGTATATTCGAAGGAAACAATATTCGGATGTGTCCAGAATACAGCTAATGTTTCTGAAATAATACTATTTGTTCGCCAAATAATAAACAAACCTCTGAGTATCGTGTTTGTGAATAGATGAATATTTAAAGTAATATTTATTTTTCGCATTTACAAAAGGTCAATTTTCTACAATAGCTTTAATGGTATGTAATTCAAAAGTTCGAAGCTCAATTGATTCTACCAGTACTAGCTTGCTTTTATGCTTTTTTTTCAGATCTCATTCAATAAATGATCATTTAAAAAATGGAAGGGGACTATTTGGTGATTCCATTTACTCTCACACGGAGTAAATGGAAAAAATTTGTGTTTGACGCAGCATAGTCTAAGCAGGATATTAAACAAAAACCAGCTTCATTAAACAAAACCCAACCAATCAACCCACATGGAATAAATAGAAAATTATTTCATAGTACCAGGACGTTTCACTTGGTAATTTATTTATTTTGTAAAATCGTGCTTTTTTTTTTTTTTTTTTTTTTTTTGAGAAAGTATTTAGATATGAATCACGTACTGATTACATATGACAAATTTTCAATCTTGCCTACATATGAACTGGTCATTTAAATAAAAAAAAAATCATGAATGCGCACTTAGTTTAACATGTTATTCGAAGTGATCAACACAATAATTGCATTTTTGCTATTGGATGCGAGCCGAACTGATTCGTTGTTGTTGCTTATCCCCCTTGGATTAAAAACCAATTCAAACCAAGTCCAAGAGATCGGAGAAAGAGGGTTGCAGTAGTTTCTGAAGGTAAAAACCCCGAGTACCCGAGGGCAGAAGTCTGACTTTAGCTCATATGAAGATGACACTCACAAACTCGCTTGTACAACCCCTTTTTACAGGTGTTTTTATCACACGCCTCACAGATAGAACACAGGGTAAGTCAGCCATCTAACTCTCCGACCCGCCACGAAGGTACACGGATTTAAACTATGAAAACTGAATGACCGGACTGCCGCAAATGCAACATTGGCGGGAACTGTGGTTGAGTCCTAAGGGCCGCCACCGGCCAAGGTACAACCCTCCCCGAAGAAAGTACGTCCCGTCATCGATGGGAGGAGTCAGATCCCCCACCTATTAGTGTACCCTCCAGGGGGGCAAAATCCAACCACCATGCCGGAAGCATCTCATCCTCATTTCGAGGTGCCCCCCCCCCGTCGGTTTAGAACACAGGGTAAAAAGCAGCTATGCTCGTACCAGGACTCGAACCCAGGAAGACCCGATCACGGAAAAGACGCGCTACCCCTAGGCCAGGACGCCGACGAACGTATTCGTATTCGGATAATGACATACAGCGCCATCTCACAAATTTTGAGATACCAGTCGGTTATCATCCTATAGCAACAATGCAAGTACCACACAAATTTGCGAGATGGCGCAATATGACATTGTTAGCATGAAAGCAGATAGAAAAAGTCTGTACTAATTAGTTACAAAAAAATATTGTCTTTTTTATGTGTGTGTGTATAGACGCCTTTTTTCGGGAAAGATACCTATACAGACTTAAAAAGCAAAAATATTAAGCATAAATACGTAGGTAAAAAAATAATGCGAAAAGTTCGACTCGAACCGAGGCTCCATAACACACGTGCCATTCATGTTATTCGGTCCACCATACTCCATTACCCGCACTGCGAAGTGGAAATTGAATTATTCTAATAGTCAGTGATAAAAAAAAACAAAAAAAACTGGTGTGTGTATGTGAGTGTGTGTAAAATTCGTTTTTTTTTTTTTTTTTTTTTTTTTTAATGAGACACTTGTATAGATAAACTTAAAAAGCAAACCCTTATCTAATTATAATTTTTTTTATCCAAATCGTTAGAACCGTTTCCGAGATACACAAAATATATATATCCACGAATTGCTCGTTTAAAGTTATAAGATTCAAGCATTCAGGCAAAAAATAAACCACATTTTGTTTAGTCTTCAATAAACACGCCTTATGGTAATTTTACTACCATTATTAAAGAAATAGACGAGAGTTTTCAACCCACTGTAAGACCTCCCACATCTTTTGCAATTTTTTTTTCTCCTCCCCGGAATTCCTCCCAAAAGAAAAACCAAATATAGTAAACAGATCTGAGTACTATTTTTTTTTCCGCTGGTCTTTCCGAATCTTATCTCATCGACCGAGTGATAAAAACCCTGAGAAAGCATCTGTTTACCTCTGAGTGAACGAACACTTGCTCACCATCAGCTGTTCTGTCTGTCTCTGAGCTAGCCAGGTTCTCACGCGTTCTATTGAAAGTATTCAAATGAGGCTTAATTTTTTTTTTCGCTGTCTTTGTTGGAAGGAGGATAAAGAATTATCTCAGGGGCTAGATTAGTGGTACCAAGAAACAAAAATAATAATAATAAGATTACAGGAAACAAAGGTTGTTATTTTTAGTCTTTCCTGAAAAATATTATCGGTAGAGAATAGATGGATTTATAAATTTAGAGTCGTTTTCTTTTGATTTTCAGATCTAATCAAATGTTTCTGAGATAATTATTAAGGAGAGGAAAACATGTGATTATACTAATTTAAAATAAATTTGATAATTATTTAAAAAACGTTTATATTCTACAGTATTTTAATTCTAATGCGTTACTTTTACTTTTTTATATCGCTTGTTTTCAGTAAAGTTTCTGAAATACTTTTAACTAAAGCAATGGTTTATGCAGAATGCTTTACAAGTAAATAAATTTAGGTTTGTTGTTTTTTTCAAAATTTGTTTTAAATTTATTATTACTTACACAAACTTATAAATCCAAGCATCAAAAAATATTTCATTCCTTCTAATGCAACTCGTGATAGAATCCTTTATATTGAAATTTGATATTGTCGTTAAAAATTATTTTTCAGTTTTTCACATCTTTACTTTAAGTTTTCCGTATTACTCAAGCCATTACTGCAAAGTCAATTTGCTATTTGGAAAGGGAGTAAATTCATATGAAGATAATAGTCAGTCACTTGATAATTGTAAATGCGCATGTCGTTTAAGCATTTAGCTAAATATTGTACTGTATAACACAGTGTGTGCATGGGCCTTTTATGTTCGTCTTATGCTAAGTTTACATTGCTTTTGATATTTCTCGCCATGATGTGTCCCATCTTAAGGGTGTAATGGCTTAAGAATAGTGTAGTGGAAAGTGTTTAAATTTTGCACAATTGTTAAAAAAAAACGGAAGTAATCGCCTCGGATCTTTCTCACATAGTGTCAAATAAAAATGCAATCCCACAGCATAAAAATTGTAGAGATATATATTTTTAATTCTTTCCACAATAATAAACGATTTTTATTTCCACTAGATGGAGCTACAATACCCAAATACATGTAATATTTATTTTTTAAAGTAAATGGAAACGCACGGGCAAACAGTTAAAGTAATCTAAATCATATATGATATTTTCGTTCAACCTGAAGCATTAAAAAACTTTGTAAATGGGAATAGTTTTTGTGTGTTTTATAATGCAAACAATCGACGCGCGGATGGATTTGCTCTGAATTTTGATATAGCTCATAATTTCGATTTAATGCTACATGCTAAAGTTCTTACATCTACTTGATTGCGGTTTTCGGCTATTATTTTCGTATACATATCGATAAACACATTGACATAATTCTGAAAGTTCTTCTGAACGCAATACAGTTCTGAAAGTAAAACAGTTGAAAAATTCTTATACCTTTATAAATCAACCATGCAGTTGAAACCAGTGGGAGTGGTCTCTTCAAAACTTTCCCGCATACTCTCTAATAAACTTATCATGCAAGAAAAGGCTTTACATGGCAATGACGTACAAGAGTTACGAAATATTAACTTTTGGCGCGAATTTAGCATTTTTACTGAATTTATCGTGTCATCTTTGGCGAGTTAATTGGCGGTTAATTTCAGGTATGCGGTTAATAGTGTCCGAAAAACCAATTTTAGCTTTAGATTCGTTTATCTCAATCGATTGAAACAAAGATTTGACATGAAACTGCACTTGTAATCATAAAATCCCATACCTAATTTGATACACTTAAGTCATTGTGTTTCTGAATCACAGCCTTTACTTGTTTTTGAAATTACAGACCGACATACAGTAAACACGTCGTCGGATTTGGCTCAGAATTTGACAGGCATCTTACACTACAGATATTAAAACTGAGCAGCTCTCTCTCTGTTTTGTAATTATCGTATTAACAGATGAACATTAGAACAGACGGACTTCCTAAGAACAGATGTTACTCAAAATTTGATAAATATCTGCAAATTTGGCGTTAAGACCGTATTCCAAATGTCAACCATCTAGCTAAAAGAAGTTTCTGAGTTATCTTTGTCATGGACAGACAGTCGTACATTTTCCAGAATTTTTTTCCTCAAATTCAGAGAGAGGCCTAAAACGTGATGAATAGTCAAAATCTCAAGTACGAATTTTTTCGAGATCACTATACTTTCTCTATACTAAGTATATGAGAAAATAAAAATGCACAGTTCCACCGATGAATAAACTATAATTGCTTGCTCAGAGTACAGCATTAGTATATTAACAATAGCCGTAATTTTGTCCTGCTTCCAAGTCATGACATAGGAAACACCTCACATTTACTTGCATAAAAAAATGCAGATATTTATTTCACCGTGGAATTTATATTGTAAATAAGAACGTAAGTTTTGGCAACATTTATTCGCTATAGTAATCAGTGTAGTTATATTTCTACTCCTTCTCATGGCAGCGATCTGAATTTTTGACATTTTCTTCTTCCTGTAAGTACTGTCTTGCAAAAAAATTTTCGGGTTCGTTTTCTTAAGAAAGGACTAGGTTAGTGATTAAATTTATTAATAAAAAAACACCAGGTCACAAATTTTAAAGGAAATTGCAATATAGAGTTTTTTTAAGGTGGAGGAAGGGGAAGGTAGTAAGCACTCTCTATGAGAGATTTTTCAAAATTTTAATCAGAATTTAGATTAAAAATTAGTCGAAATATTAATGCTTCACCTCAATAATTTCGGAGTAATTTATAGCACGCAAATTCATTTTTACATTGCTTTAAAATTTGAAAAAATCAGTCTTTCAGTAATACCAATTTTATTTCTGCATAATTTTTTATTTTAATAATTTTTTAAATATTTTAAACTCTATTTTACAACACTGTTCCCATTTCTTTAGCTACATGTTTATATACAGGAAATTAAATATATTTTTTGTATGCACTTTATAGTTACTGCGATTAAAAGCAAATTTTTAAAAATGACAACCTTAGCCAGAGTGATTGTGTTCTGGATTTTTTAATTGCAAAATCCAGAATTTTCGATTTTTTTTAAATTGAATTTCACTAATTACTTCGAATTTTGTCTTGTTAAAGATTTCGTTATGATTACCAAATTACAATTTTTTCAAACGATAGTTCGCCAAATATGACAGGTCGGAAGGTTTCAGTCACAAACGTTTCTTTAACAAAGCGTCGGAATTTATTACATTTTTTTTTTTTTTTTTATCATTTTCCAAGATTGGATCGCTTGGCGAACTTTTTACTAATTTAGTAATAAGGCTTTAGCATAATTCTTCTCAGACAAATAGTATATCATCACAACATTTAACATAACTTTGAAAATTTGTTTTCTGAATTTCTGGAATTGTCTTCCTCATAATTTCATTTTTTTTTAATTTACTAGGATATAAGTGTACTTATGATGAATATATTTTTTAAACTCATTAAGAATCTTGGTAAGATTAATTTATAAGGAAAATAAATGCATTCTCAAAAATAGAATCATTTTATGGACCAATTACATGTTGGAAAAGAATGACTTCTTAGAAACATTTTCATCAAAAACAGTTAGTAATTCGTCCAATACTTTGCATTGTGAGGCTACAATTTTTATTGTTTGATGAAATTTATAGACAACTAGATGATATACCTTGCACTACCAGGGATTAAAATGCTTTTATGTGTAATTTTTTTAACATAAACCTAACGTAACTTTTTTATAACTATACTATAACTAACTTTACTATATCTATCTGTTTCCAGTATAAACATAATAAAATCTTTTTATCGTCTGTAATGCTTTTTAATCAAAATATCAACTGTAGCAGAAGATTTTAAATCCAAACGATAGCTGATTTTCTCCTTAAATTTGAAATATTTGTTATATTAATCCTTCAAATTTTTCTCACAAATGCTAAAATATAAGAAAAAGTCTAAAAACTATTAATTAAATAGTTAATTTTTCATTAATAGAAACTTCAAAATAAATTTCAGTAAACTTGAAGTTTTTCCGAGCCTTCGTTTGAATTTGAACGGTGTACTTATGTTTTATTTTGGTCATCATGAAATCACTGCTTTAAAACAAACAAAACACATTACTAACAGTTACATATTAAAATAAAAGAAAAAAAATTTAATAATGGTAAAGGATCTGACAGTTTTAACATTGTCTTAACAAATTAGTGCGTATAAATTACCTTTTTTCAGAATCGTCTGCACTAAATTTTCTAAACAATTAATATCGATTAAAAAATTACAAAAATTAAATTGTTTTAATTAGAAAAGTAAAACTTTGAATCTTAAAATGGCATAAAATAAATTTTCTGAAATAATGTTCCACGAAGTTTTTATGTGGAACAGGCAAAATTTTAGTTATTTCTCTTAGTCTAAAATCGCTGCTGTCGCTGAATATTTGTTTCATTTGCTCAGAAAAGCTTTTACTTTTCTTGCCTAAATCTGAGCGATTGACCTATGTATGATAGAAAAACATTAAATCACAACTTCAATACTATTAAAAATGTCAAAAAATATGGATAAGATAAAAGAAAAATTTAAAAAATAGAAGTTGGATAGTTTAAAATCTTAGAATGTCCTAATAAAAGAGTAGTAACAAATTTCCTTATTTTAAATTAATTTCTAACTAATAATCAAAAGACCAAATTCTACAAAAATGAAACTGAAAATCGCTGAAAAGGCAAAAGTTTTAATTTTATGATGCTGTAAATTATTTTCGAAATAATTTACTCAAATTTCTGTGTTAAAAAGAGAAAATATTGGTTAAATTTTCATTTTCAAAAGTGAATGCTGTCGTCAAATATGTTTTATTAAGTTAAGTAGAAGGGATTTTATTTTTCTTGCCTCATTGAATTATTGCCTTATTACTCAGATAAAATCAATGATAATGCTTTTTAAGCAATGTGAAATCATTATTTTGATGCGTATGAAAATCTGATAAGATATTATTAAAATGAAATAAAAATTTAAAACATATATATTGGAAAAATAGTTCAAAGTTAACATCACTTTTCTTGATTTGTATTTTTTTTTAAGAATTACTTACAATGGAAAGAAATATAGAATAAAAATGAGGCTACTATCATTAAAATGGTAAGATTATTTGTTTCAAAACTACCAAAGAAAAAAGTCAAAATATCGGTTATTTTAAATTTAGTATAAAGAAAACAAAATTTTAACTAATTCCTTATTTAACTCACTTTTGCTCTTTGAAAATTTGACGGAATTTTTTTTTCTTGTCTTCAAGAATAAGTAAACAAATTTAAGTTGAAATCGGCCTAATCGTTTAGGAAATGCGGAACATATATACGTAACTGCAATGATTGTTACTTGTATTGGTTAAACATTAATTAAAATTTGAACTCACAAAAAAAAAATGTTAGGCTAAGAAAACAACAAATATCAAATAGCTGTTCAACCGTCTCAGGTAGGAACTAAAAAGTCTGATACTGTAAATCTTTGGGTTGAAATATTCAAACTAAAAGAAAATGCAGAAATAATTAAGTCTTGCACAAGCTAGTTAAATCTGGTTTACTTTCTTTCATAGACCCATTTTTACTTTCTTGTGTACATAGTATAAAGAAAGTATAGTAAAAAAGTATAGTATGACAAAAAAAAAATATTCGAACTCGAGATTTTGACAAATCAACTTGTTTTAGACTTCCCTGACTTCGAAAAATACTTTTTTGAAAATGTGTCTGTCTGTGACAAAGATAACTCAGAAATACTTTTGAATTAAATTAACTGTTGAAATTCTATACAGTCTTCACACCAAATTTGTATATTTCTATCAAATTTTGAGTACAGTTTGTTCAGAGGAAGTCCATCTGTCAGATTGTTCGAATATAAGCTATTACGATAACTTGTCGATACACAGATTTAAGATCTACATTGTAGACATCTGTCAAATTTTGAGTCAAATCGAATAAAAGGTTGATCGCCTATCAGTCTGTACATTCAGAAATTAGAAATCGTGATGATTCAAAAGTGCAATGACTTAAATATATCAAATTCGGAAAGAAATTTTGGGACTATAAGCTCAGTTTTGTGTCAAATTTTTGTTCCAATCGAAAGAGAGAAACGTGTCTAAAACCCAAATTCGACTTTTGGTACTCTTAATGCATGCCGGAAATTAATCGCCAAAAAACTCGCCAAGGATGACATGATATATTCAGTAAAAATGCAAAATTCAAACCAAAAGTTACTATAGAATTTCCCTTTAGGATTTCAGATTTTGCCTTTTTAATTAAATAACTTTCCGTTTTGATTTTATAAAATAATTTTAATAGCTAAACTGTAATTTGTGAAAACTTTTTCTATTTTAAGATCTGTAGATGGAGAAAACTAAGAATTTTTTCACCTTTTTTTAAGTGCAAACAAGACCAAATGGATGAAATAGAATATTGCTTGAAAAATCAATGTAATATTTGAAGTATCAAAAGTTTTTGAATGAAATATCTACAAGTATCAAAAGTTTTTTCCAAGAAAATGTCTGCATATTTTTTACTTACTTGCATTATTTCCTTTGAAAAAAAAATTTTCGATAATTCTTTTCTGTCTGGATGCATTTTTATCATATATCTTTAAACGAGAAATTCTTGTTTATTTATTTCGTGTATCTCGTAAACGGCTCTAACAATTTGAATCAAAGTTTAAAATTAGATAATATTTTACTTCTTAAAATTATCTATGTAGATGTCTTTCCTGAAAAAACACGATTTTACACACAAAAAATAGCCTTTTTTATAACTAACTATTAGAGTCCAAGAGATGACGCCACCAGTCCAAGCAGAACCTAATAAACCAAGTAAACATCCGAGCTGCAATAAAAATCTTATATCTTTACAGGAACAATTATCTCATTATCTTGGAAACGGCTTAAACAATTTGAATCAAATTTTATACAATTATATTTTCACAATGATGAAACTGAGTGTAAGTTCAAAAATATAAGTAATCTATACTTATAATAACGCTCAATGTGTGTGTGTTTGTGTGTGTTGGCGCTCTACAGGCCAGGTCATTTGACATACAGTTATCAAATTTGGTACATGTATACCTTAGAGGTCGGGAATGTGCACCTGGGGTTCCTTTTTTTGAAATTTTAATTAGAATTTTAATTATCAATTAAAAACTAACTTTCCCGCCAAAAAAATTATCCATTTTCCCCACCACCAACTTTTCCGCCAAAAACATCTTCCATTTTCCCCACCGCCAACTTCAATTTTTTTTTTTCTCCCAACAGAAATGAGGCTAGGGTTAACATTTTTCGGCGGATTATTTCAAACGATTCTGTTTATTTTCTTAATGTTTTATGCATTTAAAATTAAACATTGTTAATTAATTCATGTTTCAGATTCATTCTGAAGTACTTTTGAATTAAAATAACACAGAATAAAGGAAATTAAAAATGTATAATCTGCATAGCGTTACCCCAACTGGCGTAGAAAAATTCACGCATTTGCGTTACCGGAGCTGGCGAAAAAAATTCACGCATGCGCATTCTGATTGTTGCCATGACAACCATTATCAACGGATGATTTAAATTATTTTTAGGTTAGTTGCATGCTTTTGTAAGTAAATTGTATTTATGTTAGTTATATATTTTTTTGTATATGCTTTTAGTTTTAAGTACATCGTTTATAAAGTAGTTTTTTAAACCTTTTTTCGACCGATTATTTTAAACGATTCATTTTATTTTCTTGAAGTTTGATGCATCTAAAATTAAACATTGTTAATGAATCGATCTGTTCATGATGAATCTGAGAAAAAATTTTTGACAAATTCTTGAGATATTACATAACTTAAGAAAGATATTCTTTAGTGCCCATAAAGTTTAAACGCTCAGTGACTCTATTATCAGTAATCATATTATTAAAAAAAATGCTTTGTTTCAGTAAAAAATATTATATTAATTGCAGTTTAGTCATTTCCATTTTAATTTTAAGCATAAATTCTACCAGAACTAACAGAAAATTAGAGAGATACATATTATGTTATGGCTGAAGGACTTTATATTATTATGAGTGAATTACATGACTATCAAAATTTGAAGCTTTAAAATATTTGATGAAGAAGCTATTAAAGTAGGAATTACATAAAATATTTAATTATTAAAATTTTAACGAGCATTAAGATTGGCGAACCGGCTGGTCGCCAAAGGCGGCTAGTGGTAGATAAACTGTAAAATGAATACTGTGATATAGCAAATAGTGCTTCGAATAACATGTTAAACTAAGTGCATTCATGATTTTTTTCTTTTCTTATTGAAATAACCAATTCATGTGTAAGTAAGGTTGAAAAATATTCATATGTCATCGGTATGTGATTCACACCTAAATATTTTCTCCGAAAAAAAGTGATTTACAAAAGAAAAAGAAAATCTTGCCGATCTAAGAACGGTCGTTTCTCTGATACTATTTTCTTTCTAAGTTATACGCAAACTTATATATTTCATTTTTAAAAGATATTATTTTTTAGGAATGATTTAAAATTATTTCACAGAAGTATTTGGGTTTTTAGAAAAAAAAAAAAAGTAGAAAAAAAACTTGTCAACTATTTCGGTATTTTTTAAAAGTAGATAGTATAATGTGGCATTTCATTGATTTCATAACATTTCTAAAAATATAATTTCTGATAGATGTACGTACAGCGCCGAAAACTTAGAAAAATATAAACTAAAATACAGAAAACTTTGGAACAAAAACTTTAATTTTAAAAAGGATTTTATACATTACACAGTTAGATATTTAATTATTCTAAATTTCACGCAAAAGCTTTTTCTCATTTAAAACGACCACCTTTATTATAAGCTTTATCCATTCATTTTATTAAATATTGCAGCACTTAATATTAACAATCCGAATGAAATCCTGATTCTTAATACAAAAAATATAGCAAAAAGGGCAAATAATGTGTTGCAAATCATTGTAATTAGTTTTGAAGTCTAGGGATGTAACTTGATATTATGCGATCTCAAAAGATTTTTATGGTGGTCTTTTCGAAAATTAATTTGTTACAATCACAATCAATGAAAGTAAAATTTTTTTTTGTTTTGTTTTAAAACGATATTATAAAATAATATATTATGAGTAAATTTTATGATGTTTGACATTAGAATTATCATAACATTAATTTATCTTACAGTCATAGAGATAGCAGTCTCTATGCAATTGTAAAATCTGGTTCTTTTTTTTTTTTTTTTTTTTTTTTTTTTTGTTGGTCTTTCATTTAAGATTTACTACACTTTTGAAATCTTTGTAGCTGTTTCTCCATAAGTGATTAAATTTAAATATTACTCAATTCGAGATTAGATTTGGCTTAATTAATTTTAAATTAATAATATATTTCTTTTTCACATTACTTAAATCAGTGTTTTTATACATTTTTCTTTATACTAATAAAAATTATTAAAATTGCCTTTGTATTACTAACTGTTGTTTGTCAAACATAAATCAAAAGAAAGAAAATATTTAATCACTTCAAAAATTCTTAATATTAGTTGGTCATTTAGAGTCAAAATGAAAGAGTAAATGAGTGCAGGAAAAAAAATCTAATTGAATTGAATTTTCTTGTTTACTGCATCCGAACAACTTTATGATAATGAATAATTTTAAAGAAATTTCAAAAATGCTGCCATAGAATTCTTTTTTTTTTTTTCTTTTTGAAATCTTTTGTTTGTTACTGTTTTTGGGAATTGATTTTAATATTTAAAGTTTAATCAAATCTTATTTAATATTTTATTCAACGACTTTCTTGACAATAAGGGCAGTTTAAAATACAATATCCTTTGATTCCAGAACGAGCAAAAAAATATCAACCCTTATTCGAATTTTAGAGTTACTAGAATTTAATTAATAACACAAAAATTTAAATGCTTGGAGCTTTAAAATTTTATCGTCCATTTCTTGATAAGTCACATACTAACTAAATTTTCAGATTATAAGTTATAAGAATTGTTGATTAAATATAAATTTTCTGTAATTGTTTGAAATTAACTTTTCTAGAAGGAGCGTCTTTGACCAAAGCTTTATTAAAATTCCATGAATTTACGTTTCGATAATACTTAACATAACAAAAAATATTTCAAATATTATTTCATAAGAAAGTCATTCAAAAGCGATGCAGAACAGCTTGCACTCTCTCCTTTTCTCACATAGTGCGCGAAATTCTATACATGGAAGGAGAACAGTTATGTAACGGTTGTTACACCCCATCTGTGTTCAGTTGCTATAGCAACGCATCACAGATGGAGTGTGCAGCTGCGACACAAACCACGTGTACGTGCATTCTATACCTAAGCTTCCCTCCTCTCCCCCACCCTACCCTATTCCCATCCAGAGATGAAACATCCGCCATTTCTAAAGCATTCTCTTAGGGAAAGGGGGAAGATTCCTGCAAAGCCCATATTCAATTGAAACTTTGATAGTATAACATTAAATAAAGCCTCGTGAAATGGCTATCGGTCCAGCTATGTTGAATATAGGTTTAAGATTCTCTTATAAGCTGATATTTAGGGTTTATATCGCTGCATTTCCCTATAAGTCGAAAAACAGGGCCCCGGAAGTTAATAGTAGGTCGTTCTGATTTAATGGCACAATTCTGTCGGTTTTAAGTAAGAAGAATTTATATAACTTCTCCAACATTTTAAGAACGAGAATTCCGATGGATCTTTGAAATACCATGATTTTCATGTTTGTTCTTTCAGTTAAGAAACGATAATGATAACAATTTCTTACACAAAACGATATTGTTTGATTAAAAAAACTTAAATTCTTGGTTTGAAAATTAGCCATAAATGATAATTTTTCTTATAAAGATCTTATTTAATTATAAACTGGAAATAAGAGATTATACTTTGAGATATAATTCAACCAATTTAAAGAAGAATATTTAATCAAGTTATTATTCAATCAGAATATGATAAAAATGAAAGGGTTTCTACATATTTATAAGAGCGTTTATATTTATAAGAGAACATTCATATGAAAAGAGAAAATTCGTTAGTTAATAGCTACAACTATGTTAATAGTCGCATTAAATTATTTTAATTCCTAATCTAGCTTCCATTAATTTCCTTATCTTTGTATTAAAAAAATAATAATTACAACGAAATAAATGTAACTCGAATACGATTTTGCTGAAGGGGGGGGGGGCGGTTCCAAAACAATCACATTTTTTATATAATTTGTTAAATTTTTATAAAATGAATGAAATCACCAAAAAATTATCAAAAATTCTATATAAAATCTTTAAAGTGAATTCTGCATCGAAGAAAAATACTGTTTCATACTACTTCAAAGAATGCAAGGCATAATTTGTAAAAAATATGCAAAATTTAAAGAAGGCTCGAACCTCTATTCCGAAATATTGCAGCATGATTATGTTTCAGACTCGATTCGTCTTTCATTACTTTAAATTTAGTATTAATTACATTGCAGCCATAATGTGCATGCAAAAAATATATATTTAACATTGTCGCAATACGAATAAATCCAATAAATGAAACCGTGAAAATATTAATGTAAAATATACTCAGAATACTTTAAAAAAATTACTAAACTCGAAGAAAAAGATTATGCAGGAAAAAAAATGATGCCACTGAAAAACTTATTTTTTCAGTGGCATTCTTAAAGTGTATTCCATTTTTCAGTGGCAATTTTAAAGCGCTGTAAAAATATCTTTTAAGGAAAACAGTGACGTTTTGATTAATTTTTAATAAAAAAAGCTGAAAAAACTTTGGAGAATTCTTCCTTGATAGTACTTAACGCCCAAAAAATAACTACATGCGAAATTTAATCATATTTAGGTTTAATTGCCTAAACTGTAGAGCATTTTAAGCGATTTTTTTTAAAATCATGTATGTCGTGTCGCGTAAGTTATTGATAATCTGTCTTTAAATAAACATCATCCAATTAGAATGAAATTGAAATTTTCTTTACTAATTATTGTTTAAATTATTTAAATTTTCAAAAGCAAGCAATGTAATTGGAAATAGAAATACTCCAAAATATCTTTAGCATGTTGTAACTAATTGATTGTTATGCAAAACACGATAAGATTATAATAAGTTTTATGAACAAACTATTTTATTTTTGTATTCCCGCACATACTCAATAATAAAAACTAACTCAAGATATTTGAACACCTCCAAGTCTAACTCATTCAAGATTAGAAACTAGAAGTTAAAAAGTTTATAAGTCTTAGTTTTATTCCTGTCTTTTTTGCAAACAATATGTTGAATTTATTGACACAAAAATTAAATATTAAGAATTTCATTATATGTTTTAAATATTAATAATTTATAAAATATAAATTATATCATGTATGTTTTATTTATTTATTTTAGCATTGTACAATTTTCCTTTTTAATAATTGCTTTTTTTTCTACACAAATTTGCAGTTGTGTAGCAAAACTTTACCATTACATAATTTCAGAAGAAAAACAATTTTGTTTTGCCCCTATATAATACCATTTTTTAAAATATTTAATTAAATGAATTTGATCATTTTTACGAACATAAAATATTTCTATTTAGTTAATAATAAAAAAGGTGCATTTTTTAAAAAATATTAATCAAATTTCGTTAATTTCAAAATTTGTATTTTCATAAAAATTATGTGCATGTATCTCTTTTTTCAAAGACGACACTATAAGATCGTTTTAAAAATATCTACCGCATTTTTAATACCCAAAACTGCATTCCTAATCGATACATTCACGTATCTCCCTCCTATCCACCCTCTAACGATTTTTCGACCTCCCAATATCACCTGTCCGTTCCTATCGAATACAGCTGGAACTTTTTTTTTCTCCTTCCCCCTCCTGTCCCTGGCTTCTGAAAAGCGGGTGAATGAACATAACGATACCAAAATTTTTTTGATTATTTTATTTATATTAAAATGAAGGGAAACACCCCATTCGCAATATAGACAGATGAAAGTAAAGCAGACATATGTTTTTACTTCCTACGATTCTTTTTCAGCTGGTCTGTATTGCATTATTGTAACAATAAACTGTCCTATTTTACTGAATAGCAGTAAAAATTAAAGTATGACTTTCTCTCCTAGCGGATTAATTCAAGATATTCTTCATCTTTCCTTCGTTTAATCCCCTCTCCCCCCCCTCCAAAGATAAGTAGCACAGTACACGAGCGAAGTCTGAGGATACAATGGAAATAAAATATAATCATATGATGTATAGCCACATGTGTTTTATAAAAAATATAATAACAACAATTCTAAAAGAGTTGGGTGTGGCCGAGGTCTGCTTATCTGGTATCTTCTCAAGGTCGAGATTTTATGAATAGAAATACTCAATAATACCAGTTCACGAGACGTCGGAGTTACATGACAACTGCGCATATCATACAAATCTTACTATATCATACAGAATACAGTCGAAAATTCCTGTTGCGACATATCCGTAGTCCTCTTGCAGCATATTTAGAAAACAAATCATGTTGATTACTTGACGTGCGTTGCAAAAATTTGTAGTAAAATAATAAAAATATAAAATATATTTTAATTCAATTTTTTACTTTATTTGGTTTAGCGAAGGGAAATTGTAGTTATTGGGCATTGTAGTTATCAAGGTAATTATTACTGAATTAGCTGAACTCACGAATTATAAAACAGTAGAAAACTGAAAATAATATTAATTATTTTTATTTTGTAGTTTAATTTTGAACAAACAATTTCATTAAAATTACTAAAAAAAATAATAATAAATGCCTCTAAATAGTTTTCCACATGTTCTTCAAGCACATTAGAAAAGAAATAAATAGATTTCCTATATGTCAAACATAAAACTGGAAAATGAAAATTCTAAAATGATAAATAATGATTATAATAACTACATGAATGATAATTTAAAAATTATTGGTCCTCTTTATTCAATATTATAAAATGTTTTTTCCTATTAATTTGTTTTCTACGTTAATAATTCTAGAGAGAAAACTCCAGTTCCAAAATTTATGTAATATAATTATTCATCATTAAATTAAAAATTCTGCGTTTGTAGTTACTTATTCATTATGCTAAAAGTAGCTTATAATAATTAGTGTTTTCTACAGTCTGGAATGCATACTTTTATGAAGCATAAAATTTATATAAAAACCTATTTCTTTAAACCAATTAAATGAAAAAATTATTTTTTCATTTATACTTTAAGAATTTAATGAAATTTGGAAACTATTTTATTCAGAAATTATTAATACTTTTCTTTCCGAAATCGAAATAAAACATTTTCTTCTGTTCTTTGTAGCTAAGAATGTGAAAAAAAAAAAAAAAAAACAAGAACAAATTTTCTAGCTGGTTTAAAAATTCTTTCTATTCGAATGAGGTACATCTGCGAACGAATTGTAATTATACAGAATTTTAAAAAGGTGGAAATATTTTTATTTAATCCTATCGCTTCTAATTTTAAATTAAATTGTTTTTATTATCTCATTAATAAGAAATTATAAATATTTTTAAGTACCATTTATTCAGAAATAGGACACATTAGGAATCGCTCGTTCCGTTTTACGATGTGACGTACGGCATAAATTTTCCCCCCTCCCTATTTCTTTCCCCCTGACATTGGGAACCGGTTCCGCAATCAGTCGGTATTGTGAAGCGGATTCGCTTTTTTCCCCCTCCATATTCTCACTTTTTTATCTCGGGGAGCGGCAGATTTTGAATTGCTCGCACTCATATTTACACGTTGTTACCTCGAGGTGCTCAGAGCTTCTCTCTTGTTGTGAATTGATGTATAGGACTTGTTAGAGTTTATGATTCAAACTTAGGATTAACTCCATGTTTTTATTTATCAAGTAAGTAACACTACAATCTCTTTCATTTGGGTTTTAAAAAATATAAGAAATTTGAATACTTTTTGCTTTTAAATTATACTCATGATGAAATAAATTTGCTTTATTTATTAATTTACTATTTGTAATGTAACAATTTTTTTAGAGAAAAATGTTTAATTTTAACAATTACAAATGCTAGTTTTTACACTATGATATCCCTCCTATACTTTATAATTACTTGTATAATTAAAAAGCATTTCTATACAATTTATTTACAATACTGCTTATTACAGTAATATCGAAAGATTATATCGTTATAAGAATTGAAAACGGAAATAACAATTCTTTAGAAACAGAATGAATTCTTTTAGAATTCATTACTATAATTAATTTACTTTTATGTTGTAAGACGCATAATATCCTACATCTTGCATGCTTTTAATATTAACAGTGTTGATGAAGATATTGTAAACATTTATGAAATTTTAAAGAGCAAACTTTATTCAAACATGTTTTCATTTTCATTCATTTCATTCTCCAACATGTACTCATTGTATTACTTAAAAAATTTTCATGCATTATTTTTAATTAATATGATTTTTAATATAAATAAATTCATAAATATCATTCAGGTTCGCTATATTTGAAAATTCCGCATGAAACTTGTAAATCTACTCTAATTATAGAAAATGTAATACAGCTACTGAATTTTAATCGATGCTATGAATCACAGTTCTTCTATGTTCATCTATAATCATTCATATTTAATTATTCTATAATCATTTCCATTAAATTAGGTTGATAAAAGATTTTATTTTATATGGATATTATCGGGAGAATGATTTACATTCTTTTATAATGAAATTTTGAAATTAGAAAATGAAAATTTCTGAAAAAACAAGAGACGCTCACTCGGCTTAAATCGCTGACAGATAACTATCGCCGGTCTTATAAAGTGTCATAAGTCACAACAACATATACTGTCGGTTGTTCTTAACAAAGGAAGTTGATATTTGGTTTTTATATTAACTGAGTGTTAAAAAAATTAAAAATTTTACTGTTTTTGATAATGTTTCAAAATCAAAGCAATTCATCTTTTTTAATCAGATATATATTTAAAAATAAATATTTTTTTTTTTGTTTCAGATAAATCTGGCTATCTGAAAAATACGTTGCTGACTGCGTTTAAAATAGTTGTTCCAAAGTGGATTTTGACTCAGAATTAATGTTGCTAATGATAGTGATGAATGTCCGTTTTATGTTCAACAAAACATTCTGAATGTTTTCAAGTTATGAATGTAAACAAGCCACATTTTTAGCTAAAATATACTCCAGTATGCATCCTGAAGGTAAGAATTCAAAATCTCGATATTTTTTTAATATCATTTACTTAAACGTTAAAAAATTCGGCTGCAATAATATAATAGAAATAATTTTAATTTACAATGATTATCATTTTACAACATTTACTTGATTTTTTTTTTTTTTTTTTTTTTTGCAAAGTCAACAAAAAAAAAAGTTTTAAAATTATTGGGATTTATCATTTTAAATCTGATCAAAATTAAAGAAATGTACAAAAGTTTCCTGAAAGAATTTTTAGCTTAAAATTGCTTTCATTTTTTTAATGTAAATGATATGTCTGTTTTTGTTTCTGTTTGATGTACACATTTTATCACTGAGATTAAATCAGTATTGTGCATTGTTAAACAAATCAATAAGAAGTGTTAAGTTACACTTAATTTTTAGCTATAAAGACGCATGAATTTAAAATATTCCAACATTTTCAATTAAAAATAATTTGAAATGTAAAACCTTCTGCAATTGTTTTCAACTATTGTAATTGTTATGTTTATTTGTCTAAATGTGCAAAACGTTTCCTTGTTCATGTTATATCCATTTAACAGTTTACTATATCTTATTAACATTTTTTTTAATCTTTATACTTTAATTTTGGAAATCAAATTTCCACAATAATAGTTTCAAATAAATCAAACTTAAAAAGTATTTTTAAGCAGATGAAATTTGAATTCATCCACTGAATTTTTTTTTAAGCGAATAAATACATAATAGAAACAAAAAAAAATCTGGAATATTCCATATTTTTGCACATTATAATTTTGAAATTCACAAACTACCTAAATACCACCGAATTTAATAAAGTGATATATTAGGTACCCCAACATCTTCTCAAACTTCGATTGGTTAAACAAAGAGCGCATGCGCGCTATTACCGGAATTTTCTCATTTGAAGAACAGCAGGAGGAATGATGAAGGATGCTGTCTTTCAAAGTTGGAGAATATTTTGGCTATTTATCTCTCTACTTGGCGCTTTAAAATGACTTAACATGAAATATTTAAAAATGCCCATTTCGTTAGATTTATAATAAGCATTATTAATGAAAATATGAATTTTACACAAATTTTACATAAAATACTGATAACAATTTATTTATTTTATTTTATCTATTTATTTATTTATTTGAAAATTAAGTTTTTGAATATTCGACACCTATTTCCTATACTTCAAAAAGTATTAATAAATCTTGTTATTGCATATTTTCCTCAAAAGTTTAAGGAAATATTCAAACACCAGTAAGAAAACTTTCATTTCCTATATTCGAAGTTAAATATGATAGCTGCAATAGTAAATAGCTATTACAAATATCTAAAAAAATATTGGAATTTGTTTTGAATACGATGAATGCCATTCATTTTCGATTTTTCGAATGAATCCCCATTTTGAAACATACTTTTCCACTACACCGATATAATTGTAGTTTACCTCCAGTTAGAATATGTTGTGTATCATGAATTCGATTGCCGCTTACAGGTGGAATCAGTATCTGAAACCGAAGCCCTTCGATTTTAAACTTCTGACTTTTTAATTCGGTTACAATACATTTCTTTCAAAATATGCTCATAATTAAAAATTAAAAAAAAATAATTAAAAATTTTAAAAAAATTATAAATTTCATTTAAAAGTTTACATAACTTCTTAAAAAAGCTATAATTTTGCAATAATACTAAACCAGGACTAATTTATTTAAATTTATGAATTATTCTTGTAATGATGTTAAAATCCAATAAACGCCAATTATATTATTCAGTCTTTTTTCCTTGAATTATTAAATATTCAAGCTATTAGTTTCAAAATAAATCATAACAATAAATAAGTCATAATACCAGAAAACCAAAAAAATTACATGGAATCATTTTTTAAAAAAAGACCATTCATCTAAAGCTTCTTGTTTATTCAATTGTTTTGGCGACCGCCAAATC
The DNA here is from genome assembly GCF_947563725.1 of Argiope bruennichi. Lineage (NCBI taxonomy): Eukaryota > Metazoa > Arthropoda > Arachnida > Araneae > Araneidae > Argiope > Argiope bruennichi. The sequence continues at coordinate 53,692,415 of NC_079156.1, forward strand.
TTTCCCAATTCTTTCTGGTAACCCGATTCAGAGATCATCCTCCGCTTCCCGGTGTTCCAAGTTAGAATGTTTTTAGTCACAAGATATGAATGACCGCTGCTCTACCACGAGGTGCTGATTCGGCCAATTGAAAGAAAATTAATTTACGATGACTGTGTGGCATTAGTTTCTGGAGACAATTTTTAAATGACATTGCACTAAAAAAATATTCTACAATACTTGTTAAAACAGGTAATTTGTTCGAAATATTTTTAAATGTTATAGTTTTTTTAATTATTTTCATATAATATTGATGAAAACATAGCTTTCATCGTAATTAATTACATTTTGAAAAATTATTATTTCTTAATCAATTATATATATTTCTAATGTTAAAAATTAACGTTATGTAGTATAAAATATAAAATGCGATTGGGCCAATAAACCTCTTTAAATCATACAAGCAGTATTAAATACGTTTTTCTCACGTATCTGACACTGTCTGTACGAATGACTTGAAACTGACCAACAAGATTTTATGAAATTTTTGAAGTACATTTCTTTAAAAAGAAGATTTTACACATATACACACAAAATAACATCTTCAAAGGCGACCAATGGCAATGAAACAAATACTTTTTGTTACAAAACATTTTGTACTCCGCCTGCATGAAAAATGCGTACAGAGTATATATCTTAAATCTGATAAATCTCCAAATATTTATTAACCCTTTACAATAAGAAAATCATTTTGAGAAAAAAAAAACGTTTATCAGTATGCAAAGGAATGCAGTAACCAAAAAAAATGAACAAGATGCAAGAAAATTTGCTTGCGATCTTACACAGAAATTGTATATCTATTTCAAATTTTAAACAAAAAATTTTAAATATAAAACAGTGGGGGATAGAGCAAAAATTCACAATTGTTTATCATTTGATAAAAATCGGAGATTTCTTCTTATAAATTATTTCTAATAAACGTCTAAGAATACAATGGACGATTTTTTCATTTCTAATTTTAACTTCAGTTTCAGTTTTTGAATACATTGTTTACAAATGTCTAATAAGAGATTATATCAAATTCATAATTTCATTTTGTTGAAAATAAATAATTTTTTGTTCATTCTATAAAGTAAGATACACGAGTTCATATTTGACAGATGCATATGAAATTACTGATTAATCGTGCTAAATAGTCTTTTTACCTGTATCAAACTTCTAGTTCACAAAACAAACTTTTTTTATTTTCACTTTTAATGATTATATTGGTAGAATTTTGATTAATCAACTGTTTATGAATATTACTTTTTAATTATCATTTGTTTATTATAAGGCCTTGTTAATTTTTTTAATAACATTCAACTAATTCTGCTTGTGAAATAAAAACTGGAGTTCCTATAATTTCAAGAATGTAAAATAAGATAAAAGATTAAAATGTTCATTAAACTAATCTTTAAAAAAATTTGCTACGCGTTTCGGAAACCTAGATTTTGACATTTTAGATGAATCGTCTCATCGACAAACAGTTATCTGTCTTAAGATCACAAAAAATAAAATTCAAAAGAAAATATAATTGCAGGTTAAATATTGTTTATAGCCCATACAATTAAATAAATATTATGCATTTTCCACGTTATTTTCAGTAAATATACATTTGTTCCCTCGTGTTGAATTATTCGCAATGTTGAGAAATATAAAATCAACACATTTCAAACTTAAATTAAGGAGTGATAAAAAACACCAGTTAAATGTCTGGTGTTTTTTCTTTATTATTATTATTATTGTTGCTGTTGTTTATATGTATGTTTGTTTTATGCACAATTTTTAAAACTTTTTCAACTAAAAATAATTCTGAAGAATATAAATCCGATTTATGATGAATTCGATATATAACATACCAGGTGGAATGGAACACAGTTGAAGAAATCCAGTATCTGAATATTATTGTGCTCTTTTTACAATTTTAATAACCTATTTATATGAAAATAGTACTGCAAAAAGTCCAACTTACATCTGCCAATCAAAATGCAACTCATTTGTAAATCGAGGAGTATCCAGGTTATTTTTGTTTTATGCACAATTTTGTACCCATTTTAAATAAGAATAATATTTAAAAAATATAAATTTGACTTACAAACAATTCGGTATCCTACTTTTTAACTGTAACAGAACTTATTTGTAGAAAACAAATGTTTTCTGTTGCAATTAAATTATCAATTAAATTCTCAATTTATTTTCATCTATTTGCGATTAAATTATCAAATTATTTATTATTTAGTTTTTCTGCAAGCCGGTATGATGTAATAAGCTATTCTGGAAAGTATTATTTATATTAATTATAGTAATATTTTAAAGATTTCATTTGAAAAATATCTTTATCCTTAAGTTTAAAAATTAATAAACTTTGAAAAGTATGGTTTTAATAAACTTAAGGGATGTAACTTTCCTTATAAACTAGTAAAAAAAATTAAAATATTCTCTTTTTGGAAACCCTTGTAATCATTAATATCTCAATTCTATTACCATAATAAAGCGATAAAAAGTGATAAAAAAAGTAAGACTATTGAAATTATATTGCTTTATGTATTGTATTCTACTAACCTGCTGACATAAATATACATCGTCGTTTTACTTATAATTTAAAGCTTTGATATTTCTTGTGTGAAATAATCCAAAATTTTGAAACTCTTTTTGTGAATTCGTTAAATTGATTCACAATTTATTTTTAACGAATGTACATGTTTAGAATTTGTATAGCTATTTATATTTTATCTTTAATGCATGGTTATCTATTTCTTTTATATGTATTCACCTTCGAGGCATTGAATTAAAAATGCTTTTGCACAAGTTCCTAAACTGAGTTATGGTTAAGAAATTTCATTATTTTTTTTAAAATTTAATTTGAATTTAAATTACTAAGCTGGCAAAAACAAATTAATGGCACTGAAATTATTAATTTTTTTTCTTATATCAGGGAAAGAAAATGAATTGTCGTATATTTCAAAGATACAATTTAATTTCAAAATTCAATGATTTTTTTTGCATAAAATTGCATGAGTCATAAGAGATAAAGATCCATAGAATCTGGAAAACAACTAATATTTTATGAATCGCTATTTTGTAAATTACTATTAATTATAATTAAATAGGCATATTCAAAATTATCTCAGCAGCATTCTTTAGATCTGAAATACAAATAAATATTTTTCATGCGTATTGGTACCATTACTAATTCGACGAAACATAAACTTTTATTTTTAAATTCATTCTTTATAATAAATAAATGGATAAAATGCTGAAAAGTATGATTTTGAATTTAATTTTGTAAGTATAAGTAATAAAAAAATATTAATTATTTATTCAAAACTTCTTTATTGAAATGATTTTACAAATTGAAATAAAAAATTCAGGAAGAAAATAATTTTAATAATCAATAAGAAATTATTATAAAATCAATCAAGCAGATTATCAGCGAATTCTTTTTCCCGTCCAAATTTAATGCTGAACTTAACTAGATATTTAAGTTCTATGCAATGGCGGCTTATCCATTAGGGTTGTAGAATTGCGGCCCTTTTGGTATAATCTTAAAAATTTGATAATTTTTAATCCTGCTTTTAAAAGCAAAAATTCCTATTCTTAAAAGTAAATTAAAAATAATAAAAACGAAGAAAGAAGGCGGAAAATGTATCAATATATAGGAGATACATAAACCTGAGACTCAACTTCTCCTAGAAAGCTATTAATTCTTTCATACAAATCGAAACCAACAAGTTGCTTTTCCTCCTTTTGAATTTAAGGATGAACCGGCAAAAATTTTGCAGCTGAAATTTGGAACTCGACCAAACTCAGCCATCATTTCCAAGGCTAAATCTCTTTCATGGGGTCCCCCCTTTCTCTTTCGCTTTTCTCCTTTGCTTTGTATAGTTCCAGATCTGCTAACAAATTTACCCTGAAAACTTGCATCTAGTTTAATATATATTCCTTTTTTGTGAGAAATTACTTAAAGAAAAATAATACTTCTGTGATTTTCCAGAATACAATTCAAATCATAACAATTAAAAATACTGATCCACTCAGAGGAAAAGGTTGTTGTTGTTGTTTTTCTTTCAAATTGTTTTCTTTTGAGAAAAAGTTTTGACTACTGCTTGTTTCTGGGTTAGCTTGTCAACATTGATTTTATATTTGTTGATCCAAATTCTACTCTTTTTGTTATTTAGTTCAGTTCCGCATGGTAGTTTGCCACTTTTTTTGTGAAATTTATATATATGTATATATATGCATATTTTTTGTCTTTCAAATTGTGTTCTTTTGAGAGAAAAAAGTTTGGACCACTGCTCGTTTCTGGGTTAGCTAGTCAACATTGGTTCTACATTTGTTCGCCCAAGTTCTACTTTTTGCAATTTAGTTCTGCATGGCAATTTGACATTATTTATTATATATTTCGAGTTAGTTAAATAATCCGCTTTCAAGATTCGCCACCGGGAGCTGTCTTAATTACTTTTTATCCCATAATAAAGAAAATATGCCATTCTTCAAACTTCCGTTCCATTTGAAATTTCTCACACTTCCTCCATCGATAGATTAAATTTGTACCGCATTATGCTATCCGATTTGAATTCGCGGTGCCTCAGCAAAAAAGGTGAAACTCTACTCCTAACAACCACGTGTTCATATGAAAAATGAAACTGTGAAGAAAATAGCCTTGTGAAATTTCTATTACTGGCAATGCTTTGATATTATTTAAAGATAATTAATTCTAAATATCTGTAAGGGATAACTGAATGCCATTATCTAAATAAAATGTTAAATATTCCATTTAATTATCATTAATACTAAGAAAATCTTTATGAACAGATTTTCTTTCATATTTCTTCATTTTTTTCAGTTAAATTTATGTAACTGAAGCTTCCTTCTTTTTCGATATTTAATAATATAAGCTGTTTACATTTCCCTTTCTAAATAGTCACACATACGGAATTAACTTACCAAAGAAGATACAAGAATTTTTGGAAATGTGAACTTCACTATCATCCCAGGGATGCATTCAGAAATATTTATCATTTCAAGTTCAGAATTGAAGGGACATTCAATGAAGAAATAATTTATATCTTCATTATTATTAATTCAATTAGTTTCGCAAAACTATTTTCAAAATGGGTTCTAATAATGCTTTTTAATCAGTATCATGTACTATAATAATTTTTATTCAATTTATATTTAATTAGTTTATTTTTATTACCTCTGCGTGGGATTTAAAACAAGAAATTAAAGTTCGAATTGTGGCATTGTATATTCGGTGGAGGAATGCCGAATTTGGATAAGTCCCAAAATGAGTTGGGACTTAATGTGTTGAGTTGAGTTGAGTTTCGGATTTTAGTAAATCTTCTTCTAAACACAAAATTTCTGAAATTGAATTCTGTCATCGAAATTTATTATGAAGTAAATTTCTTTTGGCTTTTTTACCCTTATTTTATCTTCAAAATTTATAATCGTTTTCGACAGTTATTTCTAAACAGTAAAAAGTGGGCGAGATGAAATGTCAGAGTTTAAATCAACAAAATTGTTGAATATCAAAATACTTTTCTACAAATCCTTAATTAATTATGTGTATTTTTTCTGGGATTATTTATTAAGCTCAAATTTCAAAAATGATAAAAGTGTACTCAGTAATAAAAGAAATTATCTTTTAAGAAAATTAATTTTCTTTTTCAATAAATTGTCAAAGATTACAATTTTCCATCATTTCTTCAAAGTATGTCTTAAATAACTAAAGCTTTCTTTTAATTATATTTTAATCGTTGTAATCCCATTATTAAAGCACTGAATGATGCAGCAGTTGTTGTAGTGCATTGATTGTAAATTTGCTGCGAAAAGAATTTGTAAGATTTGCAGATTTTTTAAAAAAGTAATTTTTTCGTAATTATAGAATGAAGCTTTACATTTTAGAAAGTTCTTCCATCCAAATAGTATAAGCTTAAAAATTAATTAGCAAACGATTATTTTCGTTAGCTTTTTAATCTGAATTCGAAGTCATTACATTGAAGACTATCGTCTTGCCTCTTTTAGAACAAAGCTAAGAGCAATAAAAAAAGCGCGGGCGCGTGTGTGTGTTTCTATTGGCACTCTGCAGATTAGGCGCTTGATCTATAGCTTCCAAATTTGGCCCTTGTACATCTTGGAGTTCAGGAATTTGCATTCTGAAGCTATTTTTTTTATGTTTCAGTTATAATTATAATTAATTAAAAACTAAGCTGATTTTTTTTCTCTAACTTCCAAAAATATTATTGCATAAAAATAAGTTTTGTACCGTTTTAAAATATAAAAACACACACATTTTTTTAATGATGCAAATTTAATAATTGTTGAAATTTTTACTAAATTCTGATAATTTAAAAAAAAAAATTTGCCTAATTTTCAGCAATAGTTCACATTATTGCCCTGAAGTTTAAACCGTTTTTATTGTCACATCAACTATCTGATAGCATGCTTTATTTTCCATTGTTGAAAACTAAAGAAAAAAAAATCTGTTTCTGCGCAGTTTATCAGATGTATAAAAAATGAAGTTATAATATCACAAACTTTAAAAGGTAGATAAACAAGCTATTCACGTTTTTATAGCACCATCATGTAATGGCAGTGGTCTTCATTAAAATGGCTCATGTACATAATAAACAAAGCATATGCAAGAGGCACTAAAAACTGATAATTTGGAGGAATGACGGACTTGAAGTTAAATCTGCGTGGTTTAAAGAAAATTAAATGTAACCAATATTTCCAGCAAATCTTTCGGTCGTCAAAAGCGAATATTTTTCAATTAAAAAGAAAGGTCCATTCTATTATGCATAAAACCGATTGAATTATGAAAATTTAATGTTCGATTTTAAACCACTCATTCGAACGTCAAAGAAAATACGCCAATCAGCACCCATAGTTTTTCCAAGACTGTTTGGCCTAATATAATGAATATGTTGATCGTTCTAAGATTATAATTTTCAAAACTTCATATTTCAGTCAGATTTGATTACAGAAAACAAGTGTTTTTTTTAAATTTAAATATTGCAATATCAAGAATATTATATACAGAATGTGATTCCTTAGGACCAAAGGATTGTATAAAATTTAGATTTCATAATTCTTTGAAATATATTTATAGACTAAAGCAAAATAAAATATTATCATTTATATCCTTTTGAAAACAAAACTGAATTTTATCATGAATCAGAAAAATTTTTATTGAATATTTCTTTGAAACATTATGTAAATTATTAAAATTATTATGTAGTGCCTATAAGATTTCAGTGCTGAACGTTTATGTTTTCTATACTCATATTAAAAAAAAAAAAAAAAAAAAAAAAACATGGTTTCAGCAAAAAATAGTATTAATGGAAGTTTAATCACTTCCACTTTAATTTAAAGTTCAAATTTTATTGGAGATGACAAGAAATTAGTGAGATATATATACTACAAGGAACAGTGAATCATAGGCTTCTATAATAGTAGGAATTATATGCTATCAAAATTTGAAACTTAAAAATATTTTCCTGAAGAAGCTATTAAAAATACCAATCTACATAAAATGTTTAATTGAACGTTTAAGGGAGTTAATGACAGGGAACCAGCTGGTAATCGGAGGTGGTTATTTACAAATAAATGCATCTCTCCATTTTCTCCCAAATTTTCACATGACCACTACGATGTGACCTAGTTCCTCAGCTGAAAGAGGTTACAATCCCCCTCTCTTATTCCCTTCAATATGATGTTAACTTGAATAGGTTACAATTGTTTATACATTTGCTAACGCACTCAGTGTAAAAGATATCTACTCTTTAATTAAAAGAGATAGATATTAACACAGATAACACACACACACACACACACACACAGAAAGAGAGAGAGAGATATTAAAGATATTGACACATGGTAAAAAGTAAACAGCTTAGTTTTTAACAAAAGATTTTTGTTAAAAATCTATAATTATTTAAAAGCAAAATAGGAAATAATTTTAATACAAATTAAATGAAGTGTTCAAGATTTCCTGACATAATATTTCAAAGAAAACATGTGATAAAATTATCATAATAATAATTTTACCATATGACAATATTATTCTTGAAAGAATTTTTGTGCAACTTTTGGCAGATTTCATTCCATCATTAGAAACATAATTTATTGATTATATTTCTTTCATTGAATATTTTAATCTTTTGAGGAATTATTTTTTTTAAAAAATAATTAAACTGTTTTAATAATAATAATAATAATGTCGTAATCATTTTAGCTATTTTTTGAAATAAAATAATTAAATGTATAAAATATTTTTTTATTTTTTATTTTTATTTAAAACAAAGCGAATACATAAATAAAAATTCAATGCATGCATGAATTATTATTTCCTCTTTAAAAAATTGTATTAAAAAATCTTGATCATTAAGAATTATAAAGCATACAACAAATAATATTCCAGATTTAGAAACATTTAAAATATATTGAATGTAATTTAAAATATTTTTCTTTATTTAAAATTCTTTTAAACATTCATTTTAAAAAAAAAAATCAAAAGACTATGAAAAAAAAAACAATTTAACTTTTAGAAAATTTTGGAAAATATTGGATTTTTAAATAAAAGTACACACACTCTACTATTTTTCTGAATTATAATGATAAGTATAGAAAAAAAAAAGCAGAAAAAATAAGGAAAAAAAAGAAAAATATCCAATCTCTCCGGAATCCAAGAGAATTACCGCCGAACGCCTGCGATTGGCAGGTTTTCCCGCGAACACGAATGACGTCAGAACACGTGACACTAGCACCTGACGCTCACCATTGTGTTCGAAAGTGGTGAGAAAAGATCGTCTGCTGTTACTGAAAGACCAAAAACATTTTTTCTCCATCTATATATTCCCACTCTTTGCAGGTTATTAATTTCTTTTCCTTTTTTAGTAAAACCAGAGGCGCTGTCTTTTATGTTTGTCAGCTTATTTATTTATTTATTTCGGCTTTTAAATTCCGATGTAAAGGAAAGCATACGGTATTGAGAGGTAAAATATTTAAATTAATTTCGAAGTTTGATAGTTTCTTGTAGAATTTTTTTTTCTTCGAGCTTTATTTTTATCAAAAAGTTCTTTATTTTAGCGTGTTTTAAGCAAATATAAACTGCCATCCACAGGTTCGCTGCGAATCACTTTTTATGATGAATCCCTTTAAAAGTTGAAGTAGGAAGTTATGGTTCTTCAGTATTTTAAAGCACTATATATTTGCATGGATGTATAATAGAATAAAGCTAAAAGTCGAATGGAATTGAAAAGCTTTGATTAAAGCACAATTTTTTTGATGTTTTAAAAAATTTTGATTCTGCTTTTAGTATTCATTAAAACAGTTTTGTTTCACATTCTGTTTATTTGGAATATTTTTTTAAAACAAGGATTGGTGTAACTTGGTGGGTTAGCCTAGTCTCTGATATCGGTGGGCCATGGAATCGATATTTCGATTCTGCAGAAAATCCGTATTATATGTGAACTTAATTTGCTTAAAATCTGCCAAATAATGGGACAAACGGTCTATGGCCAGCGTAGTGTGACAATCAGATATTGAATCTTGCATCATTATTTCAACTAAAAATCGCGAAACTTCTCCGTCTTTCTCTTCACATTTTGCAGATATCGAGTTCCTTGTACTAGGAAATCGTGTCAGACAGACTTCCTCTAAATGGATTTCGTTCAAAATATGACAGAAACCTGCAAACTGGGTTTAATAACCATACACCAAATTTCATCCATTTAACCTAAAGCGTTTTTGATTATCGTGATCGTAAACTGACAGAAATAATGTCAAAATGTGTTTTCGAACTCAGCGGGATTTAAAAGTTGGAGACTGATCAAAATTTCGAGTTCGAATTTCTGAATGATAGCAACATTTCTTCTGTACTTCAAATACTAGTAAGTGAAAATAAGAATTCGTAAAAATTCTAATAGATATAGCAGGTGAAATTTCATAATGCAAGTAGCGAATTGTCACGATTTCTCTGAATCCTCTGATTCTGAGAAAAGGATCAATAATGGAAAAACCTGAACCCACATTATGACTAAACAACTAACTTACAAATAACAAATATGAATTTTTTTTGTTAACGAATATTTCAAAAGAATCGAATTAATTTTCGATGATATTAATGAAATAAATCCATTTAATTTTTATATGCCATATAGAAGTATCTTATAAATAAAGATAAATACGGAAATATGAAAAGGAACCCACTCAGAAAATAAAATATCCATTTAATTCCTCAAATAAATCCATTTTCGTGTAATATAGCGACGCAGTACAAAAATAGCTCTAGTATGATTTCAGAACAATATAGATCCACAAAATGGTAAATGCTTCCTAGGATTAAAGAATTTTCTTCTTTAGTTGTAACACTATTTTACAGAAAAAAAAGACTTTTAATCCAATAACGCCTTTTTTAATGTAATTAGTTTTAATAATTAAGCATATGTTTGTCATGTCTAATGTATATTGCTTAAATTTTATAAGTTGGAGATTAGAGTTAGTGCGTTTTCTAAAACTGCTTAATGCGACTTTGTTTTAAAATAAACGCATGTATTATTGTAGTTTATCAAATTTAAAATAAATTTAATTTGAAATTAGTTAAAAGAAGAGGATTGAATAAAATAATTAATTTTTATTCATTTAAAAATTAGATTGACATCGAATCTTTCTTCAAAAAGTTCCCTTTATTTCAATTTTTTTAAATGCATGCTTTTTAATATGTCAGAATATTTTCGTAAAACTTATTAAGCCACAAATTAAATAAAAAAAAACAAAAGTAAAGCAAAATATGCTGACGATAAAATATTTTCTTTAATAATGTCGGATATACAAAATCTTTAGCACTGATTCTACTGTAAAAATTTTCCTTATAACTAATTAAAACCAGTCAATGCTAGGCAAAAGGGAGAATCTTGATTCTTTCTGTTAAGGATCCAACTAGAAGTAAATCAACATTTGGGTCATTTTATGTTTTTAAAATAGATTGATGTGAATGGATTAAAAAAACAATAAATGTGCCAGAGAAGCATTTACTAGTTCTATGCTAGCTGTTGAATTAAAAGAAAATTAAGCATTAATAGATCATTAATATGACGATTAAATTAAATATGTTGGAAATATGATATTTAATTGTTTGAAGATACTGCCACATTTATTGAACATTAGTTGCCTTTATTATAATAGAGGTCTCATAGTATTCACTACCTAAAACAGCAAAATGCCCGAATCCGTTCCATCCATAGCGTATCCGTTCAAAAAATTTTATTAATTGTAGAAGTAAATATAATCTTAGGAAAATATTAAGGACCTAGTTTAATACATATATATTCATACCCACTAAAGATTCGTTTAAAAAAATATCACTATACTCGGTGAAAGCTTTTATTCTAATTTGTAAATCATTTAGAACAACAAACCATTCCTTCATTTGATTCAACGATTGCTGAACTATATAATTTTGAAATCGAAAGAAGACTTTTGCATCAACCTGCATTTCATATTTTTAAAGAATTTGTAAATACAATCTTCTCATATTAAGGTATGTAAGTATAAGATACCTAAAAAAATATCTGTAGTGCTCTTTATTGTTTCTGACAGTAACTATAGTTTTGAGAAAAAATTAAAAAAGATATTCAAAAAAAATTCTTAGGCATTTTATTCGAGAACTGAATTTTAAACATAGCCCCGAAAAATTCAAAGGCTTTTTTTGCTGAAATTTTTCAGCTGGCTTTTATCAACTATGCTTCCATTTATTTTATCAAGTGAAATGTATAAATAACAGTAAAAAATTGTTTTTCCTTATTTTTAAACATTTCGAATACAAAATAACTCTTCTCACTGAAAAAATAATTTTCAAAACTACTAATTATTTCTTAAATCATTGTGTCAGAGTAAAAGCGTGTTTTTTATTGAAAAATAATAAATTCTGTTTTCTTACAAAATACTTGACAGCTGCATAACATCAGTTTTAGTATTTATAACATTACGGGTAATGTTTGCAGAATTTAGGTCACTCTATTTCTCTCGACGTCCGCGAATAAAACTTCCTATTAGTCATTCAAAACATTGAGGCAGTGTACATAAATACAAATATAAGTTGTTTTCAATACCTGTACTATTGTATAATCATCACTAGACATGTGAGACTACATTCTACGGCAATAAATTCAGTAAATATTATTTTCAAAAGTTATAACAAATATATGGCATTATATTTATGATGTTTAAAAAATATTATTTGTTATTATATGGGTATTTTTATTTTTGCTACGGAATTCCCACATATAATCGTTTATGTGAAAGGCAATCTTACTTAATAAACAAACTACGAAAATAAACTACTTGAGAAATTAATAATTATAAATAATGAAAACGATTTTGTATCATTCACAAACTTTTATAAATATTTCTTTAATGAAGAAAACGATTTTTTTTTCGTTTGGGAGTATTTACCATTTTTTTAAATATTGTATATAAAATAAAAAATATCAATTATATGAATATAAAAAAAAATCTATTGCTTTTTATCTATAAATTTTATTTTGTAAATTAATTTAAAAAAATCTTCTATATTAAATACGAAATAATTCCGTTGATGCTCAACTTGACCGCTGGGTATCCGGAAAAGCTTATTTATTCCTAAGTCCTATGCGTCAGACCGTTTTCATAAGGTCACTAGTGAAACGAAAGGGATATAAGCTTAACCATCCTCTGCGAATATGCGGGCACCCGCATTCAATCAACTCAACCCAACTCAACATCGCCGCTATTTCTTTATCGTCTGCTTTTGACAATAGAGTGGCTCTGCCACCAGCATTTGTGTTCGTAATGTAGCAGTGGGAAAATGGGAATGATTCTCTAGATCTCTTAAAAAGATCTCTTTTATTTTTTTAAAGCACGTTTCTTGCGTTAAAACGTATAGGGGTGAGTATTTGTTTGATTAATTTATTAAAGATTTACTCGAGCATTAAAGTGTCCAATTGAATTTCTTTGCAATCAGAGATGAATAAAAGTGTTAAGAGAATGAAATCAAATCATTTATTCAAGGGATTTTTTCAAACGAAAAACACATTTTTATATTTAAAGGAGTTCTAAAATTAATTTTATTGAGTAATGATGGGTTTGGAAAATAGCTGCGAAAGTTTAATATGAAACTGAAAGCAATTTCCAGGGATTGAATAATTAGATTTCGAAAGAAAAGTTGACGTATAATTTTTGGAAAGAATAAAACATGTTATTCTTATTTAAAATAAGTATAAAAATGTTTCACATTTGTGGTTATTTAAATTCTGATTGGTCTATGTTAAGAAGAGGAAGAAGAAGTTTTATTATTTATTGGTATTATTTTTTTCCTTTGCAAAAAAGAATTAAATTTTTACGCAGATAATAAAACGATAAAAAGGAAAATAAACATACAGTAGACTCCCGATTATCCGCGGGCGGGTTATACGCGGAGCGGATTATCCGCGCCTGCCGCACAAAGGGTTTTTTTTTTTTTTTTTTTTTTTTTTGTACAAGCGTAAAGCAAAGAAAATAAAAATGTTCACAAAACTGAGCGAAACGTTAAATTTGCTAATATCGTGTTTATTTATGGCAAAAATATCCCAGGCCTTCTCGGAATCTTCCCCTCAAGCAAACCCAAGAAGCAAACACGAATGACTGATTTCTTCAAAAAGATGTAGTTTTATAGTTATGCTTATGTAATTGCATAATACATTACAGTATTAAAACAGTACATATGTATTAATTTTTCTGTGCATCCTTGACGCCTCTCGTACCACCCAATTCCGCGGATAATCGGGAGTGTACTGTATTTCTTTTGAGATTTGAGGAATGATAGTTTAAAGACAAAAATCACTTAATTCAAAATCTCATTTATTATTTTATTTTTCATTTATTGCAGATTTGGAATATTAACATATCCTAGAGAGTAAAAACATTTTGCAGTTGTTTTACTGTCTTGTTTGTCAAATAACTCTGGAATATTTTCTTTACAGCTGAGGACTCATTTTGTCATATTATTTTATATCCAGTTTTTCCACTTTATAATATTTTTTTTATTGTTTTTTCAAATTTTATTTTTAAACGCAATATATTGTAAATTCAACTTTAAAAGAAATTAAGATAATAATGTGAGTTGTATTCTGATTTAATATTTTTTTTAATTCTTATAAAAGCATATCAGAATATCTCATTTATTCGTTTGCAATAATTCAAGTCGTTTGCTTTTGAGAATTATCATTCCATTCATCTTCTATTTCTTTTTCTTTATCATACATTAGGCATTACTTTTACACTTATTTTAGCATTTTGGAGTTACATTTTTTTAAACCTCTGTAAACGAATGTAATTGGGGGGTGGGGAGTATAAAAACCCTGATACATTTCAATTTATCAGATCATTAGAAAAATATTTTCCTAAATAAAAAAGTAGAATACGATAAACTTGATTTTGTAAAACTAAACCAAAAGATAAACTTATCTGATATATATCGTTAACTTGTCTTTAAATTTCGATAAATATTTAGCATTCATTTGCTTGTTTAATTTCCCCTAAAGTCATTTATTGAAAAGTATGATGAACCCTTGAAAGATTATCAAAAATTTATTTTAAAACTGAAATTTCTACTTTGCATTTTTTTAAATGACACTTTTATTATTAAAACAAAAAAATGCATAAATAATAACAAAATATCAAACTGCTGCAACAACAACGATGTTTCTTAATCTTCAATCAAATTTTTTTTCTCAAGGAAGTAGAGTTGAAGTTTCGGATTAAATTTTCCGTTATCTTGACTTAAACATTTTTTTTATAATACTGGTAGAAAAATGTATTGATTCAGAGTTGTAAGGTTGTGTCATGAAATATATTTAATCTTTTATTATGAGAAATTAGGTATGCAGTTTATTTTAAAATATTCGAGATTTCAGACATTACTATATTTAACAAATCCCCAAAATTCAATGAAATAAGGTTGATTAAATTTAGTTTTCACATAACTCAGTTTTTAATGTTAAGCTCATTTTGAACTCTAATCAGTGGAATTGTTCTATTCTTGGCTTTCCGTTAAATTGACATATCCGTGGCACAGTTTAGACGAATATGGCTCTTGCGCTAAAAAAAATTACAAAAAAACCAAAATAACACCAAACATTAAAGTGACAAAATATGTTATATTGTGTCTAACATGTTTGCACCATTGATACGCCTGTAATTAATACATACTATCTAATTAGGATATCCCTTTTTCTTCTATATTTCAGAGGTAGTAGACAAAGGGTCATTTGATTAGATAAAAAAAGCCTAATCATGGGTGTGAATCTTTGTAATGAACGTTTAATATGAAGAAAATTCAGAATGTCTTTGGGCCTCCCACATTGAGAATGCCTCTTTCATTTTATAGAATTTTCTCTGAATTTTAGCAGAGACAAACAATTTTGGATTAAAGTTCATAAATGAAATTCCCTTTATCTGTTTTGATGAATTTTTAAATTCCTGTTTAAGTATCAGATTTGATCTAAAATTTGATATTTAATTCCAATTCTGATAAAAGAAACTTTATACGGTTATATCTGTTTAAATGGTAGCATTTTTAAGACATTGTGTTTATGTGCATATAAGCGGAGAGACAGGGACATTTTAAGAATATTTGGTCCAAAATCTGATAAATTTCCCAAATTCTAGCATACATGCCTCATATCAAATATCATTTTACGAACTCTTCTCATTTTCATGTACAGATAGATACACATAATTCCAAAAATGATGTATTCGAATTCAGAGAAACCAAAAATAGCAAGATCTGAGAATCGAATTTTTTGACAATTGTAATACCTTTTCCTTGTGTGTATACGATCATTAAAAAAATTACATCGTATTTCGCTTATTTGTCAAAATTATAATACTATTTTGATTATGTTGGTACAGTTACTTCAAAAACAGTCAATAAAAGATGTATAAACAAATTGTATGACGTGGAGTTTATCAATAGAATTCTTAGGAAAGACTGATTCATGTAGGTGTTGTGCACGGCGTGAAAAATCTCAACGAATTAGTAATCAATCGGAAAAAAAGGCAAAAAAATAAACTCATTTACTACGTCTCCTTATTAAGGAGAAACCTGAAACAACAGAGCGTTTGACCATTTACTTCCGCTCAAGTGTCACCCTATTTGGTCTCTAGTGACGTCACTGGAAGGCCAAAATATATATTTCCCATTGATATCGTACCAAGAATTCGCCTTAAATGGTCGCCGACTGGCGGCTAGTTCAACACAGGTGGTATCTCTGTAGCCTGAACTAATACAGAAAAGAGAGCATTACTGACGCAGCAAGGTAACTTATCTGCCAGCAATCGAGGCATCATTTAAACAGATGTAATAACTATTTTCAACTTTTCCTCTTAAATGTTTGAAATTTAATACGATTTTTCCTCTTCAGTTCTTTTTTTTTTCCAGTGGCGGTTCAACCACTTAGAAACGAGAAATGCTGCAAACATTTTTCAAAAATAACTTTTTCTTAACAACCTTTTTTTTTTTTTTTAAGCAAACTTTTTCTGCATTCAGTATCATACATTAAAATTTTAGCAGACAATTTAGCATTTTTTACTTTTTCGTATGCGTAGCATAGAAAAAGTATAGTAATCGTCAAAAAATTGGAACTCGGGATTTTGACGAATCTTCCCATTTTAGATCTTCCTGAAAAACACATTTTTAAAAATGTCGAAAAACTTATGATGGTATGAACTTATGACACATTTTTAAACTTAGATGTTAGATCTTTCGAAAAACACATTTTTAGAAAATGTCCGTCTGTCTGTCTTGAGTTAGAATGGTTGATATTTGGTTCATGGTCTTTACACCAAATTTGTAGATTTCTAACAAATTTTGAGTAAAATCTGTTCAGAAAAAGTCCGTCCGTCTGGTTGCTCGAATATAAATTAACACGATAATTACAAAATGAGAAGATCTAGATAAATATAATTAGAGACACATACTTATCTATAGTGTAAACACCTCTTAAATTTTGAGCCATATCTAACTACGGGTTGACTGTCTGTTGGTCTGTTCTTTCAGAAATATGTAAACATGAAAATTCCAAAACATGACTTAAATAAACCAAATTTGGTATGAGAATTTTTGACAACAAGTGCAGTTTTGTATCAGGTTTTTATTTCAATCGGTTGATAAAAACATGTCTAAAATACGAAATTTATTTTTGGATACTATTAGCGTTTGCCAGGGATTTTTCACCAAAGAAATCGCCAAGGATGACACGATAGAGTCAGTAAAAATACTAAATTCGCGCCAAAAGTTAACATTTCGTAACTATTGTATGCCAATGCCACGTAAAACGTCCTCTGGCATGACAAGTTTATTGGAAAGTATGCAAGGAAATTTTGCGAAGACCATATATCTGCTGTTTCCAATTAGCGCATGAAAACTGTTCTAAATTACGAACCAAAATGTGTATTTAGAAAATCATTAGCATATCTGAATAATTTATAATGATTACATAATAATATTCTTATAACTAAGAATAAAGCATTTTAAATAAATTAGAATGCAGGATATCGGATAAATATTGAAATGAGATGATTAAGTATAAAGCCGCAGAAAACAATTTAGGAACAGGGAAAAGTAGAAACCAAAAAAAGAAAGAGAAAAAAAAAAAAAAGAACAGTAGGAATTGACGATTTATGAACATGAGGATACAATAGGAATTATTAAGGATAGTCTTTAAAATTTTGCAGCTCAATTACGTCTTTTTTTTTTTTCCTATTTTCTGTTATAAAATTGTCATTTAACCTCTAAATAAACCAATTTTACTCTTAACTGAATTGTAGCAACATTCCTAAACGCTTCTTCAACTTTAAGCGAAATTTCTCGAAACGCTAATAATTTTTTACGATCAACGGTGGTTTAAATTGTACTTAAAATTATTTTTATCTTCACTTTCATAAGAATATCAAAATATCAATTTTTTAAAAAAAGATAGCAAATGTTACTAAAAGAAGGGGAAAAAATATATTTTTGAAATAATTTTGGAAAATGCTGCAGCTCAGCTCTGCAACTACAATGAAGATCCGCTATTCTACTTACGTGAACTCTCTATTAATCAATATATTCATTAATAGTGTCTGGTACAGAATGTAATTTCTCAACGTCTAAGTTCTCCAGATATTTCTGCTTTAAACGCAGTCAGGACCTTCGCTAAAGGAAACATTATTGACGTACCAAAGCTGATCTGGCTTTGTATTATAAAAATGCTTAATATCAGTTTAAACGAATGATTGCTGTTCCGATTCAAAGAATAGAAGAAAGTGCTCCCAAAATATCCCTATTACAATTTTTTTTTTTTTTTTACTTAATAGTTAATGTAATGGTGGATGAAGAAGAGTCAACTTATAAACTGTATAGTCTTATAGTTAAATGTTAAAGCCTTTTAGTTAATGTTCTTATAGTTAAAAGTTAGTGTTAAATGGTGAATTTTTAAAAAAATATTTGTAAGAAAAATATTTATAATTAGATAGATGAGTAATTTATTACGATCCAGCTGATTTCATTTGAAAAAGAATAATTGTCGTGAAATTTTAATATAATTATTTTTAAATTATTTATTCTTTGAACATTCATAATACCATTTGTTTATTATTCAGTAATTACCATTTAATATGTGCAAAAAAAATTGATTTATTCTCATAAATTAGCATTTAATAAATAAAAAAAAATTCTTAATAGAACTTTTTGATTACTAAAAAAGACAAATTTATAACCTAAACCTAAATCTCCTCTTACAAATCTCTTGAAAGACGAATATCTTAACTTTTGCTAGCTTTGGAGAGATGGTTCTGGGATATTTACTCACTTCTGTAGAACCAAGAAGTCAAAAATCGCGAATATATCGGATATATATAAATTTCAGTATTCAAAGGTCTTCATATGTATCACGATTTTAACAATCTAAACACGTTGTTGAGAGATTTGATTATAAAAGAAACTGGACATAATAAAGAATTTTTTAATCTCTTTCGCCTTCTCAATCCCTTCTACAATGTTTTTATCGTTTAATAAACTTAAGAGGGATCAACTACGTGATTAGAAAATTATGACTTTTTTATTCTGCTAAAGACATAATGCACCAACAACAGAAATTAAAACTACAGAATTACATATACTTAGCGTAAAACTATGAAAAAGTACAAAAAACGCCGAAAACCCCTTTTACCTGAATCTTCTCTCACAACAATGCGAATAGTGTAAGTACTTTTAGCATGGTTAGAAAAAATAAAGAAGCAATCTTATTCCAGTATGAATACAAAAACATTGGAGTCTCTCCCCATAATAAAAATAAATATGGGCGTTGGTCATGATATTAAACAGAGCAATAATGACTTTAAAAAAAGCAAAAGTCACTACTAATCAATAAAACAGTTATAAATGACTAACAAACAGTGTTAATTTGCATGATCAACAAAATTGTGTGGTGCGATTTTTTAAAAAAATTATGCCACTCATACATTTTGTTAGTAATAAATGTTTGAATAATGTTTGTTTTAAAATTAAACTGATTATTAATTATTTGTTATTATTACTAATTGTTTCAAAATTAAATTAAATATTTACTTTAAAACTAACTAACTTTAAAATTAAATTAATCAGAATTCTTTAGAAATATATATTCTTCAATAATTTCTTGATACTATGTTATTATAGGAAACATATTCCTAAGAAGCGCTATTAATGAATTGGTAACCAATGTTCAAGGGTATGGCTGAAGATGCATGGTCTTCACATACTGTGTACATTAAATCGGCGATTGCAAAATTTTATTTCTATGCAACACAAATTTTAAAAAATGAGATGGAGGCTTATGTATTTTTTTCAGCGTGCCATCTCGATTCAAAATTATAGTTTAATCAGCAATATATGTCATATAATTCCATATAAGGATGTTAATGCAACAAATAAAATTAAAACAGATTGTAAATGTAATTTTGGGAGCAGTCTTTTTTTTTTTTTTTTTTTTTTCCAAATGCGTTCATGGAAAATTAGAAAAAAGTTGTTTTTTTAATGATTTCATTAATTTTTATTTAGTCTTAAAATTTTTTATTTCTAACTTAGAATGGAACAAAAATTCTGTTTATGCGACCAGTTTTAACGCAGACTTTCAGAGTAATCAATTTCTTCTATTGTTGAGTACATTTATTAAAATCCGTATCTTTGATGTCGATTTCAAATAATATGTTGATAATACTTCTGTAACGTAAATTGACTATTGGCCAAAGTCTTCAATCATTTTTTTTAATATTATATAAGCTTATAAAAATTTCTGACTGTCTTTGCAGTTCGTCAAAAATCAGCAACAATATTGTGTTTCTAGTGTTTCAAATCCGGAAATCTCGAATGTGATTACAGGGTGTTTATAAAGTCCCGGGCCCATTTTGATGTTTAATAACTCATAAAATAATAAAGATATAAACACACTTATGGCATTTATTGATGTAATAACTCATATATTTTCCTTTTCAGGTTTGAATATTTTTACTTTTGTAAATATCGTCTGCGCGTGTGATTAATTTCATATAATTTCCTTTTCCAGTCTAAATATCTGTACTTTTCTAAATATCGTCTGCTTATTAATTGCATTTTTCTCTCTTTTGTTTTTGGCAACTACTGCAATGTTATGTTTACTTTTGATGTGTTTGTTCTATGTAGTACTTTTGTATGTGATGTTTTATTTGAGCGAACATTAAGGAGAATGTATACACCACAAGAGAAAGACCAGATTTTATGGTGGTTCATAGAAACGAAATCGATAATGCAAGCACAGAGAAATTTCAGAAGAATTTACCAAAAAGATCCTCCACTAGGAAGGGAGCACACGTGGAAGTTCATTGACAAGGGTCATGAAACTTTTTGAGTCTATTTAACCATTTATGTTATTAATTTTAATCTATCTTTATTATTTTATGAGTTATTAAACATCAAAATGGATCCGGGACTAAATAAACACCCTGTATATTTAGTTATACTACTTTGTTTTTCGTATTTGGAATAATTAAAATGATATTTGGGGAATCACATAAGTACGGTAGTCTGTTAGAAATAAGCAGATAAAAAAGGGATTATACCAAAATTGAGCTTACAATTTTGGGTTAAACTTAGCATGAAGCATGAACATGAATTGAGTATTCTTACATACGCAAAAAACTGAACATGCTAAGAGAACATCCATGCGAGCATTAAACTTTTATATAATACGAAAGCATTCTGTTTGACGGAATGTTTTTTGTCAATTTATATTTTTCAGTTTCATCTCTTCTAATAATCGCAACAAGTTACTGCATTCACTCCCGATCATTTAGGTAAATTCAGTTTTTTGAACATTCTTTGGAATATTTCCTCAAAGACGAAGATATAGTAGAAAAATCATTATTTTTACACGATTCCTGAAATATGGAATAACCTACAAAAAATTATTGTGAAAATATCGACACGAAAACAAAAGTTTTGGATATATTTATAAATTTGCGAATTTTTAAGGGAACAGATGAGATGTTGCACAGTATGAAACGAAAAACTCGATGGTCAAAACGCCTTTTACCCTAGCTACGCCATTGAACAGACCATATTCCATATATGAAGTAAATATTTACAGCTAGTGAATTGCACCATAACGTATTGCTTTGAAGAAGAGGCTTCCAACTTTGGGAATTAACGCATTATTTAAGGGAAAATGTTGATTAGGGAACTTTATGATACATTTGTATAGTGGAAAATTTCGGTTTGATGGGGTGCTAATTTTCTTATTTTCTCTTTCTTAAAGACAAGTTCCAGCAAATGAGTTTTCCAAATCTGATATGTTGCTATATTTTCAAGCATCAATAATCTTATATTTCAAAAAATATAACTCCAAAATATAGCAATGTTTACAATTCCTAGAATTAACTATTGACATCGGGTTCGAATTCAAGTTTTGGAATCTGCGATATTTGATATGTCTATTTACTTTCAGAAATAGACGATAAGAATGTGCATTTATCGTCTATTTCAAATTTATTTATTTTATCATTTGAGTGCACAAAATATACATAAAAATGTGCATTTTTTGTGTGTATATTTTGTCAATTTATTCATCATAAGGTCCGTTCCAAAATATTTCTTCCTTAGCTTCGAAACAGGACGTTCATGAAACCCATACTAAACTTTTCTAACGTATTATGAAATCATTTTAAATACTTGGTCGGAATTCAGTTCAGTTCAGTTCTTCATACTGAACAAAAAAAAAAATACGCTATTATTTGCCGTGTTAAAACTTGGATTCTTATTTATATGTGTAGGTCAACACGAACACACTCACGTGCTCACGTGCACAATTTTCCACCACCCACTCAGTTTGAACAGCAAGTACATATCACACGGGCAAGTAAAATAAAAATTGCTTGTTGATATCATTGGAATTCTTCTTGTCTAGACGACTGATAATAAGAGCTTAGTTCTTTGTATGTGGCAAAAAATTCAATAAAAGATTTAATGCTATTGTTAAAAGAATATTTAATATTCTTATCAACTTATGTTTGGCAAACACTAAAGATGACACATTTTTCTATTGAACTTTTATTATGTGTATTAAATACTAAATTGTTTTATTGTAATGATGAGTTTTATATGGAGAACTTCAGTGATAATGTGACGAATAAGACATATGATTTGTTTGTATTTAAGTGCATTTAGTCGAACTGAATAATTGCTAAAAGAACATGAAACATAAAACCGTGAATCAATGTATAGTCCATTAACATATTAAACTGTAAGAAAACGGGATTGGTATGCCTACTAAAAGTACACATGCCAATATTTAAATATTGGCATGATGGACCATTATTTAAATACATTAGAAAATAATCGCCTTTGACGACCAGCTGAATTTTCAGGAATTATTGGCGACGTAAAATTTCCTTTGAATCTTTTGTAATCTTAATGTCTTTCTAAGCAAAGTATTTTTAAATTTCAAATTTTAATAATCATATAACTCGTACGATTCTGGAACTTCATACAGTTATATTAATTGGGTTATACGAATATTTCATTTTTTATTTAAGTAATATAACGAGAGATTATCCTTTAAAAATTACCCTAGTGAAATAAGGAGAAAAAAAATCAGTTACTACGATAAGAAAGCAAAATCTCAGACTTAAGAGAGAGATAATATCAATGTTTAAAAACTCGCGATTTTTTTAAATAATTTATCATTGTTTATTTCGAAAATGAAAGATAAAAATAATTCTCAAATTTAAAAAATGTCATTAAAAACAGGCTTTAAACAGAAGGCTGGTCAATGAGGAAAATAAATCGAATCCTCTGAGATTAAATACATTTCAATGCGCTTTTAACAGAGCTATGATGTTACGAGACTATCGCCATTATAAAGGTTCATGTACATGATAAACCGAACATAACGAAATAATAATGCTACAGCTTTAATATCATACAATTTGACTGAATCTTGAACATGAAATTACAAAAAAAAAAAAAAAAAAAAAAAATGGTGTAATAATTTTTATTCAGTTTCAAAATTTATACAGTTTCAAAATTCTCTTCTTATCGATACCATTTTAGTAATAGCAAAATTGTTTTTTTTTAATTATTTTTGCTTAATTTTTAAAAATATATTGTTCTAAAATTTAAACTGTTTTCATTGTTTCAAAAAATATTTAATTGCGTCATCTTCTGCCTTTGTTGAAAGCTCAAGAAGAAGATTCTATTCAATATTTGTGTAGTTTACTAGACGAATAAAAAAAGTGAAGTTACAATATCATAAAATTTAGAAGATGGACGAACTGCTCATTTACGTTTTTAATATCGCTATGATGTCATGGGACTATTCTCCGTTGGAAAGGTCGGAATACGCAATGGCCAGAACATGTGTAAAACTATTAAAATAACATGTTTTCAATGGCTAACAATTTGTGGGAATCACACATATGATTGTATCAAAATGATTTAACTAAAATTAAATATAACCAATATCCCCGTCGAATCGGCTGATAGCCAGAGGCCACTAATTGATAATAAAGATGAATGTGCGTGTGCATACGTGTATTGGCGATCTACATGCTAGGCCATTTGACCTAGAGCTGACAAACTTGGCTATTTTGGAGGTTTGGAATGTACACCTTGGAGAGATTTTTTTTTAATGCTAACCAATTAAAAATTAGTCTAACTTTTGACAATTTTTCTCCATAATTTCCAAGAATAATACGGCACAAAAATTATTTTAAGACATCTTAAAATTCAAAAGATTTTCTTTTTAATGGTTCCGATTGATTTACCAAACAACAGTTTTTTTTTTTTTATTTTAAAAATTTCTCAAAAATATTTCTTGTCTTATCTTTAACACTAGATATCATTATTGTAAAAAAAAAAATTCGTGTCATTTGCATTATTTTATCAAATATTTAATAGCATGTTTAGTTTTCCATTATTAAAAATAAAAAAAGAAAGATTCTGTTTAATACCTTGTGTACAAGAGGAATAAGAAAATTGAATATATTTAGAACATGCTTTTCATAAAATTCTTGAATATTGTGACAGTTACAGTCATGATCAGCATGAATAATAAACAATAATGAATATTTTTTTTAAGTTCTCGTTCTTAAATAAGTATTTTTACTCTTTTATATTACTGCTCTTTAGCTAGACGCTTTACTTTCTTAATGTAATACGTTGATATGTTTTATTGAATTAGAAACATTATTATTGATGTGTTAAGCAAATAATGAAATATGTTCTACATTGCATATGAAATTTCAGGATCGAATCAGCAAATACATTGCTACATTAGTTGAAGTTTAATTACATCCCATTTAAAATTAAACTTCACATTGCAGACAAAATTACAACAAAAAAAATTAGGGAGACGTATTGCACAATGATCGCAACTATATAAGATTTCTAAAATAGTGCGAGTTACAAAATTTGAAACTTAAAAATATTTTGCTGGGGAAAATATAAAGATCAAATTATGTACAAAGGATTCAATTGAAATTTTAAGTAACCAATAATACTTGGAAATCATCTGGTCACCAAAGGGGCATAGCGATAAATAATTTAAAGAATTGCTTTTATCGGTATCATTAACGAATCAGTGTTTTAGTTCGGAAAAACGGCATAATACATGAATGTATCCCATTTTATTTAACTAATATATATATATATATATATATATATAAAGTAACTATATTTAAATGACAATGGATAATATTGTTTCTAATTTTACATATTTTTAAGTGAAAGTGGAGGAAATAATGTGATAAAAATTAATTCATTTCTCAAAAATTCATGCAGAAGTTAGTCAGAATATCTTGATACGAAAAAAAGATTTCATCTAGTACTTTCAAGATATCGAATAAATTTTTGCAGAAATAACTTTTAGTTGAAGAAATACAAATTAATTGAAAAAAAATGAATTCCTAAGGTGCAGGAATGTAACGACAAAATCTATCATCCCTGGATTTATATATATGTTTCAGATGCTACAGAGATTCATGAATAGCACTTAAATTTCAGATGTCTGTCCAATTGATTCATAGAATTAACGAATCAGTTGTAAACCTTTAAAAATGTGTTATATCTACAATAATTTACTATGAAGTGTGTAATTTTTAGACAAATGTAATATTTATGTTATTGTTTTATAGATAGTTCTAATTAAAAAATAGAATTTTATTATGTATGACAATAGCATTAAACAAAAAAAAACTCGTTGTTTCTATATTTAGATTTTATGCAATAAATTAAAAATAGTCTTTAGATTTTTCTTTTCTTTTTCTTTTTCTATCTTAGTTGTTTCTGTATCACAAAACATGAACAGTTACATTTATGCTTCGGAGTTTAACAAGGCATATCCGCTATTCAACTAATTATTTGGAATAATCCACAATTGCGAACTGTACTTGAAGTCACACTCTATTTTCTTAACACTATTAATTAAATATGATTAATGTTACGTTTTGATGCTAAACGGGGGTTATTTTGAAAAAGACCTCGTAATATTTGAGCACCCACAGCATTATCACATTTTTCCAGAAGGAAGATGTATGATTTTCGACAGATTCAACGTGCAATAACAAACCCATATACATGACGGACGCTCCATGGAGTTGAGTCTCGAACCAGAAATGTATTGATCGGAGCTCAGGCCACCATAAGGCATTGCATTCTCTAAACTTCAAAACTACAGAAACGTGAATATATTTATCTGTCTACATATTATGCGCATATCAAGCCCTCTTATACGATGAATTCTCGATTTAATCGGTTTTTGAAATTGAGTAATCTATGGTCCAGACATCAAATTCCTATCACTTGATAGTTAATATGCTTCTTGTTTGCTAAAGTGGAGATTAAAAATTTAGATTAATTATAACTAATGATTTAGAATAATTTTTAAAGTAAAACGCCACTTTCTCAGCTAACGTTTCAACTCGCAACAGCTCTGTAATTAAAATATTTATCTAAAATTTCCAAAGTTATATTATTAAGTTGGGTTCCAAGGAATTTAAAATATTATCCATGTAGTAAAAAAATAAGGGAAATTCGCTACTTCTATTCTTTAGAAACAATACTACAGAGCATACAAATTGCATATATTTCGATAATTTAAATTAAAATTGGGTGAATTCAAATTCCTCCTGGATGCTTATTTGGCAATTGTTAAATATGAAATTTGACTATCCGGACTTCCTTAGTTTGAATTTTTTAATCGAAAAGTAATTCTCCGGATATAACTCATTTCGTATTATTCATTTTGAATGTTATTCCAAAAATTGAAAGCATTCATTTTAAAACAAATTACCGTTTTGTATTACTTCTTTGTTCCGTTTCATTATCACATTTTATAGTGAAAATTTTTTAAGTGGAAACTAAGTGTAGGTTGGTTATAAACATTTCTTTATTTCCGACTGTTGTCGACTTTGCATCTGAAAAAAAAATTATTCGTATTTATCATATTTATATAAAACTGTATTTCTTTCTTTGTATAAAAATTTCTTTGAGAAAAGGATAGATTTAATATTAAGATTAATTTAAAGTTCCCTTTCAGAAACGAGTTTATTCTGTCGCCTTTATTAATTCTTCTAAGCGAATTATCTCAAGCTTAAGCAAAATCTTATATGCATTCTGAGTGGCCGTGGCAGCCAAATGGATCCGCGTCGACTTCGAGATAGGGAAATCCTGATTTTACATCTGAGTTACAAAAGATTCGTTGTCCGTCAGAGTCTGACAAGCACGAAGTCTATTTTTGTGGACCTTTCATGCTCATATTATATGATTCAAAAATATGAATAATGGACAAAAATCTCTGATCAAAAATACAATGTCTACTCAATACGATAGCTTTATGTATATCAACGAACTTATATACCATCAGAGATTTATAAAACAAAATATCACAGAACAGCTCCAAACATCCAAGAGTGCACGCTAGACAAGCCGCGAGTTTAACATCTAAGAAAAATAAGTAAATTATTATAATCGCAGTCAAAAATAAAAGTCCTCGTCATATTTTTGCTACTAGAATAGAGCTCAAAGGATGTCAATGACTGAGAATTGGACAAACACTCCTTAGCATTCTCTTCCTCCAAATTATTGGAACGTCATTTCCTTTGGAGATCACACCTCAGGATATCAACTGTAGATTCGTATTACAGAAACAAAACATGTGCTTAAATTTGTCTATTATCACTATTTTAATCCAATCAGTCATTATGTCGCAATTAATTTGAGGGTGAATGGAGATGTATGTTGTGGTGGACAAACGGCGCAAGAGACAGTACTTTTTTTGACATCTTTGTTATATTTACTTTCTAAAAAGGGAATACAGTAATATTTTGTATTCTTGGAACCCTCCAAGACCTTGTTCTCCCGACAAAATTGTCCTTATTCTTTCTAAATTTGGATTAAAAGTCCTGAACTTTACTTATAAATAAATAGCTAATTAATAATATTAAATAAAAAATTGGAAAAGTTGTTTTCGTATTGACTTTGGAAAAATAATACTATAAAAATTTAACTCTAAATAAAAGTGAAGTACACGTTCATCTTTTTTTAAATTTCTGTTGTACTGTTAACACTTTATTTACCTAATTATCTTACCATAAATTTTTCGATTTTATTTTTGCATCAATAGATGAGTTTTGGCTCAAAATAAGTCCAGCTAAGAAGCAAAACACCTTAATTACTTAATTATTTTAAAATTTAAAAATCGTTCATTAAATTTAAACCTTGACTAAATTATTATTTAAATATTTTTAATTTCTATCTTTAGCTAATATCTACTGTTTGCTGTCATAGTTACACTCTTCTTGTTATTTTAAATATCATCAAAAACCAACTAAAATGGTCACCCTAAACTTTCTCGCATACTCTCCATTAAATTTTTTATTCCGCTACTTTCCATATAAAATTGGGGCCGCGGTGGCCTGGTGGTAAGGTCTCGGCTTGTGAACCGTAGGGTTTCAAGTTGGAGACCCGATTCCACCGAAAAGCCGTCATGTAAGGGGGTCTGTTGCACGTTAAATCCGTCATGCCAAACGTCCTCCCGCTGGTGTGGCGTGGTGTGGAGAGGTGGGTGCCAGCTCAGGTGTCGTCCTCGTCATCTGACCGTGGTTCAAAATTACGAGGTCCGTCCCAAAATAGCCCTAGTGTTGCTTAAAATGGAACGTTAATATAACTAAACTAAACTAAATCCGTATAAAATTGTGGTCTTTGGGCCGTATTTTGCATGGCATTCGTGTACGATAGTTAAGAAAATTAGATCTTTGGCGTAAATCATGCACTTCTACTGAATTAATTGCTTGAATGTGTACTTTCGATATCTTTTTAGCGGCCAATTAACTCCAGAATTTGACACAACAGCTATGGTCACAAGATAACATATCTAATTTCATTGATTTAAGTTATTGCCTTTACATGCATGCAAAAGTACTGAGCGACAGATGGTAAACCGTTTAACGGATTTAGTTCGAAATTTGGTATTCATATTTTATCTGTTAAATCTGTGTACCCAATTTTATCGATTTAGCTCTTTACGTTTTATATCTATCGAATTCACTTGTATTCGAATTGTCAGGCAGACTTCCTCTGAATGGATTTCGTTCAAAACTTGATACAGATCTGCAAATTTAGTCGTAAATCCATACACCAAATTTCAGCCTTCTAGTTCAAAATGTTTTTGAGTTACAGTATTCACAGGCAAAAGGACAGATTGACTGACTAACATAATGCCAAAAATATGTTTTTTGGACTCAGACAGATAGATCTGAAACAAGGAGATTCTTCAAAATCCTGAGTTGACATTTTTTTACGGTTACAGTGGTTATACTTGGTATACGAGAAACTAAAAATACTTTATTACGAGGATACAAGCATAATTTAAGGCGCACTTTAAAAAGGGTTAAAATGACAGTACAATGTCCCGAGTTAGCAATGTCCCAAATTTCGACTCTTTGGCCGGGATTTAAAAAATTTTTGCTTTTTGAAACAAATGGCGCTCTTCCTCCCCTCTTTTTTCGCTTTTACATAAATATTACATATTAAAAAAAGAAAATAAACAAGTTTTAAACATGAGGAAAGTGTGCTTCTGAAAAATTCTGTTTTGCAAAATATACGTTAAATAGAAGTGGGTTGATATACGTAATAGCAACTTAATGGATGAACTAACCTGAATGAAAAATTATTTTAACTTTATTTTATAAATGATCCTTTATCACCTACTGGGCTTTTTATTATTATTATTGATGTTGGAAAATGTGATAAACTATTCTTCAAAGAATTAGCTACCCCTTTATTTAAGACTTTTTTTTTTTTTCCCGATATCTTACTCTCTGTCCCCAGTCAGCGTGCCGGATCGATCCAGATAACCTGGTCTTCTATTCAAATACTGTTATATAATAAATCAATTACAATTTATAGATGGTCCCCTTCCTGTGATCCTCAAATAACAAAAAAGCTGAGCACACTGTTTGGTTTATCATGGGAACAACGGACACTACTTTCCAGGAATGCCGCCCTGTTTTGCAACAGACAGGAAAGCATAAAGGATGAGAGCACACTCCGCTGTGCAAACACCGGTTTATTTTGATCGGAGTACTTCTTTTTCAAATGTACGCAGTTGCTGGGGGTATCAGCTGTGAAACAGTTCGTTCATCATCCCGCCTCCGTGTCCTGTCATAACACTTCTGCGAAAGAGATTACATAGTATATTAGAGAACTGAGAAATGTTTAAGTTAGGAGTTTTTTCTTTCTTTTTTTTAAATCGGTGCTACTTTGAAATTAAGTCTTCTGAGTTTGAATGAAAAAAACTGATTCGCTCATATTTCGATCAATATCAATTTCATTTTCACCTGAATTAAATTAATATATGTATCAAAATGTATGTCAGTCTTACAAAATTCTCGGAAACGATTTCAGTTGCCATTTCAATAAAGGGTACCTCGCCGTTATTTTGACAGAATCGAACATTGGCCATACATTGTTTTTTTTATTATTATAAAGATTTTGAAAGCAGATTGAAATTTTGTATTTTCTCATATAATGAAAATATTACTGCAGTATATAAATATCCAAATAGTTCCTTCTCTTAAGTTAAAAATTCAATCTCCGAAAAGAGTCTAACATTTATTTCCTTACTTACATAGGTATCAGTTATAAAAATGTTGGAAAATGTATCATATCTATTGGAAAAAAAGTTTTCCTTTGCATTTATAATAGAGTTTTTGAAGTACTCCCACACAGACTTTTGAAATCTAGATTTTGATTGTACACATATTTGAGACAACATATTTGATTTGTGCGAATCTACACTATGTTCGAAAATTAAAATTCCAACTCTAATCCATCCTGTGTTATCATATATATTAATTCCTTTCTTCAAGAGATAAAAATTATCGAAATCAGATTGAATAAAATTAAAGAGATGTTCTTGAACTTAGACTTCAAAGACGGAAATTAAAACCTCTTGGAAGAACTTAACATAGTTTTATTTAATTTTATGCTAAACGCGAGGATGTGGTTTACTTGAGACTTTCCCGCATTCTTTTTTTTAAAAGTATTATCCCCTATCTTACCTTCGCATAAAATTATGAACCTTGGACAAGGCTGAGAATGTTACGAATACTCAGATTTTTATTTTCAAAATCCAACACTTGAGAGTTGTGTGCATTGTAGTATAGTAAAGAAAATTGATACTTGTGTATTATTAATCGCATGTATTGGCGAATAACGGTTTCGAAAGAATCTATTAATGTGTTATCATAGGCAATTTTTGAGCCATTAATTGCTGTAATGCAGTTAATACTTTAACGGAAGTGATCTCCCAGAAGTTTTCTCACATATTCCGTCATAAATGTATTTGTGTATTATTAACTGATACCTATGTTAAAATGATTACGAAAAAAAGTCTTAAAGTGTGATCCTTTGCCATTAATCACTGGGATGTAGTTAATAGACTAGCAGGAGTAATCTCCCGAAACTTTGCCCTTAATCACAGGGATGTAGTTAATAGACTAGCAGGAGTAATCTCCCGAAACTTTGCCATTAATCACAGGGATGTAGTTAATAGACTAGCAGGAGTAATCTCCCGAAACTTTGCCATTAATCACAGGGATGTAGTTAATAGACTAGCAGGAGTAATCTCGCGAAACTTTCTTGCATATCCTCTAATAAATGTTCCGTATTTTTCTGGAATACAAGTGTATTCCACTGGCAAACAGCAGTTAGAGGCTATTTAACGATTTTTTTTTATTGGTAACTAATAGCTGGAATGCTGTAATACAAAAATACAACAAAACCGAATGTGTATTTTGGACACCTCTTTTTCTGACCTCATTTGATATAAAACTGCAATAGTAGTTACAAAATCACATACCAAATTTCATATACTTAAGTTATCGCGTTTATATGTGCAAAAAAGTACAGACGGACAGACTAATTCCTCGACGGATTTTATCCCAAATTTGATACCTTTCTATACTTTAGGTGTTAAATTTGTGTACTATATTTGATCCATCTAGCTCTCTTCTTTTTAAAGTTATCCTGTAAACTTATATTCGGAAAATATATAGACAGACTTTCTCTGAATGGATTTTGTCCACAATTCGATATACACTTACAAATTTGATCTAAAGCCCATATATTTCATCCTTCAAGGTTAAAGCGTTTTCAGATAAATATAATGTGTTTTCCGAACTCGAACTCAGGGATGCCAAAACGCAGAGTAATAACAAAAATCTCGAGTTCGTATTTTTGATGATTACAATTCTTTACTTTTATATACTTCGTCTAAAAGAAAGTAAAAATATCCCATCTTAATTCTGCTTTTGATATTTAAACTTAAAACATTAATAACTAACTGTTCTGTTAATTATGAATATGTGAGACTTAAAGTTTGAATGCACTCAAATTTCTAACTCAATGGCCAAATCGCCGCTGTAGTAGTAGTTATTTTTGGGAACAGCCGACCACCCCGCCACCCCTGAACGCATGGACAAAGTAGTGTAGGGAAAATGACTAGATGAATACTTATTTTCAGTTAAATAGTTCAAAGTACAAGCAAAATAATATGTTTTAATGGAAGAATTTGAATGGCATTCGAAATTATTTATCAATAACTAGCTTTTTTTTTATGATGATGTCGTGTCCACGTTAATACTGAAAGGGAGTGCAGTAGCTTCTGAGGGTAAAGGCCCCTGAGCACCCGAGGGCAGAAGTCTGATTTCTAGCTCATGAAACTCGCACACATTCGCTTGCATAACCCCTTTTTACAGGGGGGCACATTCACACACTTCACAGACAGAACACAGATGAAGAAAAACCATGCCCGAACCGGGATTCGAACCCGGGACGCCCAGATCACGAGGAAGATGCACTACCCCTATGCCAAGACGCCGGCTTTTTCTTTCTTTCTTTTTTTTTTCCCCTCTCTTTTTTGCACAGTAAGAATCTGTACCGAAAACAAAAATTGTTTAATACCATGCCATCATTCTAAATCTCCAGCAAGTAATATAATATTCGTTGATTATTGGTTCGTTCGCTGTTCACTTAAATACAGTTTTTTATTATATTAACCTTTTTTTTACTCCGTAATTTCATAATTTCTTCCCTTAGGATTAACTTATTGGAAAGACCATTTAGTTAAGAGACCTGTCAATCCTGCTTCTTTCCCTCTCTTAGTTTGAAGCCGCATTGCCTAATGATATTGGTTCAAGTTCGGCTTTAGGAAGTGTGAGACTCACTTCGAAACAATACTACCAGAAGATTATATTCTGACGTTCATCCCCTTAAGGGAGGAACCCATTTTGGAAACAATCGGCGTAATGAGGTAAAGATGGACTAGAATTGGATTGTGAGACTTGTCGTTGTTAATATTATTACTGACATCTACTCTTGAGTTCGCTGATAATCGCTCCAACTTTTTAAATGGATCTATTTCATGCTAGATTACATAAGACACAAATTTCTTTTCATCAACATTTTTCATGCTACTGGAATAACAGATCAAATATCTTTCTCTTCGTATTTAGAAATGATGACGTACTTCAATATTGGATGATATGGTGAGAAATCAAATCAAATAAAAAATTGAAATTGTGAACAACAAACTCTGTCTTACCTATGATCAATATGATATTTTTGTGAACACTTATTTTTGACTATACCATTGTGTTTCAATTATGAACATCTATCTGATAATTTCAAAACTTACGAGGAAGGCAAAATAGATAACTGAATCTCTTTAAGTAATCCTCTATCAATTTTCATTCAAAAATTATCAATAATAATTTTTTTTAATAATTCAGTATTTCTTGCTTTAGAATTGTGTCTGATTATAATAACCGAATATAGTTAAATGAACTTCTAAAATTGACAAATTTCATGTTGACTTTTGTGATAATATACTTTCTACTGTTCTTGAATCATTACTCCAGATTTCAATTGTTCCCTAACTAGATGTTTGAGGCTTTCACTAGATCCCGTTGTGCACTCACGTTGAAGAATAAAGTGCAGATATTTGAACTCAGATGCTTATCTAATAGAAAGAATGATACAACTATCACTCGATTAAGAATAGGCCACACTCGACTCACGCACAGGCATTTGCTGCTGGGAGAACCCGCCCCTCAGTGTACAGAATGTCGGTGCCAATTGTCAGTTCAGCACATTCTAATTGATTTCCCACGATTCATTTCACAACCCATCCGTTGCTTTTAGTCTTCCTCTATCATTTTAAAAGACATTCTTCACAAAATTAATCATCCAAATCTTTTTACTTTTCTTAAAACGATTGGTTTTTACCATTTGATCTAATTAAAAATGGTTCAATTTTAAGGCTTTCATACTGCTTTTTTTTACCATTTACATAAACATTGACAAATCATGACAAATGATAAGAAATTTATGATTATATATTATTATTATTATTAGTTTATGATTATATAAAAGTTTATAAACAAGGTTTTTAATTAATACCATACCTTTGGCGCAGCATAATTAAGAATGGTTGTTGCGCCACAAAACTCTACTAAATCAGATCAAATTGAACTCAGATGAATAACTAAGCCAAGTTACATTATTACTCTTTTTTTTTAATGCAGCATATTTTCAAATGGTGGATCTCACCAATTTTCAATAAAGCGGTGTTTTTAATTTCCCTCAAGGGCCCATATGTCGGACCTTCCGATGAGAAGGTCTGACTTATGTTAGATTATTTGGTAATGTTGGAAATGATTTGCCAATGAAATATTGTGGACTTCACCGATTATCTATTTAATTAAAGCGGTATAATATTGATACAATAACGATTCTTTTTTATATATATAAATCCATAGGATATTTGTCATCGTCATCTATTTAATTTTAAAATGTGTTTTATTTTTTCTTATAAGCTTGAGCATTCTAATGTAGATGTAGATTCTTATTAAAGTTTGAACGAAATCTGCTGTAGATTGACCGTCTGTCACTCCGTACTTTCATCTGCATGTAAATGAAATACAGTAGACTCCCGATTATCCGCGGGCGGGTTATCCACGGTGCGGATTATCCGCGCCTGCCGCACAAAGTGGTTTTTTTTTTTTTTCTTTTTTACTGATTTTTTCAAAAAGGTGCAGTTTTACAGTTATGCTTTTGTCATTACATAATACATTACAGTATTAAAACAGTACATATGTATTAATTTTTCTGTGCATCCTTGACGCCTCTCGTAAATACAAAGCACTTTTCTGTTTTCATTAACAAAATGCATTTTAGGTTAGTTTTGAGTGATATACTAAAATATTAGCGTTAGTTAAACTTTTCCTGCTGTTTATTTTACGTTTTATTGTACATAAAACGATTTTTCAAAGTTGGAATGACTGTTTTCTCTTTTGCTATACCCGTTTTTAGCTTTTTTCGGATTATCCGCGATTTTTGTTATCCGCGGCGGCCGCGCCACCCAATTCCGCGGATAATCGGGAGTGTACTGTAACTCAAAAAGAAGCAACGACTTAAATAAATGATATTTGATATGTGAACATAAATGATATTTAGTACGAAAAATGATATTTAATGATAAAATAAATGATATTTGGTATGAAATATAAACGGCATAATAAACTAAAAATTTTCCAAGCTTTTTAGGCATGAAATTTATAATATTTTCGTTACAATAATAATATTTTGGCAAGTTAACGTTTGAAAAACGACAAAATTTATTTTTTTAATTAATTAAAATTCTAATTCAGATTCCAACAAAGGCTTCCTCTGAAGTGTATATTTTCAACCTCTAATCTATATATGTGCCAAATATGGTAGATATAAATCAAACAGTCTAATCTGCAGAACACCAACACACACACACACACTCATACAAACAGATAGATAGGCAGATACGCACGTATAGATTAGATGCCTTTGGTGACTAACTGATTCACCGGAAATAGTGGTTAATTTTAATTTATGCTTAATCCTTAAGTATAATATGTCCGTGCTTCAGTCAAATTGTTAAAATTTAAAGCCGCTTTTTCTTAATTGTTTTATATAAATTTTGTTCACTGAATATGTGAACCGTTCTAATGGAGAACAGTTGTATGATATCACAGCGCTTTTAAAAAAACGTAATTGTCTGATTCATCTATCTTCCAATTTGCGGTACTGTACCTTTGCTTTTTTATTCGCCTCGTAAACTATACAAATATTAAACAGAATCCTTCTTTAGTTTTTGACGATAGAAAAAAATCGTTTCGCTAATTCAATATTTAAAGAAAGAATGAAAATGGTTATAATTTCAAAATAATAATGTAATCTATAGTTGGATATATTAAGCAAGAAATATATTTTTTTATAATTTAGTAAAAATCTGCACAATTATTGAATTACTATCATTAGAAAGATAGCTTTTTGAATTATCAGATGAACCGGAAATTATTTTTGTGCTGTAATTTTTTCAGAGTTTATGATGGAATAATGTAAAAATTTCAGTTAATTTTTAATTATTTAAAATTCTAATTAAGATTTACAAAAAATCGTTCCGAGGTGCACATTCCTACTTCTCAAAATATATATGTGCCATATTTGATAGCTCTAGGTCAAACGGTCGGTTCTACAGAGCGTCGATATACACACGCATTCATCTTTATTAGTAGTAAAGAAGAGATTATCATTGTCTTTTAGAGATAGTTGTGTAATTTAACATTTAAATAAATTTAAATACCTACAGAAAAGTGCATGCTACAAAACGCAATCTCAATCCTTATTAAAAATATTTTTTTTATTCATATGAAGAGAAAAATAATCGTACATTCCATTTTTTCTACCTACATATAAATGAAATTTCTGAAAACATACACATCCATTTGACATACTTCATCAAGAATGATATACCATACACGTGGCAAGGAACGTGCCGATGACCGATCCTTCGCTGATTTAAATCTCCAATATCAAATTCGGGCAATAAGTTCTAAAAATATTTTCCAGAATTTTCACCTTTAGAAATAAACAAAACGTAAGAAAACACGCATCAAAACAATTACAATAATGCGTGGCTGAGCAAACTGTACTGTTGAAACATTGTTAGAAAAATGCGAAAAAAGGATGTAATTTAATGGACCCAAAAAGTATGCGACTTCTAAATGCGTTTTCCCTAGAAAAAGACCCGAAAACCGTCTGTGCAGTGCTCATGCTCCGATGACGTCACGCGAGGCCGTTTTCCCAGCTGTTAGCTACTCACGCGGAAGGAAGCTATTTCGTGTTTTTAGCGTATGTCATCCTAGCTGCACAGGTGACAAACACACCACGTGGATAGGCGATAGGATTGTTACATCGACTATCACATCCTTTGGCTCGATTTGTGCTTTCGAAAAGAGCCGCCATCACATGCTTTGTTTTTATGACTTGATTTCATAGCTCTCTCCTCCACACCACCTTCGACTTTTTTTCATCGTAAAATTGTTTTTAAGTAAGAGTCACAATCTATAAAAAAATAATGTTAAATTTTGCCTGTATGTTTTGTAAACATCGTTTTTTTATCACTTGTTTGTGAATAAAAAAGACTGGATTTCGTAGTTCGTATGTGGTACACATTCAAAGATAACTTTGATAAAAATGAGTTGTTTATTTTTCATTTTTATTAACAAATGATTAAAGCATTAAAACTATTTAATACTATACGGTAGAAACACTTTTCTTGAATACAAAATGTATTTAGATTCCTTATTTTAATTATAGCTTCCAAACGATTTTAAAATAATTGCCAAAATAAATATTTATTTGTTACTCTCTTATTTGAAGTTTGGTAGTGGAAAATAACTAATAATTATCAAAAATATTACCTCCGCTCATTCTCCAATTTGGCCTTTTTTTCTCAAATTTTTTCCAAAATTCAAAATGTTTACAAATTTTAAGCAAAGAACACTGTATAACTTGGTAAAACTCAGCAGGGTAAATTAGCCACACACAAATTTCCACACACTTACATTCGTGCACCTATTCAAGTTCAATTATAAATTAGAACATTCTTTTCGATTTTATTTTCTTATTTCTCATAAATATTTATTTAAAAATACGTAAATTTTAATAATATTATTTTTTTCCTCATTAGTAATAATTATAGAAATAATTAAAATTGTTAGAAATAATCATCATTTGCAGCATATGACAAATAACAATTTTTAAAAAAAAATCAATTCCTCTCATCATTGTTCCAACATCCAGACTTGGTAACAATTACAAGCGCACTTCAAGCATATGTAACTATTAATTATTATAAGGCCACTGTAGGAAGTTTATTTTTGCATGTTTCCATGCAATTCAAAATAAATAAATCACGAATTTCCTAATTTTTTGTTATCGGATTTCTAAAATTGAATAAGAAATAAATGCAAATCGAATCAGTGAAGTTCGACAAAGGCCTTAACTCTTTGTAATGTTCTATAAGATTGTGATTACTTAAATTTGCCGTTCAGATTCTAAATATAGCAATGTAGCTATTTTTAATAGAATTGCAGCTTTTGTAAAAAGTAATTTGTCGCTACTAGTATAAAAAATTTTCATTAAAACAATTCGGTTAAATTCTTCCAGGACTATTTTTTAATACCATTATCATTATCTAGAAACAACATTAATTTTTTATATACTTCATGTTTTTATGTTTTGGTTAATCTAGAATTAAATTATCTAAAGTTTAATTAATTTAAAGTTAAATTATCTAGTTCAAAAAGAAGTTCGAGCTATCATGTTTGAAATCTTAGATAAAAAAATTAGAATCCATTTAAAAAAAAAAACATCTATTTTAAAACATAGTAAAAATGCGATGTACCATCTAGGTGTAACTTTACAACTGAACTATTGTCGTTGAGAGAGAGAGTGAGTTACAAGAAAAAATGGTAGCGGCAATCAACAATGCCGAATTTGTACATACAATTATCGTTCGACATCACTTTCTACCAACATTGTTCTTAAATACGCGAACACCAAGACAGATAATTTGTTTCAAAATTTGATAGAAATATGTGATATTAGTGTAAAAACCATATACAAAATTTCATTTTTCTAGCGAGTTCCTTTGTTGAGATATCATAAAAGAACTATGTGTTTATCAAACTCAGAAAGGTCTGAAACGTAGAGAACCATTAAACTCTGGAATGAAATTTTTGGACAATTATCCTATTTTCATGTTCTAAATTTCATGCACAAGATAGTAAGGGTACTGTTTCAGTTGTGCAGTGAGTTGCATTTTGTGAATTTGGTCAATAAAATTAGGTTTTGGGGGTTTAGTGTAAAGTTTAAATACTGTTTAATTTTACTCTTCATTTCAGAATTTTATTCATATATTTTGTATCGGAAACTTGTTTTGCTTATAAAAATATCCATGATCCTGGAATATTTGTATTTTATTGTTCTAAAATCGAAATTTCGAAACCAATATCTTTGAATAAAAAAATATTTTCGAAAAATTAGTCCAAGTATTCTTTTTCAATACAGCAAAAAAAAAAAAAAAAAAAAATCACTTTTTTTTTTTTGGAAATACGCTTAACATGTGAGTATTTAAACTGATTTTTTTCAACATAAAAAAATTATTCCTCCTCTGTCGTAAACTTACAAATAACTTTCGCCATCTTTTTCAATACTTTACTGGGAGTGAGATTGATTTTCGTAAAAATATTTTATATCCATTATGCACACGTACGATCTGATATAATCTCATTGATGCATAATCTTCAGAGTGAATGGATGCATGAAATATAAAACCTCGAGGAAAAAAATAAGAATAAATAAAATAACAATTCTAAAATTCATACATTAGATAAATTCATACAATAAATAAATGTGCACTGCCAAAAAAAAAAGTTGATGTTGAAAAGTAAATGAAATAAAACAGGAGAAAATTAATGAACACTTTTTTTATCATGTGAGAATATGATGTTGTTTTGGTTATGGGGTTTTGTAGCTCGAAATCGCGGGGCAATGAATAAAGCATAAATGGCAACTTTCATCATCATCTTTTAATCACATATATTTTTTTACCTGCTTTTACCAGTATTGCATTATTATTATGTATGCGTCTTTGAAAACAGATGCGTTTTTTTAAAAGATTGACCTGCTTTTACCAGTATTGCTTTATTATTACGTATGCTTCTTTGACTGCAGATGCGTTTTTAAAAGGTTGACGAAGAACTATGACATCATAGCTGTTATTTCATCTCAAAATCTGTTGAGCTAGAAAATTTTGTTTGCCAGCTAGAAAAATTAAAAATAAAAGTTTAAAAAAATTATTATAAGAAATTAATTATTTTTATAATTAAAATTAATTATAAAACTTATATATAGATAGAGAGAGGGAGATAGAGACCGATAGAGAAATCTCGCGATTGTTTCAAACCGGTTTAAACTGGTTAATGACTTAAATTAATTAAGACAAATAATGTCTTAAAAAATAATAATGTTCTCAC
The DNA here is from genome assembly GCF_947563725.1 of Argiope bruennichi. Taxonomy (NCBI): domain Eukaryota; kingdom Metazoa; phylum Arthropoda; class Arachnida; order Araneae; family Araneidae; genus Argiope; species Argiope bruennichi. Next base: position 53,732,924 of record NC_079156.1, read on the forward strand.
ATGATAACTTGAAATTTGCGATCGTAGATTTCATTTTAATTTTCCTCCAATTTTGTATATTTGTTTAAATTTTTTTCACTTTTATTTGTTTTCAATAACAAAAAGCATGAATAAATTTTCCCCTTTTATGTTTTTATTTATCTCCGCTTATTCTAGTTGTTGAAAAATATAAAATCTAAGATATCCTGTTTTAACTCTTTTAAATTATTATGCAAAATCATTGTTACTGGATGTGATATTCTAACAAAAGTTTTCTTTTAAACAAAAATTTTAAAATAATTAACATTTATAAAAAAGAAATTGCATACAGTTTGCTTGTAAAGTTTGATAAATAATTAAAATTCCGATTATATAAGTGTTGATTCTCAAATTTAGCTCGTAATAAATTATTTACGTTCTTGCCCTGAAATACTTTTGGAATACCCAGAATATTGAATACTCGAAGGAGGGGGGATTCAATACAATTCCAAAATAATGGAAAATGAATGACGCAACATTGACGCAGGAAAACGTAAACATTGTCTTTTTATGATTCATTCAATAGAATTTTAATTATCCAGAAATAATTGAGACCATATACTATCTGGATAATCAAATATAGAATATATGATGCAATATGCAAAATATATGATGCAAATAAAGATCTTTTAGAAGGAGAAAATGGAAATTGCTTAAAATAAATGAATTTTATTCTTATAAGAACAACATTGTTTGCATTTTATGTAATTACACATTGTGTAATAAATATTACTGCTTAAATTACTTATGGTCAATTGATTTGCTATCTTTTTATTCCTGTGGGATAAAAAACTATTCGGGATCACTAATAATCCAAAAAATGGAATTTAGTTAGCTGAAGTTCTACTGGGTATTGCTTTTTTGGATTAATCAATTGATTAACAGTGGATTAATAGTGTACTTTTTTCATTATGATATCTCAGAAAAAAATAGATTTGTTAAATTCAACTTTATTTTGAACAAAACCAGTTTTCGAAATTAATATTTTCTTCAACAATTCCAAAAATCTTTAGCTTTGTTGAAGAATTATTATTCATATGCGATAATTCGCTTTCGATAGTTGCATCAATTCCAGATAAATTATAGAAAATCCTACAACTAATTTTCAGAATAAAGATCATAGCTCATATAAACTGTTATAATCGAAGTTGTAGTAGCAGCCAAAATCTAATCCTATTCCATGTAATTTCGAATAATGACGATAGTTGATCATTTTTTTTTCACCAATCATAATATCCCTTTCAATGTAAGAACTATCGAAAGAAATATTTGCAATTTCTTTTTTGGATTGTGAAACGGCTATCATTGAAAGGAATTTCCATATATTTTTAACTTGAATGGAACTATAGCATGTTTTCTAGAAAATTATTTAGTTTCAAATAATTAATAAAACAAATTTAATTTTGCACAGTTTAAGATAAATGAACAATCTTTCTTTAAGCGATATCTTTTCATCTTCCGTCAAGACATTTTTTTACACTTTTTATTAGCTTACACATTTAAATACGTCTTTAAAAATTTTGATTCCAGAATTAAATTTGAGGTCCAGGTTTGTTTAAATTGACAAATCAACAAGCCGATTTCCACAATTATACTTAATTTTATCACAAACGCTAATTGGCTTCATATTAAATTTATTTCTAGAAAGACATGCTTAAATAATCTTAGTACTGATTTTGCTTAAAAAATTTTCATTGTTATTTACGTATATTTTTACACTTCATAGAAAAAAAATTAATATAAAAAATGGGATGATATCGACTTGAACTGACATTTCAGGTAAGCGAAAACTACTCGAGTATAATTCCTATGTAGATCGAAAATAAACAAAATTTGATTTTTAGAATTTCTACCAGCTTTCAAAATCAATCTCATGTAGTTGTTCAATAGATAGATCGCATAAATTGTTAAGACTTATTTTGTCCATTAATATTTATGTATAATTTTTATTTCGAACTTTTTGTTCTTTTCCAAACTTTAATTGTAATCACGGTTTTCTACATCAAAAATTTAAAAAATTCATTCGGAAGTTTTTGCTTTATTAAAGAAAATTATTAGAAATAAGAATTCATTAACAAAAACTGTTATTATTGCTCCTGATATTAGGCTTTATCGCTTCCGTTGGCGGCATTTACTTAGCTATTTCTGGCAACCTAAAAGAAACAGCTGTGCTAAATCCAAAACATTCTGAAACCAGGTGCAATAACTGTATTCATTCGTCAGCGTATCATTCGACATAGAACAGTAGAGAACTCTTTCCATTCTCTTTTGTTGCATTTTCCCCCTTTTTTCCGAAAAAAAAATAATATATTAAATTCTTTGCTTTAATTATTCCGATGCTTTCTATTTGAACTATTCTTATTCATTTCGTCCTGATTGCAGGCAAACGCTTACGTCTTTCAATCAAGTTTTATTAAGTTTATGACAGTGAAATCAACAGTTAGCTTAAAATAACCAAAATCTATTTCGAAGTTCGTGAACAATTTACTATTTTCGTGGATTATGGTGGTTCTATTTTTACGCTATGACAGGAGATATTTTGCTTTCCAATATGCTGTTTCGTTACAGGGGTAAGTTTACGAATAATATATTTGCTCTTTGATGATGATTCAGGTTGGAATTTTTATTCATTGTATAAAACAAATTTATATTTATAATTCATGATCAAAAAAGTAATCAAAACAGTTATTTAAGTAGTTATCATATATTGGATAAAACGATGAGATTATTTTTTGATCTAAATCTTCTGAGTTTATTTTATTTTTGTTTTCGCAATGAAGGATCGATTTTTATTTAATAATTATTTTAAAAAGTTTTACAAATATAAAGTAATAATAGACCTATTTGTTATATTTTAATTCGGTTTTTTTATACCTAATTCATTATAAATATGAATTGCGGAAAATTACATTGATTTTACTTGTTATGTTTTGATCAAATTTAATGATTCCTGGGTTAGGAACTTTTAAGTTGAAATATATTTATATTAAAATATTAAAGAAAACTTTTAATTATTGTTCATTACAAATGCATAAGGAATATAAATAAGAGAAATTTCTTCAAATTTGACAAATTGTTTTCATTTCCTAAATAAAAAATTAAAAAATCTCAATTTGGTATAAATGAAATTAAATTCATGGATTTTTGAAATCATAACTGAACAAAATATTTGCAGTTTGACACTCTATTTATCTACATTTACATTAGAAACATATTAGACATTTATATAAGACAAAATATTAGAAAAAGAAACATGCATTTTTGGCTAATTTAAGGTATTAATAGGCTTTTTTCCGTAAAATAAGCAGGAAACTGATTTAAAGAAAAAAAAAAGGAATTTATAAATAAGTATAGTTGTAAAGATTGGCTAGTTTTTGTTTAGAAACATCGGTTTCTATACAATCTTTATTCGTTTTTTAGTTGTTTCATAATTTATATCTATATTATTCCATATTTGTATATCAATTAATCAAATTTAGCATGGTACACATTCAATAAGATGCTAATTATATTTACCGAGTTATAATGTTTATTTTAACTATGTCTTAGAGATGTAAAATCGGAGAATTTGAGCACGATTTAAATTCGAATCGAGGCCAATAATTTTCTATGAAATTAATCTATTCAGTTGTTAAGATAATTCATTCATACCTTTATTCATATCGAAAAATTTCCAACTGCAAAATTGTAATGGTTTTACTAAATTTCTATTAATAAATCAAAAAAAAATTTATCAAAATATTTTTAACCAAGACTTGTCATCATTGATTTATTAACTTAGATTTTAATGTGTAAATGTCAACAAGAACAATTTTTTTATTATTATTATTGACATGATGCGGAATGACTGTTTTCTACTAATAAAATTTTAGTACAAATTCGCTGAGAAAAAATTTCGGCTTTCATATGCAAGAAACACTATTACATATTTTATTTTTAAAAACATAATTATATTCTGTACTCTCTAATGGAAAATATGGAAAGAGAAATTAATATAATCCTTAAAATACTATCTCTGGATATTCATAAATCTCTTTGATATCACAGAAAACATCTTTATCATTGTTAGGATCTCGGTATGTCTAATGTCTATCTGTATGTACACACGATAATTTGAAAATCGAACAAACTACACGAAGGAAATTTGGACATAGTCTTTACACTGAAACTGCAATCAAAACTCGTCTTGAGGAAAGTTTGATTCGTTTGTCCATCCATATCCTCGCATACTCTCTAATAACGGTCTTATCCCCCTTCCCCGCATAAACTTGTGGACTTTACGTGGCTTTAGCAAACAATAATTACAAAATATAGATCTTGGGCGGGAATTAAGTAATTTTATTGAATTTAATGCGAATATGTATTCTAAACGTTTTCCCCCCGAACGATTAATATCAAAATTTTACACGGAACTGCAGTTGTAGTTACAAGATCCCTTATTGAATTTCATTGATTTAAATCATTGAATATGAGTTATTGCGCTTAAAGGCATGAGAAATGCCCATCTTGTTCTGCATTTTACACGTTGAACTAGTGTATCAAATTTTATGTATCTGGCTCTTTACATTTTGTGGTTATAGAGTTCATTAGTGTCATAAGAGCCACATTAACAGACTTCCTCAGAGTAAATAACGTTTAAAATATGGTAGAAGTTTGTAAATTTGGTGTAAAAACCACATACCAAATTTCATGCGTCTAGCTCAAAACGTTTTTGAATTACCATATTCACAGACAAATATCATGACAAAAATATGATTTCCGAACTCATAGACGTCTGAAATGAAGAGATTCGTAAAAATCTTGAGTCCGAGTTTTTGACGAATATAATGCTTTTTTTATACGAATAGAACAATTTTGATGAATTTATAATACTTTTTCTATAAGAATAGAACACTCTTAACGAATTTATAATATTTTTTCTACTCTTAATGAGAGATTAATTCGCATATGAGATAGTAAAAAAGTAACTTCTTATTTGCAGTAAATACATTTACAAATCAAAGATATGTTTGAACAGATATAAGTTCTGATAATACCTATTTCTCATTTCCAATTATTCATAATATACCCCTTTCTCTGTATTTTACAAAATTCCTAAGTAGTACAAAGCTAAACACAAAATGGGTCAAGTGTAAATCTTGAGAAAGTCGAAGGATAAATATTTCCGATGTTTTTCTTTGTATCTTTTTATATATGCATTATATTATTATTTCGTTATTGTTGCTTTTTTTTCGTTGTATATAGTTTCCGTTTGTTTCGTATACAAGGACCATACCTGGAATTTGTATATATTTGCTCAAAACTTCAATGTGATCCTTTTCAATAGTTAAACAATTACCTGTGCTTCTAAAATAAAATACTAGATCTCTCTGGATGGATTTATAAAGTTGAATTTTCTTCTAGAGACAGGCTGTGAAAATTTATTCTGGTCTCCAGTCAAATAATAATCCACTTATTATTCATATATTACATAAGAATATTATATTTATGCTTGCAAAAACAGCATCGATAATTATACAGCTTGTCACCTGAATAAATAAACTACAATGTTATTTTTTCTCTCTGTGACGTTGATTATATATTCACCAAAAGTGCAAATGCGCATTTGTGGTGCCAGCGAGTCACCATTTCAGTGGTGCGCAGAACATAAGATAGTTCGCATAAATTTATCCAAATTTGACTATTATTGGTGCGCATGTTTGCTCGCACGCTGTGTAATTTTCAATATATGTTGCATACTGGTTTTGAATAATTTTCGAAGTGATCACGAGACGGGGATTATTTATAATGATTTCTTGCCATAAAAAATAAATAAAATTAATACTTTTCAGATTTATTCTATAGTGTTACCCGATTTCAGAGTGAAAATTTAATTTATTATAATATCGTAATGTCGCTAAAAATGTTGTATTTTTGCCAAAATTTAATTTCCTTTTGTTGACATTCTAGAAACAATCACATGGCAATTTAATTTTTCATTAATTTCCTAAAATATTGCGTTTATTTAAAAAGAATTCAGTTTTTTCCTTACATCTTCCTTCACTTTGAAGGGGAAAAAAGAAAGAAACTCACGGGATTTTTTATGTGAATCATGTATTTTTTATTTTCCCGTGATCACGTGAAAGATTTTTTTAAATTCATTTTTTAAGAATTTATTGCACGTCTTGCAGTTGTTGCTCGAAATCATAAGAATAATTTTATTACTCTTTGTAATAGAGATTTATTTATTTGCTTTATAATTTCTTTATAATTAGATTTAAAATTTGTTTGTCCTTTTTATTTATGCATTAGAATTATTTATGTCCGACTGCATAATTAGATTAAATCTATTCTGAAATACATTGGTATTACCTGAATGTTAATATTTAATTATATTTATAATTTAGTTTACGTAAATTTTAATTACATTTAATTAAATTATTTATTACTTTTCATTTAATTTATACAAGTTAGTTTAAAGCTTAGAACATTTATTCTTTAAAAAAACATAGGATACGGTATGTTGTAAACTTAAAAAACTCTCTACCGATTTTTCATAACCAAGTCATTAAGAACTCAAAATCGTTAAACGGAAATTTGAAAAAAATTCCATTAATTAACTAAAAACCAAATAATATTTATTAAAGTTTAAACAGAATCTAAAAACAGCATCGTTGCACTTTGGAAATCAGAAGTATTAGAAGGATTGGAATCAGAATCACTGTAAGTTTTACATCGTAACTGTTACATAAGATGCTATATGCAGCTATATTGTTTGTTATGTAACTTTACCGTCTCATGAATTGATTTCACTGACTGTAGAATTATGAAGAACATTCTGTTTTATAGAGTTATTTTTATTATTAAATATTATTTCACAATTCATTTGACCATAAATGTAATTGAATTTTTCTTATTTATATAAATTGCAATAATCCAGTATCTTACTTTTGTATAAATTTTGCGAGAAATGGAACATTCATCTTTGAATAATTACCGATGAAATGTGAGAGGGTGATATGAATATAGAAATATTTCGAATGCAACCGAATCTGGACCCTAAAAGCAAGCTTATGTAATTCTTTGTATAAGAAACAGTGTTTCCTCTGAAATATTCGTTTCCAGAAGTAGTCTAATTGCACGTACTCATTCACAATATCATTCCAATCTTTTGTTACAGCTTCAATTCTTTGAGCCATATAAAGAAATCTTACATTGAGTTGCGTCTATCGTTTATATATAAACAATGGCACAGTAATTTCTTGAGCTGCATGTATGAAATGCACTTAGCGCTTACTTAAAAATTAAGAAAACTTTTTAACTTTCTCGATACAGAAAGGATACTTTCTTCGTGTGATTGTTTCCCCAAATATCGTTTTTTTTATCTGAATTTTTTATAAAAATTTTTATGTACGTTGTCAGATTGGTTATACAATTCAATGCACTATATCCTTTTCTAATGATTACCGATTTCCATACATCTTGCATCCATTTTGTATTCAACTTCGTAGAACAGAGAAGATACTGAATGTACATTTTTATCTTCCTTCAATTGACTTATTAAATCCAAAATTCGATATCAATATGTAGTTTCAGAATCAAAATCACATGCCAAATTGAGAAGAATAAATAAATAGCTTGCCCTCTGAGAAATTTAGTCAAAAATTTGATGCCGTTTTAATAATAGAACCATATACCAAATTACATCTATCTGTATTTTATGTTTCTGGATTGCCAAGCATGTACGCAGATATATGGACAGGCGAGCGTTCCGGTGATGGTTTTCAATAAGAATTTGATAGAAATGTAAAATTTTAATGTTAAGTCCCTAAATCAAATTTCATATTTTGGGGGAAATGTCTTTTTGGGTTATCGTGATTGGCAGAGAAATGATCAACAAATCACTGACAGGCATTATTACAAAAAAGTGTTTCTTTAATGTGGGTGTAAAGACCGCCTATTAAATTTTAACTATTTCCAAAACTATAATGCTTCTGTTCACAGATAGACAGGTAGATATAATTATAAAAATGATTTTGAACCTTTTCTCGTACAATAACGAGTCTGCATCGAATGACTGAATTTTTAATTTTCCTCAATTAAGTGAAAGTATTAAGCAATTTAAATAGCAAAAAATTACATAGAGGCGGTTCAGTATAACAAATGTCCCTTATATTATTATAGGAATTAAAATAACAATAAATATCCTAAGTAGTATGTGTCTTCTAATTAGGAAATTAAGTAAATTCGTAGGCCAAAGTGTTAACACGATAATGTTCATAGGCTGGATATTATCTTTTAAGTGCATGAGCAAAAACTTTTAGAACACTTTGCAAGAGCAAACCGTTGAATTTAGAATTTTCAATTTTGACGAGTAATTACTCCTTATTTAGTTTATGCTCAATGAAAAGAGATTTTTGAAATTTTTAATTAAAATTGTAACTTTTTTATTCAGCACTTTCTGGCATAAAAAACCATTTATACACCAATTTTAAATTTAAGTAAAAACACTAATAAATTTTTAAGTCATGCCAATTTTATTTCAATCCGACAGTTTACTCTCTAATTTTAATAAATTTTTTAAAATAATTTTAAGTGCATTTATCATATTACTTTTCATTTTTTGTGTTACAGAGTTTATACACATGCGCATTGAGATGATATTAAATGCAACTGCGTGCACTTTATCCCTTCTATGTTAGGAGACAATATTATAAAACAATAATATAAAATAATATAAAACAATAATATAAAACAGATTAATCAACACTAAAAGCGTTATTTTACTATGAACGTACAAACCAACATTCGGAAATGTCAGATTAATTTAAAATTTGATAGGTCCTACATTGTAAATACTAAATCTGCATACCAAATTTTATTTAACTAGCTCTCTTTATTTTGTAGTAATTGTGTTAAGTTTTTGGACAGCCGAACAGACAGACTGGCTCTGAGTAGATTTCGTAGAAAATTTGATAACAGAAAATGTACAAAATTGGTGTAAAAACCATATACCAAATTTCATCCATTTAGCTGAAAGCATTTTGTAATTATCATGCTCATAGACGGGCAGATAAATATAATTCTAAAAATGTATTTCCCGGACGCAGGGAAGTCTGAAATAAGTAGGTCGATTTTATATATTAAATAAAAAAAGCAATCTCTTTTAAAAGATACTTTCTTAGTAGATTCTATCTTTTCTTTTACTATAATTATATTCAGTAAACATTGATCCACTAGTTCAGCTGAGAAACAAAAAAGATAAAAATATTCAATGTTTAAAACAAATATTGCAATCATCTAAGCAAACTGATATAGGATATCTCTAAGTATGTTATATTTCACACTTATCAATGAGTAACGCGCATTTGTTCATTATGCTTAATCACCTATCTTAAACAAAATTGGCACGTGATAGAAAACCCTGGAGTAATGGCTACCAGGGCATCCAGGTGCTGCTTCTTTCTACTGGCAATTGCTTATCATCGCGATACGTGACTGAGCCGGGAATATTTCACAGGTGGCTTGAATTCCGAAGAAAAGGCTTTCATTTTTAGAAATATTGTCAATTTGGTCGTGGGAAATCATGTATTGCAACACCCTGTGTGCAATTCTGCAAATAGATTACTTAGTGCAACGCTTTCGGAACGGGAAGTACGTTTTCTGCAATGAGGTATTTCTTAAATCACATCGTTCGAATAGGTAAAAGATTCGATTCCTAGATATTTCTTTGAATATGTTATCATAACTGATTGCTCTGCAATGGATGATTATTACTTAATTATTAAAATATAACATTTCAAAGTTATTAACTTCAGTTCGGACAAAAGTATGATTTTTTTTTGTCAATAATGGTATTTTTAACGATATTAATAAGCTATATTACAAATTTTTTATGCAGATTTTTCTGATTTGGTTTAGACATTTCTTTAATGTTAATTTACCCGTCTAAAACGTCTAAAGGATATAAATCTAATGATATATCTGAATTAATAATTAGCTTAATCTTACTTCCCATAAGCACTCATTTGAAAAGATTTAAAAAAAAGTTTATTGTACAAAGCAAATTTTGATAATCATTAATTATTTTTCAAAGGAACTCCAGTGGTGATAATTAAAAAAAAATTAATTGTTCGTTTTTGGTAACTTATTCAGAAAAATTATATTTGCTGATATAATGATAATTTTTTAATAAAAAAGGGACATTCTAATAATGCCTTTTAAAAAAAAGATGCAAAAGTGAAATATTTGCCAGTTTGGGTGGGAGGGGGGATTCTGTATTCAATCGATATTCAAAGAAATTCTATGATTATTTTTTTTCATTTATTTAATTTTTGTTCTTAAGTTAATAAGTTTTAAATTTAAATGGTTTCCTTCAAAATAAAATTGAATACAGTATGAATAAGCTTAATGGAATTATGTATTTTTCATTTTTATAAAACTTAAAATTTCTTTCTCAATTTTTGTTGTGTGTAAAACAATTTATATGTCTAAAAAGAAATAACCTGGAAAGCAAATTAATATCATCAAGAACATAAAGAAAACCTTTTGAAAACAGAAAACAAGTGTTTATAATAATAAATATCATTTAGTCACCTATAATTTATATACTTCGCATTTGTTATTTCATGCATCATACATATAAACAATACCCTTTTTCTACATAAATGTCAAATATAATCGGTTTTATAGCATAATTTATAAAATTCGTCTTTATCTATGATATAACCATAACATATTCCTCTTTATAAGAAAATTCATTTAAAAAAATTAAAAGTTCGACATTTTACTGACTGTTTTAGTGATGTAACTTATGTCTTTGATTACGAAAGCAAAGTCATAGGTTCGAGACTCGTTTCTCACAAGGATCCACCATTCAGGTAGATCTAATATAAGTTAAATTCATCGGGTCCGAATTTCCTCTTACGTTGTCCTGAGGGTCTCATTTTTGGCTTTGTCCTCGCTCTCTGATCGCTATACAAAATTACATACCAAAAATAGCCGTTGCATTGCTTCGAAACGGGTTATCATGAGAACAATCAAAGCCTTGTTAAATGACGTCAGATCTATCATTTTTTTTCCCTGTAATGTAACTTTTAGGAAGTATAATTCAATCTCTCTGTCAACCACTGTTTAATTCAGTCCATAGAGCAAATATTAAATTACTTTAAAGTAAAGCCTATTTGAAATATGAAAAGCATATTTCAGGGTCAGTAATATTGAGAACTCATTTCAGGTCATTAGAATTCTTCTAAGTTTATAAGAACGAACCTTTCTGAGAAATCAAGAAAAAATTTTTAATTTATTAATGGCAAATTAAGGCATTTCGTGGCACAAGGCATTGCATCCCACCTTCTTTAATAATTAGGCCAGTATAATTTCGTGTTTCAAATATTTTTAACTTAATAGTCCAATTTTAGGTCATTTTTTCACCATAATTATTTTACGAAAATATGTTTTATTTATTTTTAATATATATATCATGGAAGAAATGACTAAAGTAATAAATTTCTTGAAAATTAATTCTAAGTATCAAATAATTTCTTTAGATACAAATGAAGGATTTTAATTATAATAATAGAATTGTAATTATAATAAATTTCAAATAAATACAATATTAAAAAAATTTATTTTATATGATCTGTCAACATAACATATATAACAAACGAAATATAACAAAATCATTTAAATTGCTAATTAATATTCAAATATGTTATAAATAAGTAGTAATCAATTGTAGAATTTATTTTACAGTTCAAAGTGTCTTTAAAGTAGCAAAATCTTTAATTAACATCGAATTCAATATTTTGAACGAATTGAGAGTTAGAAATAAGCATGCTACACTTGAAAGTTTATCTCCTTTTAAAGAGTTTCTCAAGTAATTCTTTAATCTCTTAAAAAGATACAATGAGAGCCTATTCCAGGTTTAATAGTAAGGAAAAAAGACTGAGTAATTGTTTTTGAAGTATTGTTTTTAAGAGTTTATCAGGAATATTGTGAACTGTTTCTTCTAGATTTAAATTCCAGTGCAAACTCTGAAATTAATGCATTCTTCACTAAGCTCTGGTGATAAATCATCTTAATTGCGTTCATATAAGTAAGTCGATCTTTTCTTGAAATTGGTCTTTTTCCATCTTTAGAAACTCATACGAAAATCCAAAATTTTCGTCAAATTTGGAATACCTTACTTCTTTTGCATACATTTAATTGTATTGCACAATTAATTTTTTCTGAAAAATTATTTTTCAGTAGAAGGTTTACGTTTTCTCTGTGCTTAGAATTTTTTTTTTCCTATTCTTCAATTTTTGTATTGTTTTCCCAATCATTAAAATCATCAGTAAAATATATTTTTACATAAAATGATTTGGGTTCTAAGTTGTAGGGACATCCTTTTGAGTTCGAATATATCATTCATCCTCTCTTTTCAACTCTTCCTTTTTTTTATTAGAAAAGCTATTCATTTATTTTAAAATCTCGGGTAATCACAGTAAACACTTTTAGATTGTAAAAAATTAGTATTTACTTCTATTAAATGCCGTGGTATATTTCTTATTGTCTACAACATCAGCATTCACGATACTTCCAGGATTTCTTAAATTAACTTCAGTTAGCTTAATATTAGATTCTTCTGGGAATTTATCATTATTTAATTCACTTACACTCTGTATGATTTCGGAATGGGCCTTTTCCTTTTTTGGCTTTAATTTTCTTCTGCGCGCCTTACTAGTATTGTTCTCCGTGCACCTCAGAGCAGGTCAGAGTGGTCAATATATGATTACTGGTAGAGCCTAAATTATTTCCTATTTTATTTTTTTCCTTATTTATCATTTAATAAAATTTATAATCTATTAAATGATTCTACCAATGGGAATATTCAAAAAATTGACATTGATCTGTTACCAAAGCAACTACATAATCGTGACAGCAACCAAAGAGTGATGTTATATTGAGCAGCAGACATCGTTTTATGCTTGGTTAGAGTCATGGCTCGTCTGCCTTGGCTTTGATTGCGTAGCTAGGCTGAATCATGAATAGGTGCCATCCAAGTTTATCCACAATATATTTCATATTTTTGAAAACTATTTTAATAATTAAGTGGATTTAATGAAACAGTTAGAAATCGGATAGTACTTTTCTTCCGAATTTATTTATTTCCTAACTAAACTAATAAAAAAAATAGTCTTGGCTGGAGCTTTTCTTCATCTATGCGGCTCTAGGCAACTGCATAGTCGGAAAACTTCCACTGTTGTTAAACGAAAATAAAAAGAATGTTTTAATATTCTTAATGCTTTATTTTTTCTCGTTTTTCTTATGTTAAAAATCTTTAGATTTTTTTTCCGCCAAATGAATTTTAGTCTCTATAGCAAAAAAGAATTTCTACAGAATTTTTATACTCTACACTCAAAACATTAATTAGTATGTGTGTGTGTGTGTTTTTTTTTAATATTATATTTTAGCGTTCCATTTATAAAAAGCTGTTAATTTTAAAGATTACCTTTTTAAGGAATTCTTGTTCTTAGTTTTTATTATGTATAATACAAAATATTCACGCTATTTTTATGATTAATTGTAGCTCATTATTGTAATTTCTTTGTATTTTGTTAATTTTCTTCATGTGTAGCCTTACCTATCATCTATCTTTATAACATATAGCAGTACATAAAATGGCAACACAATTAGACTTTTTTTTTAGTTTTTTCGTAATCTTCCATAATATTAAGAACATTGCAGATTAAAATTCACAAAATATGCTCACTTCAACTCTACGATTACCATCAAAAACTTTTCAGTGAAGTCCTACTCAGATTTCGTTTTTTATGCTCTTGTTGTTGCCAAAAAAAAAATATTAAGATTTAAGTTTTATAAACCACCAAGATTTGTGCTTAAAACTTTTTTTTATATGCAACTGTTGTTTTGTTTTTTACATTACGGCTGAAATATTTAAAGAAAACACTTGTCTCATTTTATTTGCTCAAATTGTATAACCAACGCTTTACAAGAACGATTAATTTCTAACTTTTTTTTTTCCTATCTAAAGAATATTTATTTCGTCTGTTCACACCTTGAGAATCTCCAAGTTTATAACATAAATCAAAGAAATCTTCCCCTACCATTTCATAATTCTCACCGGAGCAGCTTTCACTTGAAACCAACGAAATAAAGCAGCCAGCAAACGCCTCAGTGTATGGAGAAGGTGAACTTAACGAAAGTGTAATTTTTATTCACTGCAAGAAAAACGTCCATCATTCATTCTAAGCCCGTTTTTATTTATCTTTACAAAAACTTTGGAGGATTAATGTATTTTTCTAATAAAAAGCATTTCAGATATATTTTGAAAAACACTTAGATAAATTATGTGATTTTATACCTGTATTGTATCAAGTTCCAATTTGAGAAAAACTCGGCCTGGTTTTCATTTGGGTATTGCAGTTTCGTTTTTGAAATGTAACTCAATTATTTTTTTGGTATTATTTTTCCAGTATTTCGTGATGATAAATTTCATGTCTTAAAATTTTGAACCATTTAATTTAATATCTTTTAAGATATGCATGTTTTATTGATAATTAAATATCTAAAGTATCGAACTATTGAAATACTATCATATCTATAATTCTTATAAAATCTTTAATTTTAATCCGTTCATGATCTAATTTTTAAGATATTGCATCGATATAAATGTACTTAGATGTCCTGCTAGTCTTAAAAAAGTTAAAGAATGAATTATTTCCTCTTATATATAGAATTTCAAAGCAAATAACCATATAAGCACTTCAGTTCTTTTATATGCACGAATTAATTATTTTAAATAGTTATTTTTTTTTCCTTTTGTGAAATTCTTATATGCGTAGTGTGATGGTTAGCAAAGCTGCAATTAGCTGAAAGTTAATTAAATTTAAATGTACAATATGTCCATTTTAATTGCGGCTCAATTATTCTAAATAGTTAGAGATGAACATATATTTTTAGATGAGAAAAATACTTTAAATTATGTAAAGAATTTTTTTTATTGTTTGAATCAAGAAATATTCTTTGAAAAAAAAAAAATACTAAAACTGTCAGAGTTATAAGACTTTGAATATTTTTATTTCAAGCGCCACCTGGCGGAAGATTCTTCAGTAAACAGTCATCTACATGAAGATAGTCATTGATTGATATAAAAATAATGTTAATCTTCATAACGCGATGAGTTTTAGTTGTAGAAGAAGGGAGTTTTAGGTATTTAAAATAGTGTGTCAACAATATTTCACTAAATATGAACTAATAGAATCGACAGAAGGTATAAATATTTAGACTTTGTTGTTAGACTTTTAGACTTTAGACTTTGTTGTTAGACTTTTAGACTTTAGACTTTGTTTTTAGACTTTTAGACTTTGTAATTTTAGTATTTTTTTTATTCAAACATCGTCATTTAAAGTTTTTTTTCCTTTGGAATTGAAGGTCTACCAGTAACAGTTTGGAATTTAGCTATTGGGCTATGATGGATTGGTCGCCCTGTATAAATTGAAATATTCTTCTGATAAATTAAATTAATTATTTTAAATTTTTTAAAATTATTTAATGTATGTAGAGCAATTGAGTCCCATGAGAAATTTCCAAAGATTGATCATTTTTTCTTTCTAGAGATCTTTGAACATCAGATAGAAGAATTTGTATTATAATCATTTTTATTACTTTTTTTATTCAATGACACTCAATTTCATTTCTTCCTCGATACACTTTATGTTCAAATGGCAGTTTTTTTTTTCGATAAAATCTTTTTATTCCTGCAATACCATCTAAATATTCAAATTCCTGATTTCCAAAGTTTCTTAAGCAACTTGCATGCAGAAGAAACTTTTGGCGAAATTTAGTAAAAGAAATGAACAATACATACTTATATTAAGGCGATCACACTTTTTATCATTTCATTCCTACCTTAGATAATTATAACTAGTCTTTCTCCTCAAATTAACAACTCCAATAACTAATTTATAAATTCCGCATAATGTGTAAAAGGCAGTTGAATAGTTTTAAAATAAATTATGCTATAGCAAAAAAATTACATCTTCTTAATTTTTTTTTAAACTAAGCATTATCTTACTGAGGACATTGTGCTTGGCTCTACTAAAATTCTGTATATTTCTAATTTTAGAAGCTGTTATTTATTTATTTTATTTTTGACGTCTTTTAATTAGAGTTTCCAATACTTTTCAAATAATCTGCTACTTCAAATTTTTTTAAAAAAATATATAAACATCTTGTTGCAGTCACATTTTTAATTGAAAATGTTCAACTGATCTTTTAAAAATATTTAATAAAGAATTTTTAGCGCACTTTTTTAGTGAACCAAAACATTGAATTTTATGTATTTAAATATTTTTATATTAAATTTACAATTTATAGCTATGAATATTAAGGACCCTTGAAATCGATCGACTAGGTGGAGTTACGAGTTCGGAATTAGAATTAAATTAAATTAATCAATCAACTGATAGTTAAAAATATTGAAACAGATATTATAGTAGAGAATGTACCAATGTATAAATTTCAAAACTCTGGCTTATTAAAAAAGTGAGAGAAAAAATTACAAAATGATCCATTTTTACAAAGATATAACAAATCAGGCTTATTAAAATTGCTTAGAAGTAATAAAATTGATTTATAAAATATCCAATTTTCTCTTTATTTATGCTTTATTACTCAGTTTGGTAACTTAAGATTAACCATTTAATGTTATTTTTATTAAATCAGCATAGCAGCATAGAGAAAGAGTGCAAGATGCTTTTTCATCTTAAAGTACAATCTTAAAAAGCTGCTGCGGAGACAAAATAATTCTACGTTTATTGCATTTAAATCCTCTGACGAGACAACATAATATAATAACCCTATGCACTATTTTCCCTCATTTTAGGGCAGAATAAAAAATTTTACTACACCACTGTATCATATACGATGCAAAGCAAACATATTTTTTTCAGATTGTAAATCATTAGTAGGCTACAATTAGACACTATGCTGCGCTAATTGAAGAATTAATTTCAATTTAGATTTCGTTTCTATATGTAGAGTCTGACTTCAATACTTTTTAAAGTTCCGTAGCAATTAGAATCTGGAACAAAGGCAACAGCTGTTTGCAACAACTTTAGATAGGAAAAAAAATATCTTAGAAATAATATTTTCATATTTAAAAAAATATTGGAAAACTTCTATTGCATGAATAAAGGTTAATATTTTTTAGAACGTAATATCGTACTTAAATTACACTAAGCTGTTATTCTTATAATTATATAGAACAATTAACTCAGAAAAAACTGATTTCTAATATTTCTTTTAACTAATTATTTTTTTCAGGGCTTCAAACAAAATTTAGAAAAATAGTATTAATACATTTTAAGAATGTTTATTTTTTAAATTAATTTTATTCATTTTATTTTTAGATCTACCAATAGGCATAAAGATGCCAGACTCGCCAGAAAGTCTGATTAAAAATCAAATTACTTCTAATTCCGCTAGTGGTGTTACAGGTAAGCAAATCTGTTATAACTACATTACAGTGACAGTTCCTTAATTTTTGATAATTCGTTAATAGCTCAAATCAAAGAATTATTACTATTTTAATTAAATATACTAAAAAGTCGATTTTAAAATATGGCGTATTTTAAACATTTTACGTTATGAAAGTGATGACAATTAAGTCTTGAGTATACAAGTTAATTTTAACAATTATTAATAAACTATATAGGGCTGAAAATTTTGTAAATAAACAAATTAGAAAGAAACTTAAAATGCCTTAAATAATTAGGCCACATAGAATTCATTGAAATGCATATATTCAATACATATATATGCACATAAATACATATATTCAAATACATAAATATATTGCTTACTTGCTTATATTCGATTGGGGAAGGGGACACATATGTTTGGGGAACCTACATTACGATATCCAATATAGTATTTTTTTTAGATTTCGATCCTTCAGGTACAATCCATGGAGAATGAAAATCGAATGTATATTCAAAATCATGCCTTTGGCATACCAATGATTATATTTCAAATAATATAAGCAAAATATTAGATTTGGGCAAAAATCGATTCTTCAGAGGAATATAGTAATCTGCAAATTGTAAATATATTACAGATGTATATCTTAAATTCTAACGAGATACCTTATTGCAGTTATCTGAACTTTCCTTCCCCCAGGTGTGAATGGGAATCATTCACCGCATCCTCCTGGTGGTACCCCCTCTCCCCCCATCAACTCCCTCTCCTCGTCAAACTCTGTTCCTCATCATTTGGACCTTCCCGGTGGCAACGGCACCTCCAGAAGCAAGCATGTCATCAAAGTCAAACGATTCCTAGCGACACTGCAGCAGTTCGCCTCAGATATGTCAGTGGAAGTGGGCGAAAGAGTCCACAGTCTCATTATAGGCTTAGTTGTGAGTATTTCCTGCGATTTTTTTAACCGAAAGAACTACAACAAATGCACACGCGGCTTAAAGTTCGGCATAGAGCAGATCTTCAACAATTTAAAATCTTTTTATTGTTCAAAAAATGTTCGTTTTTAACTATGGAAGAGATTAAATTTTGGAGCCCTTGTGAAATTGCTGTATAATTTCTGCTGGAAGTTGCGGAAAACATACAAACAGCAACACAAAGACTGAAATGTCAGAAAGACGAGCTTTATATTTAAAAAAAAAGAATAAGTATTCAAATTTCATGATAAACATCTGCAACATGTTCTGTTTCAAAATACCTCTTGGCAGAATAATGATATAAGAAAGGGGGGGGGGAAAGGGCATTTTAAAATAAACAATAATTTATGTCTACCTTTTAATTATACGAAATCAGAAAAATAACTTCTGCTGTTGCAATAAATAATAGTCAAGTCTTGGTAAATTAACCACAAAAAAGTTCTTTTGTGTTCTCCAAAATGCTCAAAAGATTTAAACTTTATATTACTTATATTTCATTTATAATCTTAAAAAAAATTCAAGTATTTGTATAAGATTTTTCTCTTTTACATTTTGGATATTTTGTTGGAACGTAAAAAGAGTTGAAGAAAGTGAGACGGTGAGAAAGTATTCGAGGCTTATATAATTTTAAAAAAGAATTTTCCGTCTTTGATTCTATAGAGAAATATTAATCCACTTAACTTAGAAAAAAGGACTTAACGAATAAGGAATGTCCATGAATCATGAATTTTCTTAATATT
Organism: Argiope bruennichi; assembly: GCF_947563725.1. Taxonomy (NCBI): domain Eukaryota; kingdom Metazoa; phylum Arthropoda; class Arachnida; order Araneae; family Araneidae; genus Argiope; species Argiope bruennichi. The sequence goes on from NC_079156.1 coordinate 53,752,119, forward strand.
TATATGAAATATCATTTCATAAAAATAAGACTGAGTTAAAATTTTGATTCTATAATTTAGTTTTTAAATTCGAACTTTATTTTTCATTTCAGAGTTCTTCTGTCTCTATAGAAGATTTTCATCACAAGATTCAAGAAATCACAAATTATCCTCTCAGGCCCTTTGCAATTCCATTCTTAAAAGTAAGTGTTTGTAAGATAATTTTTTTTAATAATTTATTAACAATTTCCAGCATTTTATTTCTGTATCAGTTTTACTAATTTTTTAATATTTGTGAATCAAAGATATTCTATTTTAATTATAGAGCTGTTTAAAAATCTGGGAAAGTTGCATTTACTGTTTTGAGAAAGTTAAAAAAAAAAACATTTACAGTTATAAGCTATGAGAAGGTAAAAATGGCCAGTTTGAAGTAATTGGCTCCTTACTGTCCAGATTTCTGTACAAATTCAGCTTGAACACTCTTAAATCATGCCAGGTTTAATATATCATTTCCGTATGTGAAAGATGTAATGTCTGAAGAGAGAGAGAGAGAGAGGTACCAATTGAAGTGGTTTAGAAAAGGAACTAATCTGCTAATATAGTCTGAACTATACATTTTACTTTTCCCATGAATAACAATTTGAAAGTTCTATTGTATTATATTCACTATAGAAAGCAAATGCAAAACATTACTAATGAATAGTAAATCCACCTCACTTTTCCAAAATAAAAAGTTCAATCGTCCGACTGAAGATTGCAAGAATGAACAATCAGCTGATTAAAGCATTTATATCTGAAATCGGGACATAACAGATACATTATATTTTCTTTAATTGGTCACTTCTTTATTCTTGTAGAATGCCTTAAAGAGATTGTGACACAATTCTTTTTTATCTCGGAAATAATTAATAACAAATTGTATGTAACTTTTTATCAATTTTTTAAGCATTCAGGATATGAAATTACTATTATATCCGAAAGGAAAAAAATGAGTTTTTCATTTTTAAAGATTGTTTCAAAATCAAGCCATCAGCAATGAAATTTACGCTTCCAAACAAATAAACTTCTTCAAATAATAATGCATCTAAAATTATTTTGTATCTACAATTCAAAGATATTTTACGAATATACATTTGATTAATTAATTGACTCTCTTTTCCCAGTCTCATCTTCCCATCTTGCAAACGGAACTTATTCATTTTTCGAGGATGGCAAAACAGACACCTCAGCAATATCTACGACAGCACGAGCACGTGATCCTGGACACCTCATCCCACCCGAGTTCTGAGCCATTCGAGATTTTCCAGTCTTCCGCGGATGCAAAAGAGAACGGAAAAAGACGGTCGCCTCCTAGCAGGTAAGAACAAAAATTATTTAAATGAAATAAATATCTAGAAACAAAATGAAAGCGATAAACATGGAATATTTTTCAGAAAGAAGCTTAATTGATATTTAATATAAAATTTATCAGATGGCATCTGTTATTTACTGCCAGATCTTACTCCAACTAAATATCCAGCATGCTTAGTGCGTATTGAATCCGTCGAACTGGTATGGTGTGAAAATTTAAAGATGGTTCGGGTGATGTCTTCTTTGTCTGCCTCTAACTCTTTATCGTTTAGCCCACTCGTGGATTCGAAACGATGTATTCTAATTAAATCATCTATTAACTTATGTGTAATAATATTTTATCTAAACGTACACATTTATATTCCTACCGACAGTCCTTTTCTATCATATATGTAGGTCATATTTTTATATAACCGTTTCATATTAAGGTCGTAGAAAATAATATCAATTCTCGTCGACATAATCAAAAGCGTTTTATTTTTGAAATATGTCTTAAAGTTTGTTTCTAACTCAATTAGAATAATATTTGACAGTTACTATCTAAACATATTAAAATTCTCTAGAGCTCACCAACTTAATTCTGCATAAAATTTGTTTAATCTATTTTCATTTCAGTAACCAACAAAAACTACTACCCTTAACAGCATATAATGAGAACGTCCGCCACGGTTTTACCAATTTATTCTTTGTGGAAGACATGGCAGAAAGCTTTCGTATATGCATAACATTCTTTTTTTATTATTATTTCTCTAATAGAAATGGCAAACTGGATGTCGATTACAGTGAAACCAATGGTGATGGTCCTCCACCAGCCAAACGACACCATCCTATCCCTAGTCCTACCCTCAGCTCCCGGACGAGTCCTGGAGCTCCATCCGGCCTTGGTTTACCACCAAGTCTGAATCTAAGACTACCTGACGACACCGTCCACCCGTACAGAGACAGAGAAGGTAGAATGGACAGATATGACCGATTTGAAAGGGATTTCTATAGGCCCTTTTATGGTGAGAAAAGATTAAAGTAAATTGAAAATGCAATTTGTTTCTTCAAAAACAAAATTGAAGAATGAAGATATTATTGTTGAATTATTGAATCATCTAGATATTAAGCATTATGCATCAAATATCTGGAAATTTTTGAAATTGTAAGAATAACAAGGGTTCCTTCTACTAAGGTTCAATTCCCGGATAATTACCACTTCTCAGTTAATAGTTAAAATTGGTGATTTTCCACCTTCTGTAGTTTATCATCTGCTATATGTCACTATTTAAACATTATAATTAACATTAAAGCTTAATATTTAATCAAAGATAATCGCAATTCAAAATTAAATACATAAATGAGCAACTGAAAACAGAATGATTCTGAAATGAATCGTTCAACTAAAAACAGTAAGGGTTAAGCTTAAGTCGGAACACCACTTATTAACGAGAGATTCAAAAGTTGTAATCTTTTCACAATTCGTCATTTTAGTTAATAATTTTGAAATATAATAAAATTATGAAATTCTAATATTGCTAAATAAGGATTCTGATATAAATAATTCCGAAAAGAATGATACCATAAGTCTATGTGTTTAGGAGGATTTTTTTTTAAAAAAAAAAATCCTGATTTAAAGCATTTCAAAAAGATGTGAGAGACTTGGTGAGAATAGATATGTTTATACATAAACATATTTAGCATGAAAGTTTCTAAATGGAAAAGGAGCTCACAATTCTTAATTACATTAACATTATTTCCATCTCCGAATCTTATAATCAAAAAATTTGTTTATACTTTTCTTAAATTTTTAAAAATTATTTCCATGATCTACCTATAAACATCGCAAAGGCAGAAAGCAAAACAACGTGCATTTAATTCTCAGAAAGACTACAAAAAAGAAGGGGGGGTCGTTCTATTTTCTTTAAAATGGGGGACGGGAGATAAAGAGCAATCTGAATCAAAAGATTACTATAACTTCTCTTGAAAAACTATTTTATTATGTAATGAAATAAATGAACAAGTTTTGGTTTATGGGAAGAAAAATTGCTCTCTTTAATACTTTCATTTTATTCAAACATAATATTAAAATTTTTTCTTTCTCTCTCTTAAACAGGTAATATGTCACGAGAATATTCAGATGACCGAGAAATGGAAGAAGAGTGGAGGAACATTCACACAGTGAGTCGTATGAAAGTCTTATCATAACTTTTATTATTTCATTGTGATCTTATTGTGCGATAAACTTGTCCTTCATTTCGGATCGATGAAAGAAATATATTAATTTCATTTATTATTTTGAATTAAATATCACGTATGTTTATTCATAATGGATTTATTATTATTACGCATATTATTAATTAGCCACCTTTGACGACCAGCTGGTTCGTCAAGATGAAAAGTTGCTAAAAATTTCAATTAAATATTTTAGCATACCTTTCTGGAGTCAGTCTGTATTTGATGATGATTTTCCGAGTTCCGACATTTGATTATCAGATCACAACAGAAACATAGATATGAGGAAGTTTCAAAAGACTAGATTCAATTGTCGTTCTCTATAAGCCGTCTTTGGCGATTAATTGATTCTTCGGAATAAACAATCTTCAATTAATAATTTTGTGTTACTTGATCTTCAATGGCTTCTTCAGCAAATTGTTTTAAACTTCAAATTTTGATAGACATATGTCTAACTCTGCATATCTCATACTGAAACCTACTAAACATGGAAAAATAAACTAATTTTTCACATCTTGATCAATATTGGGGAAAAAAACCGCCGCTTTAGATATTAGAAACAACAATGAAAACTATATGAATCTCACTTAACCCTTTAAAGGGCCATTTTTTTCTAGTCGTATTATATTCAAATATTTTTAGGCTTGAAATTAGAATAAGAAAAGAGATTCATTTAGCTTATTAGATAAATTTAATTTGATTCATTAATTAATTTGGTTAATTAACAATTAAGTAACAAATCAAGACACATCATTTTGTGTGAGATAAAGAAATGAAGCATTTAAGTTTGTCTTTCTAAAAAAATTTGTCAGAACTTATGCCAATCTACATAATTTCATACAAAGATTGATAAATTTGGTGGGAAGTATACTTCCCACGGTCTTAGAAAAGGTTAAACAAAAAAAAAAAATGTTATGAAATGAGCCTGAAATGCCTCTAGAAATTGAATAAAAACGGAAAAAATTATATGACATTAAATTGATGTCATTGAAAAGATGATATTTTGAATTTTAAAATAATTTAAAAATCATTTTTTGCTGTAATGTTTTCGGTAGTTCTTACAGGCATTATTAGAATTTTTAATTAATAAAAATCCTAATATATTTTTTTAATTCACACCTAGATGCTTATTTCCTCCTCCAAAATATGCCTATACCATGTTTAGAAGCTCCAGGTCAAACATTCCGCCCTGTTGAACCTCACCATACACATACATGCATCTTCATTATTAGAAGAAATTACCATCCTCTTTTGATGGGTGTATCTTCGAAATTTTTCTTCCCGCCGGTTCATATCAAACTTTGTACCCTTTGGATAAGCTGTGTCGATGTGGAAAATTTTTTTAAAAAATCTAATGAATGTAGCTTGCTTACCCATTGTTATGGTTCTACAACGAGTAGAATTATATACCTACTTACATGTCGATTCGTGCTATAGCAATATATTAAAATACAAACACCAAGGATAATTGTTTCAGAATCGTCTATGTAATTGCATATCACACTAACGCGCTTCTGCTTTGTGTTTCAGATGCTGAACTGCATCCTGGGCATGGTAGAGAAGACAAAACGCGCTTTGTGCATCCTGCAGCACCGAAGCTACGCCGAGCGAGCGGAACTCACGAGCTGGATCAGACATCCGGAAATGGAACCTAAGAAGAGGCCCTCTGATATCGTGTCGCATTTCAAGATTGCGGAGGACCGAGTGACCGAGGTCCGGCGGAGGGCAGGTACGGACTTTCGAATAACTACAATACTATCTGTTGAACATGCAGAAAAATTCTTAAAAATCATATTTTATATAAAAAAAGAAGAAGAAAACGAGGAGTATGAAAAAAAATTGATAACATTTTTGTTTCCCTTCTGAATTTGAAGTGTTATTAGATGTTGATTTGAAAGAGAAGGTCCTAACCTTCCAAATTTCCGAAAACTACATTGCTTGACTTTTTTTATTTGAATTGGTATTAAAAATGGGTGAATACAAAAGAAAATTTTAAACTCTTATTGAATTAAGTTAATATACAAAGAAAATTTGGGGAGATGGTTTTCCATTGCTTCTGAAGTTGATATTACTCGTATGAGCTTCTATCATTGTAAATTTTTATTTTTTGTATAATATAAGATTGGAAGACTTATATTCTTTTATTTTTCCCCTTAAATTAGATTAATGAATTTCGCTAAAATTAATATTTTTAACCTCCGAAATTGAGAAATTTTTATTTTTATCTATTTCATGATTTCTGAAACATATTTCTGTAAATTATTAAAGCTTAAAATGTCTGAAAGTTGTTCTTTTTTTTTTCCAGATTTTCTCTATAAGATCTGTGAATACAAATTTATATAAAAATCTAAAAATAATTTGTAAATTAAAGAATCAGACACAACAACTGTATAGAATTTCTCCACCTCTTTTGTTTCATAACTTTTAGGCCTGTTATCAATAGCCTGATGCTCCACCATCATTCAATCTCAAAAACGCTACTTTACTCTATACTCTTTATGAAGAAAACTTTAACAGAACCCCTTACACCGAGCCATCATACCGATTTCATTTCATTCCTGTTGCTTTCGGCAACCAGTTGGTTCGACGGAAATAATGATTATAATTAATTTCAATTAAATGGTTTAGATAAAAATGCCATGTCTATGATTCCACTTAATTGTCAGATTTTAAAGTCGTGTTATTTTAATTGTCTTTCTTCTGTTGTGCACTTAAATCATTTTAAAGGAGAATAATTTTATGACACCATTGGGCTATTAAAAACGTAAACATGCGGTCTGAACTGCATAGATATTAAACAAAATTCTTTAGCTTTCAACAAATTAAGGAAATCCCATGATAGAATATCTGATGAAAAAAATGGAAATTAACCGAATTTCAGGACAACGACATAATTTGTTAGAAATTAAGCAAAAAATACATTTTTTTTAAAATAGCAAAAATTGCGAAAAAAAAAAATTGTGTGACTTTTAAAATGATTTTTTTTAAACTTTGAAATTTGTAAAATTCATCTTTCAGCAATAATACTTTCGGGAAGATATCGCAGAAAAACGCCAAAATTCAGCTCAAGTTTTAATCAATAAAAATTCTAATTAAAATTTTTTTAAAAATCATTTTGAGGCTCACTTTTCAACCCTTCTATGTATATGCCAAATTTGATAGTTGTAAGTCAAAAACCTGTAAAGCGCCAACACACATGCAAATACGCAAACATACACTCTGCCATCTTTATTTTAAGTAAAGATACATATGAAAGTCCATTATCTCTAGATTCATTATCAATGATCTCCTATTGATTATCGATAGATATCAGGAAATAACACTTTGTAATGTTCTCCAACAATTGAACCTATTTCACCACTTTGCAAATATAGCTAATCAATCAAAAGGCTATTATTTACCAATTCTGATTGGAATTTTTTGTTATGAAAAAGATTAGCTCATCAAAATGAGTTATTACCAAATTAAGACTAATAATACGCTGGGTTAGCAGCTATTCGCCGATGGCGGCTAGAGAAAATTAAGCTGTAAAATTTATCTGATTGTGTCTGGAACTGAATATGATAGCGCGGTGTCTTTCTTGTCGCCCTAGAAGAAGCGGTGAACGAGGTGAAGAGGCAGGCGGTAGCCGAGCTCCAGAAAGCGGTGTCGGCGGCTGAGAGCAAGGCCAGCGAGTTGGTGGCGGCAGAGAGGATCAAGATGGAAAGAATGCTGGCTGAAGCACGGCGGCAGGCAGCGGAGGATGCTTTGGCCGTCGCCACCCATCAAGAGGAATCGACAGAGGTAGGTACATCACATCCATCTGTAGCTTAATCAGTAGGTTTCCATTCCTATGAAGGAGCCATTACTTGCGCGGATGAAATGCAAAATTCCAGTTTGATTTTGAAATCTACTTCTCATCTCGTAGGAGAAAAAGTAAAAGACAATATACATTTTAATATTACATAACAGGTGGAATTATTTTCGTTGAAATTGCCTGGTATATATTAGTTATTTCTATTCGAAACTTAGTAATTTCTGTATTTATTGTGAAACGTGCTTTCCTTATGACTTTTAGCATATTATAAACAGTTTAATATCACTGCAATGTTCGAGAGTGCAAATCCAATAACTAAAACAATGGTAAAAAGTATTGTAAAATATATTTAAAAAATAAAAATATATAGTACCGAAATAATACTCGCTAAAAAAATTTTTTTAATTTTAAAAATGTGTTGTTGTTGTTGTTTTTTTGTGATTAATATACTATAATAATTTTGATTAATTTGTAATTTAAAAAAAACTAAAATTTTGACTATTTTTTTTCAACGAGCATCTTTTATCTAAGAATTCAACTAACTGCAAAATTTGGCATTTCAATGCTCTGCCCTGCAGAATAATATGATAAACATCGTTCTTGTTTTTAAAAGTGAGATAATAAAGATTGACAATACAAAAGATTGATAAACATTATTATGCTGCTATGTTTCCAATTAGAGGTTCTATTCTACTTTGAATTTTTTTTTCATTTTATCAATTTTATTCGCATTGAATGAAACTTTTTTGCACAACGTAATTTACCGATAGTACGCTAGCTTATATGCACTGCCGTGTTAAAAAAAAAAAAAAAAGATTTCTCTTCTAGTTTTTAAACTTCTTTTAATATCGTAATTACTGATTAGATTTACGCTTACGATAAAGTTTCGTCGCCAAGTTTTTAACCGTTTAAGTGATCCTTTTAATCTTGAATAGCAGTAAAAAAAATTAAATGTTTAAAAAACAAATAATATCCTGGCTTATAAACAGTATCTTGTTTTTTAAAAAAATGGAACTTTAATTTTAGAAGCGTGAAACACTTGATTTCCAGGACTCAAACATTTGACATATGTACATTTTCTGTGTATTTCTTTTTTGTTTAAGATGTTCTCTTCTTCCACCACCAGAACTGCTGGAATTGCGGCAGGAAGGCCAGTGAGACTTGCAGCGGCTGCAACATCGCACGGTACTGCGGTTCCTTCTGCCAGCACAAAGACTGGGAATCTCATCACCGAGTCTGCAGTCAGACTTCTACTTCCCTCCCAGCCACATCGTCCACCAGCACTCCACCCAGGACAACATCTGACCACAGTCCGAGCCCTTCCAGAACATCGGCCTTGGTTGATGTCAAACCCATCAAGATTGATATGATGTAAATAATAAGTTCTTCACTTTTACAGGCTTTACTTCAGTGCAATTTCCTCCAAAAACAGACATTTTTGTTTCGGGGGGGGGGGGGACGAGGATTTGATATTTCATTTGGACAACGCACACTCGATGTTTCTCAACTTACGAAAATCTTCATGGTAAATTATGTGTTCATGTTCTAGTTGTTTTTTCAATGTCAGTGGTGAAGACTTTTGATTCAGATCATTTTCATGAGATGTATCTGCTATGATGTGATCCAGTTGTAGATGTGCCAACCAACCAAATTAAGGGGGGGGGGGGAGATTCAGAAGCGAGACTTGGTATCTAATTAGATATTTATAGGTTGTTCGTGATTTAAAATCTTCATTTTGAATTGATTAATACCAGAGATGCTTGGTAAATTAAAATAATGGGCTTGATAATTAATAAGCAAAGACATAGCTTCAAGTACAAATGAAAATGCAGACACTGGTGATAGACACTTTGAGAATTTCCTGCAAGAATAATTATTCTAAAGTGTTCACAAATAAAACTGTATATATATAAATGCACCTTTTACACAACAGAAGCCTTTTAAATTGCAGTGGTGTGTTATCTGATTAAACAGAAATAATATTTATCAAACATTTTCATAAAAAAGGTGGTGTTACAAACTAATATTATGAAGTCAGCAGTTGGGTTTGGATATTTCCCAGACTTACAACAAGAATAATTTTGATGATATGCAATTTTAAATCCAATAGTTCGCAGTAAAATAACATAACTTGGAAAATCCATTAATTCAATATAACTTAATGAAGCCATCCTAGCAAGTCACTATACTGATTGCTCATCACCTTGATATCATACAGAATGTATATATCTGTATCTAAGAACTTCAAAATAATGGCATAGCAAAAAAGTGGTATATGTGGCATGATATGATTTTGTTTACCACCAAATGTCTTTTATGGTTTTGCATTTTAAGTAGTAGCTGAAGAATAGTTTGATTTTTTTTTTTCAATCTCTCATCATATTTGGCTTTAAAAAGCAACATAAATATATCAAGAATTTTGCTTTTAAGATTGATCCCAGGACATTTATATCTTTCTTTCCTCCCTCCATTGTTTCAACGCAGAGTAAAATTATGATTGAAGAAGAAAAATTAGAGTTGTGGAAGTAATATCTACCTTAAAAATTAAAGATTTTATTATTTTAAAAAATTGGATGCAAAAGTGTATGGCAGCGAGACTGTATAAAATAAACCACTACATACATTAATAATTAAAATGAATAGCATCCAAAAACAATCAAACTGAATATCTGATTTTGAAGACAGATGCAAATTAATTAGTAAAATAACATTTTAATTAAAAATATATATATTATTATTTAAAATATCATGAAGTAATATTCTTGAATTATTTCAAGTCAGAAATTGAAATATTATGTGCCATCAATATTTCATTAAATCATTCTGCATTTTCATTCAAATTTTTTATTAAATTAAATTATTAATGCATGCAGAGGGAAAGATTTTCATAGTAAATCTGTGCTGCTCTATTTTTTCAGTTTGACAATTTTTTTTTTTCACTTTTTATCATGATTTTTTAAATAAAACCACTAACTACTATAATATACTCTAGTTTGAAGTCCATACACACAGGAGTAGTACTTCTGACTGATTGAAGTATAGTAATCATAGGCTGTAGTTATTTTAGTCACTGACTGTACAATAGTTAGATATTACTTTCTCAGCTCTAGTTTCTTCATTCAAACAGTATAAATCCTGTAGTAATTGTACAGGGGAAAAAAAAGAGGAAAAATCTATACTACAAATGCATTTGCATTTCAGTGAATGAAAATGATACATGTATTTAAAAATATCAATGGCAGACAAGACTGAGATATGAATCTCCTGCTTCAGCGGAAAAAAAAGTTGACACATCTATGATTGTGACTTGAGACTAAAGAAACTGTCATCGCTTGATCAGTGTATAAATGATTCATCAAATTAACTGTGTCATAACTTTCACTCACTTGTTAATTTACTTCACAGTAGATCTATATATTTAGAAAAAAGAAACTGCAGAATTAGCACAGAAATCCTTATTTATTTCAGGGACTCTTCAAAATACAGTACTCTCTAAACAATCCTGTTTCATTTTATACAAATCAAGCTTTCTAGTCATATGAATTGATATGCCAAAGTAAAAAAAGTTGAGTGATATTTTTCAAAATATGGGACGCCAATTCTGCAATATAATATAATGGTATACTATAAACTCATCTTTTTTATTTCTCTCTGCATTTTGAGAAATTTGGAAATTTATTTATCAGTAATATTTTTGTCTTACACATTCTAGTCATTATTGTGTAAATTATTCAAAAGCAACATATTTTGAAATTAAAAAAATAATATAGTAAATTTTTTAAAATGAAAATATATTATTAATTCAAAAAAAAAGCACCTGATTAGTTTAATCACTTTATCACCAATGATATATAAGTAAATATAACTAAAAATTTTTTGGCTTTTCTACTAAATGCCATATTAATTTGAAATCACAGGTAGGACTTTTCATTTATATGCATTGTGCATGACATGCACATCAGTAGGTAGTTAAAATATAATGAATTAATTCTAAGGTGAGCCACAGAGAATAATGAATCATTAATTTTTAAATATTCAATAATAAAATTTACAGCATTCTGAAAAATAAACTTTCAAAGAAGTATTAAAGCATATTATATTTGCTTTATTTTTTTAATTTTTTAAAAAAAAAGCTCAAAAAGTTTAAATCCATCCAGTATGTTTGTAATGTTTTCGCCCTTAAATGAAACAAGTAAAATATAGAATAAAATTGTAGATGTTTGTTAAATCCAATCAATTTTAAGAATTTTTTACCCATTTTTCTATTAAAATTTGATTTGTGTAATGCAATATCTATAAAGGACCAAATTTCATTTTATATTAGTTCCTATTAATAGAAAAAAGAATTCATGAATATTATATTTATGGATAATATCATCGAAAATTATTCATTCATACCAAAGATAAATTTGCAGTGGAAATACCAAAGAATTTGTATATAAAATAATGAATGTGTAAATGCATGATCAATGTTTCTGTTAAATTTTAGTACCATAACAGTATTCTAAGAATATATTAGCAAACTAAAAGAGAAAAATATAACATCATATAGCATTGTTAATATATGCTTTTAATTGTTTTCATATATATAGACTGATTGATTAGGACTAATACTTGGATAGTTTATTCAATTGTATATGAATAATAATACTTGCCCACTGTAAATATTTGGCAACTAATTTTGTTAAAAATATCAAGTCATAAAATTCAATATTTGAATTTAAAATAATTTACTTGGAAGTAAAAGTAAATTATTCAAAGACTGAATGGTTCATCAAACAGCCTTTTATTTCTCTAGTTCTCTCTTTTATTCAAAATTTATTTCCAAATAGCATACTGTTTGCAGTTTATTTATGATTTATTTGTTAATAGTATTTTCTAAATGTGTAAATATCAGTGAAAGGCTTATTGTGATTTTTTTGTTTGTTTCATCTAGTCAGTTTATGAAATTGTAAACATCTAAATGTATAAAACTCATTAAAGACCATAATTGTAAAAAATCAATAAAAAGAACATGATATTTTGCTTCAAATGAATTATTTTTTCAAAAGTGTGCTTATCAATGTATAAAACATACAGCATAAATAAATTCCATAATTCACTGTGATTCTTTAATTGCTACAAGAAGTTGCATAAATATTACTGAAAATTTCTTGCAAAATCTACTCATTTATCATTTTCAAAAATATGATATTGTAACAGTATATCCACTGCATCAGTGAAAAATGTATTTTTAAATAGTCGAGTAAACTTTGGAAATTGATTTTTTTTAAATGAAATGATAACAATAGGGAAATTAAATAAAAATAAGTTACCCAATAAACATACTGAATAATACAACAATAAAAAATAGTGACTTGAAATATTAATGGTTGAACACTTTCACGTGTACTTATGTTTTGCAGATATGTTTTTCATTAAAATTGGAATTTTTTAGCTAAATATATGCATTTTCCTTTTAATCAATATTGTTAATAAGCAAGTTGAAATTTGTAAGCAAAAAAATTAGCAATACAAAGAAGGAAGAAAAATTTCATCTTCCCACAAATTTTATTTAAAACTATGTTTTACACAAAAAGAAAATATTCCACTAATTCACAAAACAGACCCAGGAAATTTGGAGAAAAAAAAGAGTACAATCAATAAATATAAAACATAAAAAGTATCCTACCCTCTGAGACTAGATTGCATACTGTTAGGTTGTTAAATCATGATTACTACAAATACATAAAAATAATTATATACATATTTTTATGGAATTTTCTTTGCAAAAATATTTTTCTTTATATACTATGAACATATGCTACATCAATTTACAATGTCTTTGAGAACAAAAAAATTATTTCAAATAATACCTGAATCGATATCTATATAACTAGTATTATTAGAAGCATTTCCATTCATTATCATGATCAGTTAGGCATAAGTTGTATCCTTTCCGTTGGTATAACAGATAATAATAGATAATTCTAAAGTTCTTCACTTAGCATAGCATTAGATAAATTAGTCATAGAAAATTCCCGCAGCTAGGATAATATATAAAATAAACTGCCATTTACATATCATTGCTGACATTAGCAAAGCTAAGTGCATATGCTAAGATGCAATATATACATTTTTAAGATAAAAGACCCTCTCTGCATCATGTCAGAGTACTGGAAACAGCCTAAGGAAGAGAAAAGAAAATAAACAGATGCATAGAGTATGCAAAGTATATATATATTCCTTTAAAGCCATTTGTTAAAAAAATACATCAATAATTTTGGAATAATATGATATTTCATTTCTAAAAAGCAGAATGATAACTTGAATTATTATTAAAAATGACTCGATTTCTAAAGAAAAAAGTTGTAATGATTATATAAAAGCTAATTTTCAAACAACAGCATCAAATTAGCATTTTTTTCTTTCCATGAATGTTTTGCAATTTCTTCAGAAATATTTTAATTGCAGTTGATTAAAAAAAGAACAGGGTGGAGAAAACTCCCTTTAGACACTCTTTACCACTCAGACCCCCTTCACCTCACTGAAATTCGACGAATAAACCAAATTATGCTTTAAAAATTTGCAATTCCCAATTTAACAATAATAATTTCCTACAATTGAAACAATGTTAGAAAATATATATCGAATTAACAATAATTTCTAATGTATCATATCGCATAATACACTCTCGGCATTGAAAGAGAAAAATTTCATATGATAAACATTTAAGCAATAAATAATACATAAGCTTCATACCTCAGTGAGTCTCTTATAATAATCATCATTTGTTTCACCCTTGACTCTGTCAGGTACTAAAACTCTAGACTTACGAAGAATGAACTGGAGATCACGTGTGGTCATAATAGGTAAAGGATTAGTTTTGTTTTCTCGGAAAAGTTCAGCCAAGTACTCATAGTAGTGTGTCCTAAATTGACAAAATAAATACCAATCAGAAATATGGCTTTTTTTTAAGTATCACAAAAAGTAAATAATTCGTTTTTGATTCTATTGCATATCTTTATAGTGTCTTTCATGTTTAGGAAAATTTATTAAAGATCATTTAAAATGAGGTTAAATGTATTTATTGTTTGCATTTCTTTTATAAGCAGCTCTATCATCATAAACTGTGATTAGATATTTATCTAAATACAGTAATGAATCAATAAAAGTATTTACATAATTGTTTTCTTAAATATGTAAAATTCTTTTCTATATTAAATTGATGCCTTTTAATAATTAATGAAAAGTATTTTAAAAATTACACACATATACATCAAAAATATACATAAATTTGCTGTGAAAACCACAATTTTCCATCATAAACTTATAGCAATTAGTGAATTGAGAAAATCGTCTTTAAATATTTTATTTTAGTTACATTTTTAACAATTTGCAAAATGTTACTTATTTTTATTTTTAGAAATTATTAAATATAATAATACATACTGTTTTGTTTAAGGTCATAGCAAATTTTTGCATCATATTACAGGTACTGCTCATTTCAAATATTTGACATTGCATATGTAAAATAACAATTGCCTATTTTGCATTATTTCTTCTGAGAATAAATAAACGTACCTGCATAAACCAGCACAATAAGGCACAATATCCCTCCCACATCTGTCTTCAGAAAGGGATCCATGGATATGTTTCTGTTCACGTACTTGGCAGCGACTTTTCACTATTTGATCTTTGGGTGGAATGGTCAAGTAAGTTACATATTCCTCCTACAAGAGATATATAATTACAAAAATAGATTCTATTAATTCAATACCACATAGTATAGCATTTTAAAATAATTTGAATTCTTTTTCTAAAAAACATTTCATTTACGTTTGCTACATTAATTTGTATTTCTCAAAAAATACATTTATACAATTAAAATACTGAATTTATAAAGCAAAGTGTAGCCTTCTTTCTACTTACTTCAAGTAACATTTGAAGATCGGACATCTCAATATCTCTCAAAAAGAAAAGACAGCTGTAAGGATGGTGAGAATGCATTCCTCGAGACTCACATTTCTTATTCCCACAGTCCTAGAAAAATGGATATGATTTTAGATTAATAAAATTAGCATTAAAAATGAATTTTATTTGCATAATTCAATTTCCACTACTTTTTCGTGAAATCATAGCTTAAACAACACAGTTGTTTTTATTTTTTTTCCATCAAGAAATTTAAAATGATAAAAATATGGTACCAAAATGTTAAAACTTCCATTTACACTACAATAATATTACTCTTATTATGAAATCAAAACATTTGTTCTGTAATGAAATATGCAAATGATACTCAAAAATTAATATAAAAGTTTTGGCCTTCACCAAATTTTCCTTACTTAAATGTATATGCTTTTAATATGAAAAATACACATACTTTAATATTACAATATATTAGTTAATATAGTTCAATAAAAGGAAAAAAATTCAACAAAACACAGTGAAAAAAAACTTTTATTGATAGCAAATAAACATGCCAGGAAACAGATTTTATCGATTATAGTTATTTATGTAAAAACTATCAATTCTTCTAAGGTAGAGAATACCTTTATTATTACACAACTTTTTTTATATATTCTTGACTCAAAAATAATGAAATCTAAAAAATTAAAATCAATCAGCAGTAAAAATATTAAGTCACATAATAAACAAGCCAGATTATATTATTGTTTTTTCATATCAAAGACACAAATTTCATTAAAAAACATGTTAATCAAAATGTAATAAACATACTTTTCCTCTTTTATATGGCCTTGAGCAAAAGCCACAAAATTCAAAACTGCAATGAGAGCACTTGTACATCAAGCAACCCCCACAAGCTTGTGGATATACTAATTCACATGACGGACAAGCTACAAGTACAAGAGATGAATTAAATAAACAAGAAAAACCAATTCATAAATAAAAGTCAATTTTAAGCATCAGAGATTGCAACTACTGAAAAAATATTGTTGAGAGATGTGAATGGTTAAAATAAAAGAAAGTAAAAGAAACTTACTGACTCCTCTATCAGCAAGGTATTTGACTAATCCTGCAGGTGGAGGTTCCGGTGTATGCATGTCTTTCCACTGCTGGAAACGCTCACAATGAACCCCTTCATGCTCCAATTCCCACTGAAATCATTTTAAAACATATTTATAAATTTAGGAAAATTCAAGACAAAATTTAAGTTAATATAGCAGTTAATATTTAAATTATACAAAAAAAGATTTTGATGAAGAAACAAAAGGACTCATGTAAAATATGCACTTTGATATGCACTTTATTGAACAAAAATAGTTGTTTCTAAATCAGTTACATCCTAGATGATAATTTATCATTTAGAATTGTGATACATTGTTTTCAAGATGGCAATTTTTCCAAGTAACTGCTGCTGTTATTTTATATTATTATTGTATTACTGGCATTAAAAATAAAAAAATACTAAATATCCACAGCAATATATGATTTACAGAGGGAATTTTTTATAGAGTGACTTATAAGTCAGGATAAATTTTCAATTCATGCAAATTACAGTTGTATACATTTCTGCAATACCTCTTTCTTCTTGCTTTCTTCATAAAAAGTTAAAAAAAACTGAAATGTTTGTTGATTGTATATTTATATACTTAGATTGACAATAAAACTGAACAGAAAACTTTATAATTTTCCATTCATTCCCTATCATTTTAATTAGTGGCATTTGTTGTTGTTTTTGAGTTTTTGGTGCAAGAGCCATTTTTGGCCATACTGCACCAAGCATATGGTTTGTTTTAATTTGTGGCATTTAACTCTTAATATTATATTAATAACATTAGCTATTAATAACATTTAACTCAGAAATAACTACTGTTTGAGCCAAGCATGCAACTTCTAACTCACAGAGCCTAAATTAGACCAAAAATTGAGACAAAATAATTTTACTTATTAAAATTATGTAAACTTATTTTAAATTACATAACATCAGAATATTTTACTTTTAAGAATAATTTTAAAATAAAAATGTGACATTTTAAAATTATTTTTCACTTTTTATTTCTTATTCATAAATTTCTTAAAGAATTATATATAACTAAGATGACACAACCCTATAGATAATAATGTCTTAAAATATTGTCACGAAATCTTTGCACTATAGGCATTCAAAATATGGAGTAATGTCTTGTAAATATTGCATTGGGATGGCAGAAAAGAGTTTTAACTTTCTGCTTGTTGCATGCATCAGAAAGATAAAGGATCATATGCAGTCATATATTGCCCAATTCATTCTCTAATTTTAAAACTGATGTGAAAAATTAACTTTTCATCAATGCAGCTTACTTTAAAAGAATTATCAAAAATATATTTCTATATATTGATAATTAAATGCACTATACAGAAAAAAATACATCAACTATTAATTTAATATAATTGATTTTCATTGTAATTTTAAAAAACACTTACAGTTTGGTGACAAGAAGCACAAGTTATTGCTGAGCAATCAGGACAATACAATTTCCTAAGACGAGGACTTGCAATAAAACCAGATGAACACTGCAAGTAATATAATGTTGAAAATTATTTTATAATTACATTATCACTATCATATAATTCCATTATAAGCAAAACAGAAATGTAAAATTAGATAAACAAAAAAACTCTTGCAAAAAAAAAGAAGCACAGACAAAATCAATGAAAAAAAAAAATGTATTATGAAAAAAAAGCATAATTTCTTCTCTTCATAATTAATTGTCAGAATAATTTTAATTAAATACAGATGGCTTTCATTTAAAATAAATAAGCATGTGATTCTGATCAATGAAAGTCCAGGACTATGCTAGCCATGCAATAAGTGGTTCATTAAATTTCAATAAATATAGCATTTATCATACATTGAATTTAAAGATAAATTACAGTAATTAAGATGTTACTTAACCCTTTAAAGGGCCATTTTTTTCTAGTCATATTGTGTTAAAACATTTTTAGGCTTGAAATTAGAATAAGAAAATGGATTCATTTAACTTATTAGATAAATTTAATTTGATTAATTAATTAATTTAGTTAATTAATAATTAAGTAACAAATCAAGACATCATTTTGTGTAAGATAAAGAACTGAAGCATCTAAGTTTCTGTCTTTCTAAAAAATTTTATCAGAACTTATGCCAACCTACATAAATTCATACAAAGATTGATAAATTTGGTGGGAAGCATAAAGCATACTTCCCACGGCCCTAGAAAGGGTTAAACTGCTGTTATACTTTACAAATAAAGCTTACGAGTTTACAAATAAAATTAGAAAAGTAATAATTACTTGAGAACACCAATGGAAATTAGGATCCTTTGTTAAAACTTCATCTCGGAGTTTTCTTTGGAATAAATCATAAACATGGCTATCCAATATGTTTCGAAACTATATGAATTTAAAATATCAATGTTTTAATTAAAGTAAAGGTAATAAAAAATAAAATACTAAACAACAGATATTATTGGAAAACATGAAACTAATCTATTGATTTAGAAAAAATATAATAAAGCATATTTTACCATATTTTGCATTTAAATATTCTAAAACTGCCACATGATTCAAAAGATGCATCCACTATTATGATTTCAAACAAAAAATTCAATGCAATAACAAATCTCATAGTTTTTTAAATTCAAAGATAAACTAGAATTATTATATAATTCTAGTAATAACAAATAATAATTAATAACATGACCAATAAATTGAAGAACCAACTGCACTGAATTCTACACCTCAGACAAGAAAATTTAATTCAATCAACCAATGAACTCCTTCAAATAATTTTTCAAGTTTATTAATTTTTGTATTCAAAGTATAATTTAAAACATAAAAGTGCAATTATAAATATTTTGGATCATTTTTAAGGGAAAGTGAATAAAGCTCAGTGACATCTTCAAGAAAAAAAAAACAATTGTTATAAGTAAACAATGTTTTAATTGCTGCACATTTTGGATGCCAATTGCTACACATATTAATTAAATAACCCTCATCTTAAAACAGCATTATAAAAATACAGTAAAAAAAATTTTAATGAATTATTTTATATATAAAAATAACACTGACTATAATAATAAGTGATCATCTGGTTAGTGAGAAAGCTTTAAAAGGAAATAAGAAAACATTAATGATTTTAAAGAAAAGGAATCTTTTTCTCTTAAACGCTATTATTTATAATTTTTTTGTATTATAAATTTTTTAAAATATTATATAAGCAAGCAATTACATAGAAATAGTTTTTCTTTAACTTTCAAATTTTTAAAAGACGATTTAAATTTAAATGTATCAGTCAGACTTTAATCTAAAAAAAAAAAATTAATTTATGATAATGATGATGATAATATAAGATACAAATCATAATATTAAAAATTTAAATATGGCTTACCAACATATCCAGATGATTAAAGTATTCCTGTATATTTTGGTCAGTTATATCAGGTTTGTTACATATAGGACAGAGAAAAGTAAAAACACTTCGGTCATATATCAGTGATGTGAAGTGGGCTTTAAAACATTCTTTGCAAGCTCGATGTGTACAATAGACCATTGATGCCATCTAAAATAATCATACAAACTGCATAAATTAAATTTTGCATTACTTGGAGAAATAATTATCTTTTGAAATGCATTTCTCACAAACATATACAATTAAAAAGAAAATTTATTTCTATTTTAGACAAACTTCAAAAATTTATTAGTGTTCAATGCTTTTATCTTTAAAAACCATATTTAAAAAAAATTAAATGAATATAATTAATCACAATTTATCAGTTTTATCAACCCACTTTATATTTATTGTAAAATATAGTAATTTTTAATGAAAGCATTTCTTAATTTGAAAGAAAAAAAAATTAGAAATTATAAAAACACTCTTTCTATATGCAAATTAAGAAAAAGAAGAAAAGAAATATTAAATTATTTCCTTGGTTTAAAAAGTCTCAAGAATGTACACATTTTTAAACCCCCCCCCATATAACATATACATCTTATACAGTAATGGATGGCACAAAAGATTCAAATTAATTTTAAAAGTCAATATTTTTATCATAGATAATTTTTCTTCTTTTATCCCTTTTTTTTAATTAGAAGTGGTGAGACTTGCAGATGTACTATGAGAAAGAAATAAACCATTGAAATCTTATTTTGAAAATGAATAGTGAATCTTTTTTTTATTGAGATTTCATTAATATGATTAACTCAATCACAACATAATAAAATATTCCACAAATCTGATATATGGGGAGAGGATCAAACACAAACACAATTAAATTATGATAGCATAATTTGTGATACATTTTCAAAAATAAGCTCTATCAATTTTATTTTTTATTCCCAGTAAATAGAAGGAAATTAAAAAACAAAAACTGCAGAATTTTAATATCCTCTAAGAATTTATGATCTGCATTTTTTAAACCAATTAAAATGAAAATCCATAGTTATAATCATACCAGATTAATTGGAAATCTGCAGTTACACAGTTCACATAACTGCGTTAGGAACTTTACAGCATGATAAACACTACTGCACTGCCTCGAGGCCAGCAAAGCATCTTCCTCTTCAAATTGCATTTCAATTAGTTTTGCAGCAATAAATGCTTTCTCTTTAGTACTACACTTCCCTTCATTTTGGAGTTTAATCATACGTTCCTATGAAAAGAAAACATAACATTTGATTGTGCATCATAAAATAAATCAGAGTAAAATCAAGTGAGTGTGTTTTACATAATAAACTGTAAAACACCAATGATGTGTTGAAATTCATGACATTTTGAATACATTTTTCTTTGTATCTATCAGATATTCACAAAAATCTTGCTTGGAAAATCATTTGCTTTTCAAATATATATATATATATATATATATATATATATATATATATATATATATATAAATCTGATTTTAAATATTCAGAACTTAAAAGTGAAATGTGCATAGCAACACATGTCACTCTTTAAAGAGAAAGAGAAAATAAGTCAAAGCATTAGAATGATAATGATAATACTGAACACTTTTCAAATTGTTTAGGAAAATAGAAAAAAAGTGGAAATGCAATGCAATAAAAACTATTTATAACTTCACAAATCCATACAACTTTTGCATTAGCAAGTTTCAAAGATGGTCCTCATCCACAAAGCAAATTCTGACATGGTAAAATTTACAGGCAAAATATTATGTTCCCTAACACAATTAATAGCTAATGTTTACAAATAGGCAGAATACTATTTGTAAATAATTGTATGATAAAAAATCATTCAAAACGACCGTTGGATATAGAAACACAAAACTTGACATACAGTTTATTCCTTGTTATTAGTTCTCATTAAGAAAGAGTTTTTCAAGATTTTAATTAATTTTTTAAAATAAAATGTTAAAATTCTATCTGTAATCTGAAGTATATTAGTAGTACCACTTTTATTTCTGCACAACTTTTCCTCTAATTTTGATAAATTTTTAATAAATATTATTAAACAGATTTTACAACAACATTTTTCATCAATTTAGTTACTGCATTAATAAACACTATATAGACACAGCAGCAACATAAATATGCATTTTTTTATTCACATTATCAATGCTATGTAATTAAAATAGATTAATAAAAAATATTATAGGAGATAGAATAATAAAATTTAAAACATTATCATATAAGAACGTTTCAAACTTTAACAAAAAGGAAAAATTTTTATATATTTTAATATTATGTAAAGTAGCCATATATTAAAATTTTTCAAAATCGACAATGCAAACTGGAGTATTCTCAGCTTTCAAGCAGTTTTATAACTGGCTTTAATAGAATCCTTCATTATATTTAAGAAACCACACATTTCATCATGGTCTGTTTTTAATCTGAGATTTGTATAAGTTATTACAATTGTGTTGTTATGATATAAAAGTTTTCTTTATTGTCTTAAATAATTCTGAATTTGAAACTTCAGAATGGAATTAAATTTACATTTCGCAGCAATAAGTGGATATATTTAAATATGGCTAAGATGAATTAATAAATGAAATTCTCAGATCTAAATGGAAAATTTCATATTTACTCTGGAACTATTAATATTTTATATTTAAAAGATTTATTTCAACAATTAAGAAATATAAAAGAGTGTGTCCAGAACTTACATCGATTGATGTTCGTTTTCTGCATAGATCCATGGCTTCCTTAGGAGGTAAGTCACATGATTTCACAGAAGATTTGCTGATTACTGAAGCTGATGAACTGTCTTCAGAATTTTCTCCCTTTCTCTGTCTTATGGCTGATGATTTCACTTTCGCTTTGCGAGCAGGTATTTCTGGGGCCTCTTCAGAAACAGATGAACTTGTTTTTGATGGTAATGAATCTGATTTAGAGGACTCTTTCAAAGAAGCAGTTTCAAAAGAAGACAATGATTCAGAAGATGAAGATAAGAAAACAGATGAGGATAATGATTCTGTGGATGAATCTCTTTTTGGCCTTTTACGAGGCAAAGGTGGTGCTTTAGGATGTGATCCTTCATCTTCAGACACAGTCTCAGACTTAGGTCTACATCTACGTGATCCTTCATCTTCAGGCACAATTTCTGGCTTAGGTCTACGCCTGCGTGGTACTTCATCTTCTGAGGCAGCTTCTAGCTTAGGCCGACGACGCCTTCGTGCTCCCTCATCTTCAGACACAGTGTCTGTTTTAGGTCGAGATCTTCGCCTAGTTTTATCAGGAATGTTAGGTTTAGAGTCACTTTCAGAAGGTATATCTGAAATGGATAGAGAAGTATCTGAATCTCCTTCTGATACTAACATAGGACTCTTGTCGGATTCTCCACTCTGTCTTCTCATATCAGATGCATGCTTCTTTTTCAATGGAATGTCTGGTTTTACTTCAGTAGGCACAACATAAGTTTCTTTAAAAGATGATATTGGCTTCACATCTGTTTCTGGTATGATATTTCTTTTAAAAGATGCTTTTGATTCTACAGTTTCTTCAACAGAAACAGTTTTCTCTAATGGTGTTTTCAATTTCACTGTTTTGTCACTTGCTGAATTTTCTATTTCTTTTGAAGGTACAACCGATTGTTCAGCTGGCAATTTCACCATCATTTCCTCTGATACTGATGCGAATGATTTCTCAGATGACGATAATGATGCCTTCAACTTTACTATTTTGTCTGAAGACAAACTTGCTGCCTCAGTTGAAGATTTTTGTGTTGCTGTGCCTTTTGATGATACATCTGTCTTTTCAAGAGACACTTTTGATTTTTCAATTTCATCAGAAGAAACAACTGTTTTCTGTAAAGATGAATTTGATTTTTCTCCTTTTCCTAATGACGTATCAATTGTTTCAGATAATGCTTTCAATTCTTTTGCTTCATCTAGTGATGATGGAATTACACCAGGCTGAATTTCTATTTTCTTAGCTTCTTCCAAAGAGGTAGAAATTTTCTCCAATGATTTCAATTCCACTGTTTCACTTGAAGATACAGACTTTTTCTTCATAGATTTTTTTACTGTCAGTTCTGATGAAGCATCTACATCCTTTGAAGACTCTTTCAATTTAATACTCTTCTCTGTTCTCAAATCATCTCCTCCTACTGATGATTTTGATTTCACAGTTTCTTCTGAAAGCAAGGATGATGTCTTTTTAGGCAGTATTGGTGTTTCTCCTTCCAGAGATTCAGCAATTGTTTCAGAAGATGTTTCCAATTTCATTATTTTTTCTGAAGAAACATCAGTTTTCTTTAATTTAATTTTTTCTTCTTCTGATATTGAAGTTCCTTTTGAGGATGCTTTCAATTTTACTGCCTCCTCAAATTGTCCATCAGTTTTCTCTATTGCCTGTTTTCCTTTTGATGATACACTGCTTTTCTCAGAAGATACTGCATTATCCGTAGATTTTGTTGAGACAGCAAACTTTTCTGATGAAGATTTTGTTTTCACTTTTTCCTCTGATGGTGCAGAAACAAAGGAAATTTTTGATTTTTCTAATTCATCAGGTGGCAAAGATTTTTTTAAAGATTTCTCCTCTTCTTTTTCTGGCAATGTAGATTTTTTCTCAGAAGATTCTTTAATTATTTTTTCTGGCAAAACAGATGATTTTTTTGAAAATGTTTCTATTACTTTTTCTGAAGATTTTTCCACTATTTTTTCTTGGGGTGTAGACTTTTTGCCAAACGATTCTTCCATCACTTTTTCTGGTGATAAAGGTTTTTTCTCTGAAGATTTTTCCACCACTTTTTCTGGTGATGAAGACTTTTTTTCTGAAGATTTTTTCTCCGTTTTTTCTGGTGATAAAGTGGTTTTCTCTAACGATTTATCCAATAATTTTTCTTTTGACGCAGCCTTTTTCTCTGATAGTTCATTCATCACTTTTTCTGATGATATAGACTTTTCCTCTAAAGATTTTTCTGTCACTTTTTCTTGTGAACCAGACATTTTCTCCAAAGATTTTTTCGCTCCTTTTTCTGTAAGAACATCGATTTCTTCAGAAGACTGCTTTCGTTTAATGGTCTCTTTTGTAAGTAATTCAGTTTTATCTAGTGACTGTGATTTCACAGTGTCTTCAAATGACAAAACAGCTTTCTCAGTTGGTGATTGTAATATTATTCCTTCTGATGATGTATCAATTTTATCTGAAGTAGCTTTCAGCAACACTGTTTCTTCTGAAGATGATTTCGGTTTCATTACTTCTGATGATGATGATGATGTTTCTCCTGAAGAAAGTTTCATTTTTACTGCCTCATCAACTGAAGCATCGGTTTTTTCAGGTGATTTTAATGGTTCTTTTAGTAAAACAGGAGTTTTCTCCAATAAAGATTCTGGTTTGATTTCTGATGAAGATGTTTTAAATTCCTCAGGAGCCAATTTCAACTCTGCTGTTTCATTAATGGATAAATTAATTTCTTCTGAATGTTCTAATTTTTCTGTCTTTTTTGATGCAGTTAATGACAGTTTTCTTTTCAAAATGTCTTCCTCGGTTTCAAATGTTTCTTCTGTGGGTTGTTGTATTTTAGAAATTTCTTTTATTTCATCTGTTCCAGACTGTGTTATTTCATTAGAGGAGGAAACAACTTTTTTAAGAAGAGAAGATGAGTCTTCACCACACTTCTCAGTAAGTTTGCTGTTTTCATTCGTAACGGACACATCAGACAAATGTTTGTGCAAAACTTCAGGAATACCCTGAGTCTCAGTAGTAATTGTTTCTTGATAAACAAAATCGTCGACTAGAAGATTGTCAGTCTCTTCTTTATGTGAAGAATCTTCTGGTGAATTTTGACCATAGATATCTCCCTCCACTTCTTCTATTATTTCTTCAACATCGTCATTGCCTTTTTTATCATCAAAATAATCAATTTTACCATAACCGAAATCTTCTGCTAATATTTCATCTATCTTAGCTAAAACGTCATCATGATCTGAGAGATCATCTACAATAGAATCTGCATCAGCTGTTGACCAACTATCATGCTCTTTGTCAGTTAATTTTGATTGGGTTGGAGTATGGTCAGAAAGCGTTTTAAAACTTTCAGTTGTTAAATTCTGATCGTCCATAAAACTCTCAACAGCTTCTTCAAAATTATTTATATTAAAATCAATTGCTCGTTGTATATCTTCATCAAATTCTTCATTAATATTTAGTCCATGAACATCAGCCTCCGAACCTGAAAAAACAGTTTCAATGCCATATTCTTTTAAATCAAAGCTCTCCTCAATCCAATCATCCCCATATTGCAAAGGATAAACTAATTCATCATCATTTAGTATATATGGGAGACTTCCACTGTGATAATTTTCCTCAGCGTGTTCCATTTCATTTTCATCAAAATTTGGATCATACTCATCAAAATATTCCTCACCCTCTAATGGCTCTTCATCTTCATAAATAGGTGATGGAAAATTTCTAGAATTATATTCATCATCTTGAATTTTAGTATCAATAATGTTCTCTGATTGATTTCTGTTCGTATCTTCTGTATCTGAAGGTATTGTAGAGCCAATTTCTTTCTCTTGTTGAAGTGTATGATTATCACAAATATCATCTAATAATGCCTGATCGTCTCTGAAATCAGAATCCTTTACACCATCATTAGTTTCCATATGAGAATCTTCAAGAACTTCAGTTTCAACAGGCAAATCCAAATGAGAATCAGGTTTTTCTAATTGTTGATTCTTGGACAAAGAATCAGCAGTTATCTCTGAATGATCAACATTAATATTTTTAACAGAATCAACAGTGGCAGCTGTTTCAGGTTTACTGTTAGGCTGACTTGCAATGTCCTTTTGTAATGATAAAGATTTACTGCTATCTAGCATTTCTTCAACAGAGGTATCATCAGATATATCTGACCATTTATCAGATTCTCCTACAGTAGGATCTATTGGAGTAACACTAGTGAAATCATCATCAGACACTCCAGAAACCATATCCATTAACTTTTCTGAACTACTAGAAAGTTGTTTATATATTTTACTATCATCTTTAGTTTCGACTTTCATCAGAGAAGAATCTACCAACTCTTGTTTCCCTTCTACTAACTCAGATGTACTTTCTAATTCCTTCGAAGTATCAGACTTAATATCTAAATTTTCTGCGGTTAATGAAGATTCCTTTTCAACATTATCAATATCTTCACTTTGCAAAATACTTTCTTGTTTTTCCTTTAAATCCAAATCAACTCCTACAATGAGTTCTTTAGCATCTATGATAGATATATTTTCAGCAAGAGCTTCGTTGATTGTATCTTCGGCTTCAATATCAGACCACCTATCAGAATTCTCAGTTGTGCCACCTTGAAGAGAAATATCTGCAAACGTATCACTTACTTGATCCGAATATTCCGATTCTGTATAAAAAGAGACTGATATTCCTGTCATATCTTCAGTTGATACTTGAGTCGCAGTTTCAAATGCATGGACTTTATCTTCAGAAATTCCAGATCCATCCACTGTTTCAGAAGGCTGTTGTTCTAGTTTTGCGTTATCAGACAAGGATACGGCCTCATCTTCAAATTCAGAAATAGAGTACTCAGTTTCAGCTTCAACTTCTAGCCAATAATCAGATTCTTCAGTCTTTTCAACTCCAAGTGACACATCTGCAGTTTCTTTATGTATTTTAGGGACAGCAATATCACTTTCGAATGCATTGAAATCTTCAATCATAGCTACTTGATGACTTAAAGATTTTACATCTGCAAATTGTTCTAAGATTAAAGGTTCTGTAATTTGATCACATGCTATATTTAGTTCTGATGCCTCAACTATATCAGCAATTGAAAGGCTCAATGCTTTCTTATCGACAACCAAAGGAACGGGTTCGGGAAGAATATCAAAAGCTGCTTCCTCCAAAGATTCCATCTCTGCTTCTGTGCTTGTAAATAACTGTGAATCTTTTTTCGAAGTATCTGATAATAATGCAATCGATTCATCAAGTTTCCCCGAGAATTTCGCTGTGCTTTCTGATTCTCCGCAATTTTTAATTGCAAAATCACATATCTTTTCAGAGTCATCATCTTTAGAGACAGCCTCAAAGAAAGAACTTGAAGTTTCTGATATTTCTGTATCCAGTTCTATAAATTTCTCAGAATCTTCTTCTTTAGAAATAAAGCTACTAGATAAATTATTCTGTCCACTCATAGAAATAATTTCAGAATTTTCTCTACTGGAATCTGGCTGTTTCACATCAGGAGGCAAATTTGTTTCTTTGGATAAAGATTGAGAAGATAACTTTTTATCTTCAGAGAAAGATACAGGTCCTTTTGATTCTTCAATTACAGATTCTTCAGATGATAAAATAATAGATGTGCTTGTCTCCAATGAAGCTTCAGGTATCGTTTCCACAGGTACAGCTTCTGATGGAATTTTAGAAATCTGGTTCAATATTTCTTTGTCATTCAAAAGTTCAGAACTAACATTGTTTTGAGATACATTAGGAGATAATTCGGGTTCAATTACTGCATCAGATTTGAGTTCATCAATAATAAACTCCACATTATTTTTTAACTTTTCTTCTTTTTCTGATGGTTTCAAATTATCAGTAAGTGATGCTGTCATTTCATTATCTGACCAAGTTTCACATTCGTCTGTAACAGAATTGAATGACATAACATCTGTATTATCATCAGATAAAAATGCGTCGGGTTGACAAATAGGTGGCATGGCAACTGATGTCGTCGAAGAATCGGTAACTAACTCTGTAGTTGAGATTTTAGTGGTGTCATTTGAAGTTCCTGTAAGTGTTCCACTTATTCCTTCATCTTCAAACATAGGAGGCATTAATTCAGATTTTCGAGGTTCTTCGGATTCGACAACATTTAACTCAACAGATTTAGGAGAAATATTCAAAGGCACGGATTTTTCTGATGTGGTTTCTTGATATTCTTCATCATATGAGGAACTACTTAATGTGGTTATTTGAGAATCTAAAACTGTAGTATGCTCCAGTTCATTTGAATGTTGAACATTTTGATTTTCTGTTTTTGCAATAGGACTGCTATTTTCTTCCTCTGTTGAGTCCAGTTTCTTAGAAGGAATATCTACATTACACAAAACCTCTTGGATTTCTGGTTTTGGAGTTGCATTCACCATTGGTAATCCAAAGCTGCATTCAAAATCATCTCTTGTTGGCGTTTTTTCTCTCATATCAAAAGAATCTTGATTAAAATCTTCAAATGCAAATGAAGTATCAGTTTCAACATCAGACCATCTATCTGAATCTTCAGTTAAAGTAATATGAGAGTGGACATCAGTAAAATCCTCATCCGAAGTAAATACTGAAGCATTGTCTATATCTTCCAGAGCTGAATGAAAATATGAAGAATCAGTTTCGGAGCATAAAGAGATTTCATTCACTGATTCTCTTGGCATTTCTTTTATATTTTTTTCAAGAAGTGTTTTACTATTCAGCAAAGCACTGTCAATATCCATAGATGTATCCAATTTATTAATCTCTTTCTGATAATTAAGTTTTTCAGCATCTTTTTCACCTGGAGTAATAATTTGATCCAACAGCACAGCAGATTCAGAAATGTCGGGTTTTCCAAGTTCTTTACCAGTGTTTTGCTTATTACTTAATGCATCTGTGTCAACAGTAATTCCACTAAAATCGATAGAATAAGTTTCTTGTTCGATTTCCTTTGGCAACTTTTCTTCATAATATTTTTCATTTTCTGCTGATGGTAAACATGTCCTAACATCCGAAAAGGCTATTTTATCTTTATCTAGAATTGGCCCGATATTGCGTTCATCTTGTTTAGCATGGTCTGAAAAAATCAGTTTTTCAGAATACACCTCAGAATTTGAAACTATTCCCTTAAAATCAACAAAGCATGTAGCTTTTTCATCACTTTCAGATACAGCTACTTCTTTAATCTGTTCTTTAGAGCTACTTTCAACAGTCGATACTAAGGAACCCATAGCTGTTGAGGATACTTCTTTCGATTGAGATGAATTATGTTGCTCAGTAGATCCTACACGACTTCTTATATCCGTCAAAAGATCCGAATCAGAAATAATAGTTTTAAAATCGACAATGTATTTTTCAGACTCAGTATTTTCTAATGTAGCAGCATTATTTTCCTTAATAAGCTGGATTTGATTTTCATTTTCAGTGTTACTAAATGCATTTGAAGAAGCATCCAAAACAGAAACTTCAGAATGGGGAACTTCAATTTCTTTAGTTTCCGATTTTAAAATATTTGATTCAATCAATCCAACAGATATAGAACTGTTGAAATTTGCACCTTCTATTCCAGAATCTTGTTGGTCAGTAACTAATTCTGGATGCAGAACGATTCCTTTAAAATCAACAACAAGATTATCTTCCGCTGCTATCAAATTTGAAACTGCTCCTGTATTTTCTACAACCTTTTTGTCAGATTCCTTTTCAGAAGCTTTCGGTATATTTGTTTCAAAAGAGGAAACTTCAGTTTCTTGTTTTAAAATATCAGAAGTCCCTGGAGATACGCTAAATGATTTATCTTCTGAAATTATTTTTTGTTCATTACTGGATAATTTCAAATCTGTAGCAATTCCTTTGAAATCTACAGTACATTCGCCCTGTTCAGCATCTTCTCTAGATTTTACGATATAATTGTTTTTATCAGTATGCTCAAAAGTTTCGAGTGGTTCCAAATTTTCAGTCTCTTTAAATTTTGACTCACAAGTATTTGATTCATCAACAGATTGAGAAATAGGAACAGTTTCTTTTTCTAAATTATAGAGTTGCTGATTACTTAATAGTTCAATATCATCAATTATTCCTTTAAAATTAACAGTAACTTCGTCAGGTACAGTATCACTTGAAAACCTCTCTTTCTTATCAAAAACTTCTTCAGAAATAATTTCTGATTTTAAAACGCCGCATTCAAACTGTTCATTAGATTGGGAATCACTAATAGTTTCTTTTTCAGAGCTATGCTTTTGCTGACTGCTCAGTAATACAAGATCATCGGCTATTCCTTTAAAATCAACAATGGTTTCATCATGCACAATAGTTTCGGAAATAATTATTCTTTTTTCATCAACATCTAATTTGCTATCTGAAATATTTTCATTAATTTTTGCAAACGGTTCTACAGAAACAGGCAATTCCACAGTTTTACCAGCTTCAGCTTCTTTAATATCAGATTTTAATATATTTGGCTCAACAGATATAGAAATACTCACTGTTCCTACCTCTTCATTATCTTTCAACTGACAACTCAATATTCCATCGTCTTGTCCACCAATAATGCCTTTAAAATCAACAACACAATTTTCTTCTGCACTGACTGCCTCGATTTCGTCAGCTTTTAATTTTCTATTAACAGGATGAGAAGCTGTTTTTAACTGAGCACAAATATCTGTCGTATCCTCGAGAGAAGCATCTTCATCTAATGGGGGCGATATTTTTCCTTCGGTGCCAAAATTAGGAATACATTCAGTTCCACTGACATCACTAACTGGGCTTGGCAAAGATTCAAGACTTTTTGGAAAGTTATCAGAATCTTTTTCTTTTGTTTCATAAAACCCCCCATGTGTTTCTTGAGATACATCTCTTTGTTCAATAGTAGCACAAAAATTACTATCCTCTTTTTCTGGAAGAATTGTGACATTTTCCAAAACATCATGCATATAAGCGATACTTGGCGATATTTCAGAAACGTGTGATGTTTTAATGGCAACAAGATCAGACGAAAGAATTTCTTCAAATATTTGATTACTTTCATCCTGCTTCGATGAAGTTTCATGACTGAAAGAAGAAATAATGCTGTCATCGTGAATAACTTCTTCCACTTGAGGTGCATCTTTTTGTTCAAAAGTCAGGCTAATATTATTACCCTCTTTTTCTGAACGAATAATAGTACTTTCCATAACATCACTTACATAAGTACTATCTGGAGTCATTTCTGAAACATCACAAGTCTTGACAATGTCAATATTTGATGAATGCATTTCTTCAACTATTTCACCATGTATAATTTCATCTAATGAAATTTCATGACTTTCAGAAGAAATAACATCGACAATAGGCATATCTTCAGTTTTAAATAAATGTTCTTTAGAAACACATTTCGTTTCAGAGAAAAGTGATTCCTCTAGCTGAGCTGGAACTGTATTATCACTGATTTTGGTAAGTTGATCATCTGAACTTAAAACATTTTCTCTGTTGGAAATTCCACAAAACTCTTCTTTTATGAGATTATCAACCACTTTAGAAGCAGAAACTGTCTCCGAAATCCCCTCCTGAAGCAGATTAAATTTTAGTGTTTCTGCCTCAATTAAGCCTCCACTTTCTGCATCTATAAAATTGTCGGCATTTTCAGTTATAGAAACATCCAAAGAATCTTCTGCTTGAGAGATATCAAAAAATTCATCTTTACAGCTTTCGGTGGGAGTAGATCTCATGACAGCACTATCAGAAGTGGATATTTCACTTTCAGTAGTCGGTTTTAAAATATTTTGATCCCTTAACCCATTATCAGGTTCAGTTTTAGAA
Organism: Argiope bruennichi; assembly: GCF_947563725.1. NCBI lineage: Eukaryota > Metazoa > Arthropoda > Arachnida > Araneae > Araneidae > Argiope > Argiope bruennichi. The sequence goes on from NC_079156.1 coordinate 53,784,370, forward strand.
ATATTTAAAGAATCTTCTACTAGAGAGATATCGAAAAATTGATCTTTGTAGTTTTCTGTGGGAGTAGATCTCATAACAGCAGTATCAGAAGTGGATATTTCACTTTCAGCAGTCTGTTTTGAAATATTTTGATCCCTTGGCCCATTATCAGGTTCAGTTTTAGAAATATTTAAAGAATCTTCTACTTGAGAGATATCGAAAAATTCATCTTTACAGCTTTCTGTGGGAGTAGATCTCATGACAGCAGCATCAGAAGTGGATATTTCACTTTCAGTAGTCTGTTTTGAAATATTTTGATCCCTTGACCCATTATCAGGTTCAGTTTTAGAAATATTTAAAGAATCTTCTACTTGAGAGATATCAAAAAATTCATCTTTACAGCTTTCAGTAGGTGTATATCTCATGACATCAGCAGGAGGCATAGTGAATATTTCACTTTCTGTCATCTGTATTGAAATATTTAAATCTTTTGGAAGAATGCTGTCAGTTTCCTGTATTGCACTTCCAACATTTTCAGCCATACCTGGTGCATTAGAATTTGAAATAAAAGCTGCTAAATTTCCATTCACGTCTCTAAGTGAAGCCTCAATATCTTGTTCTTGCTTCTCAAAATCAGTTGGTGTAGCACATTCTTCAGGATAGTTTTCCTCATTTTTGTTAGCATTTTGATCAAGTAAATCGTCTATCACATACTCTTTATCCTCTTCAATGTCATTAATTTTATTGATTTCAAAATCTGTAACTTCATTCTTATTCTGATCAACAGCAAAGAGTCCATCTTCATCAAAGTTATTTATAGAACTGTCGCTTTCAATATCCGAAAATTTATCTGATTCATCTTCAGTCATGGTGAAATGAGTTGAAATATCAGTCACATCATCGCTATCAGCAACAGCAATTGGTGCATCATCTTTAACTTCTCCCTCTAAAAGCAAATTGGGCATACAAGGTAAATCACCATCTTGGGTAGTTGTTTTCGTTTCAGTTAAATGGTCACTTCCAACAGAAATTTCGGATTCTTCCATACAGGGTTGGAAAGATTTACTTGTATCTAAATCAAACCATTGTTCAGTGGACTCTGAAACAGAATATATAGATTCAAATTGATCTTTTTCATTATCACTTGCACAAATAAACTGTTCGTCAGACAATGAAGGTGAAGATATACAACTTTCAGGAGATTCAGCATCTTTTGAAGGCTGTAAAAGATATCTTTTTGGTTGATCCACATCTAATTTCATAGATTCTTGCAAAGATGCTTTCTCATCAACATCCAGATCGCTTGTGATTATATCAGTAGAAGCAATTTCTAGTACTGGCAATGATGAAGATTCAGGAGAATGTACAGAATTTAATGATTCATCACAAAAGCTTTCATCACCTTCAAATTTTATAGAATCATCATAATACAAATATCTCACAATATCTGATGGTTTTGAAGGAATTTCAGAAGGCCCACTGACTTCTTGCAGTTCTACTACAGGATTTTCACATTGATTATTACTAGCAGAGGATAAGGAAACTGCTATTTCTTGTGAAAGTGTAGTGATTTCTTCTATTGTAGCTTTTTCTTGAAGAACAGGATGACTAATTCCTTCAGATTTAGATTTTTCTAAAATTATTTCCATCCTTTCTTCATCAGGATGAATGGTGGCATCATCTGTGCTTCCATGACTTTTATCTAACTTTTCTAAATTATCAAGTTTAATTTGATCTTGAATAAATTCCAGTTCTTTTGGAGCTTCTTCAAAATCTTTGCTTTTATTCATCGAAATATCATTTGAAACTTTATTTACTTCCATTTTAGATGATGAATCAGGAGGATGATATTTGTCTAAAATGTCAAGCTGCTGCAGTTTGTGCTCTTCATTGCACGGAATATCTGAAAGAAACTCTTCAAAACCATCATTATCTAATTTTGATGGTTTTGGTTTTTCAAGAAATTCTTCTTCATCACTTCTAAGATGTTCAAAAGAAATATCAATTGGAACTTTCTCTGGTTCTAATTGGGGATATTTATCTAACACTTCAGATTCCTGTTGCATTTTATTCCCTTTTTCATGATCAATATCAGATGAAGATTTTTCCAAAATTCCATAATCTACAAATGCAATAGAAGACTCTTTTAGACCATCAGCAGATTGTTTTGTAGAAATATTACCGGAAACATTTTCAAGTTCTACAGCTGATGCTGATTCAACAGAATGACACGCATCTAAAGCTTTAGATTCTTGCTTAATCTCTTTTGCATTATGAACACCGGCAGAATATTTTTCAAGGCCATCTTGATCTGCTTTCGATATACTTATTTCTTCAGTAGATATCTCCAAGCTACTACTAGGCGGCTTTCTAGAGATATCATTGGAGACTTTTTCAGATTCTTGGGTTGTTGATGACAGAAGAGAATGATTTTGTGTTTTGAATTCAATATGCTCCCTTTCCTGATCTATATCGAAAACTTCCTCTTCTTCGGATACAATTTTAAAATTTGGCATTAATGAAGATGACTCTTCTGAAAAATGCATGGAATTAAGGGAATCTTCACAGGTGCTTGGATCATCTTCAAATTTTATTGAGTCATCATAATATAAATATCTCACGATATCAGATGGCACTGGAGGTACTTCTGACTGTTTGGTAATCTCTAATTCATTCACATTTTTAAAATGCTCAGAACTGTCTTCATAGATACTAATTTCTGTTTCCTGGTAATAAGACTGATCAAAAGTCTCAGAAAATGCAAGATCACTATCTACACTAATAACATCTGAATTACTTTCCACCGAAGAAGGTACTTTAGAATCTTTTAAATGTTCCAGACTTTTAGCTTGCTCAGTATTTTCTGCAGAAATTTCCGTAGATAAGTATTCTGGAATACTTTTCTGATAAAAATCTTCAGTATCAAGTGAAACTTCAGACACTTTTTTTGATGATGCTTTCTCAACAGAGAAGTAATCAGTTATGCTGTCTAGATATAAACTGTCCCCAGGTTTGGAGTCATTATAAGCACTCTTGTTTTCTGTGTGAGCATCAACAGAAGTTATAGATATATCAGCAGGTCTTTCTTTTTGTTCATTTTCATTCAAGGCATTTATGTTTTCAATTTCAGATGGCAAAGGAAATGATTCAATGTCTTCAGATATGTCTTTATTCAGATTGTCAGATTCAATATCTTCAGTTTGCGGAATGTTAACTGAAAAAAAATTCTGAGCATTATTTTCTGAGAAAATATCAGATTTGGAAGTTTTTTCAATTTTGATTTCTGTAACGGTTTCTTTCGCATTCTTCTCAAATGCCTCCGATTTCTTTTGGATTTCTATTTCGAACAAATTCTCATTAATATCATTAGTAGGTGATGATTTTAATATCCCCATAATCAATTTTTGTTGCTCTAAAGTTGAAACTTTGTTTGGTTCTATTTCTTGCTGAATTTTTAAAGAGCTTTTATGTTCATCACAAACTGACACAGATGACTTCACCTGAGTAGAAAAATCTTGAACAATTTCTGCCTTCGAAAATTTTTTACTAACTTTTGGTTCAGAAGATAAAGCTCCTTCACTATCTGGTAATCCAAAATATTCTGAAATACTCTCTGTCAATAAATCATCTTCAGGTTCATGGAATGAAGCAAGGGATTCTGAAAAGTCTTCCATATCACCTGAATCAGCAGGTAAACTAAATTTTGAATCTGACATCTGAGTTGAAAAGGAATTTTCAGAAATATCTTTCTCAACTTCTGAGGCACAGGTATCCAGTAACTCCAAAGCTTCAGCAAAATATTCATTATTTTCCTGCTGAATTTCTTCTTGAACAGTTTGAGGCAGAGAGCCATAGAAATATTCAACAGTTGGAGTTCTTACACGATCGTCACAAATTTTGGTTTCAATTATCTGCTCTTTAAGTTCACTTGAATCAAGTTCATCTTCAATGTCAACAAATTTCAAATCACTTTCAACAGAAGGTACTCTTTTGATAGAAATAGGAGTAACTGCTCTTTCTAAAATCTCAGGTGGTAAATCGATTTCTCCGATATCGTCAGAAACTATGCATTCATCTGTAGTAATTTTTATCTGCTCAGTCAAAATTATTTCTTGTTTTTCATTAACACTGCTCTCAATTTCTTCTTTATTAAGCATAGTGTCCTCTGATTTTATGACAACATGTGATAGTGATTTCCCCACCAACTCCACAGTAGAAATTTCTGTCTCTTGTACAGAAACTTTATGGGATATAGTGTTTTCATCATGTAAACTTACGCTATCAATTTTTTTAGATGGCAAATTAACTGTTTCTTTGGTATATGATTTCTGCTTAGAACTCCGACGACCAGAATCACTACCAGAGCTGAAGCCTGTATCAGAGTCAATTTCAGCATATAAATAGCCTTTTGATTTAGAGCCAGTTTCAAATTCGTCATGTGAAGAATATGGTTCAAGAAAAATATCAGAATCAGTATCCTCAGTTGTTTCAGAACTGCTATCTTCCTTTTGTTTAGTTGAACTATCAGATACAATAGTCACATCCTTATTCATATTAAAATTTTGTAGTGCTGGGACATCATCTACTTGAATAGCACCTTTAATCTTCTCGGCTTTTTCTTCTTTCGCTTTCTCCTTCATTTCTTTGTGACTTTCACTGGTATCTAATGAAATTACAGCAATATCAGATATCAAGGCAATTTCGCTTGGAATAAGACAACATTGAACACCAATTTCAGTCCTAACAGGTTCAGAAAGAGCACTTTTGAGAACAGGGGGAAATATAAAAGTTGGATCAAAATTTGGATCATCAAAGGAGTCAAAAAACTGATCTTCCTCAAAGCTATCGTCTGTCTGGCATGACTTGCTGATACTGTACATTTTCTCCACAAAATTGTCAATAATCTCTACTTCTACATGCTTTGAAATATCTTGCATATCAGGAGCTGAATCATCAGTTTTAATTGAAATTTTATTTACCACATCTTCAATTTTCACTTCTTGTATAGTTGAATGCATGACATCTTCATCGTAATTCTTGAATAAACTTTCACTAAGAATTGTGCCTTGCTCTGATAATTGATCTTTTTCATCACTGATATAAATTTTTTCTTGATCAGATAATTTATTTGGTTCATTTTCAATGACAATTGGAACTGATTCAACATATGCATCATTAAGTGACTGATCTTTCTCATCACTGATATAAATTCTTCCTTGGTCAGATAACTGGATTGGTTCATTTTCAACATCAACTGGAATTGATTCAATGAATACATTGTTTAAGTTAGATTCAGTGTATTGTGATAAAAGTTCTGTTGTGTTGTTAGATGTAAAATCTTCATTTTCACTAACATTTCCTGAAGAAGCCGATTCAGAAAGATCATTTGACACATACAGATTTCGTATATCTATTTGGAATGTTGGCTGTGTCTCAGAGATCTTAACATTTTCAATCCATTCATCATAAAAATGGGACATTAATGACAATGATGGTTCTTCAGGATAATCTGAAGTAATTTCAGCATCTGAAGTTTCCATTGTTTCAACTTTACTTTCGTTTTCCGTCCATTTAGTTTCAATTTCCTTCATTAATTCTTCTGTTTCCTCAATTGCAATTTCCAAGTCCAACTCCTCAGTTGGACCTATTTTAATTTCATCGTTGAATTCCTCAGATTGCTGAATTTCAAGATGTTCTTCTGTTTTACCAATCCATTCATCATAAAAATGTGACATTAATGAGAAACAGGGTTCTTCAACATCATCACTAACTGTATCTTGTACAGTTTCATCACATCTAGAATCTGAAGTTTCATAAGCATTTGAATTAGAAAAGTATAAATCATCAATCTTGTCTGCCATCTCATTTTCACTTAGCTCATCTGCAATCTGTTTGTTTGACATAGCTTGTTCAACTTCAATTTCAGTATTAAGCTCTTCATTTTTTTCACTTTCAATTTCACTGTCTAAACTCTTAATAATCTGAGTTTCATGATCTTCCATACATTCAATAGAACTTGACACCATATGCAAACCAGAAGGTTCTTTTATACTTTTATCTTCAATTTGTTGAACTTCAGACTCTCTATCAACTTCTAATTTTTCTGAAGCATAACATTCTGAATCTAAAATTTTATTTGCTTTTGAATCAAAATCGTGCAAATCATTGCTTACTTTTTGAGCCTCATCAACTGATTTAATATTTTCATTCAACTTGGCAGTTTCATTTTCAGTTTCTTCTTTTTTACCAGCAGCAATTATCAATTCTGTTTCTGGTAAATTCAAGGGAATAGTTGTTGATGACTTTTCACCAAGACCTTCTGTTGTTTTATTATCAAGAGAAATTCCTAAGTCCTCAGTTAAATCTTGAAGCAATGTATCAGCAAACACAGCTATTTGAGTTGATACTGATGAATGCTCAGATGTTACCAAGCTATCATCTGATGCTTCATTGACTGTTTCAAGCGTTTCTTTTTCAGAGAACAAAAGGGGATCAGAAGGCATAATTTCAGATGAAATGCTTTGAGAGTTAGAAGTTGTAGCTTGGCAATAAACACTCAAAGGCTGTACAGAAATTGAAACATCATCTCGACCTACAGTGTCATTCTTTTCATCAATCTGGGTGAGATTACTTTCATCTATAAATTCACTAATTTCACTTATATCAGCTAGAGATGATGTACTTTTTCTACTTTCTGTAATGCTTTTGTTTAACTCCAGATTATCAGTAGGTGTTCCTGTATTAATAATTAGAGGGGCATTCGATTCAATGGGACTTGGACCTGAAGTAATATCCATTCTATAGGCTTTATTTTCAATGAAATTGGCATTCAAAGAGTTATATCTTTCTTCATTTAATTTCCATTCATATTCACTATCGTCATAAGTAGAGTCTTGCTTATTATTCTTTGTATTCAAGTTCTGAATTTCATTAGATGAAACATCAAAACATTCTGAAGGATAAATGTCACAAAACTCGCTAATTAATTTTTCAGTTTCTTCCACTAATCGAAGTCCATCTTCAAAATCTTCATCCATCTGCAAAATCGAATAATCATCTTCTAGTTTACTATCTCCATATTGAATTCCATAATTTTCATTATCACACTCAGAGCTCTTCTGGGAGATTTCCTCACTTTCTAATTTTTCTGCGAAACTTTCACTCTTTAATTTATCTTCAGAGTCTTCCAATCTTGAAAATAAGGCACTTGCCAGATTAGTTTGACTTGTTTCAAAAGCTGATTGTTCAAAAGTCAAAACAGATAAAGTATCATCAGGATTTAGAGAAAACTCTTCAGATATTTTAGAATATTCAGCAATTTGGATATCACTTGATTCAATTAATGCCTGCTCGAGCTCATAATTTTTTGTTATTGATAAACTATCATCTTCAGATATTATAGAAAGTTCTTGGTTTTTTCTGCTCAAAGAAATTTGGGGTTGAATATTTTCTTGTTTGTCACTTTCAAACAATTCTTGACTCTGTGTAAAATCCATTGTATAATCTTCGGAATTTACAGAAATATCTTTTGATATTTTTGAAGATTCCTGAATTTGACTTTCTATGTTGCTAGAAAATTCAGGTACTTGTAATTCTATATCAGAAGGAGCTCTACACTCAGATTTGAAGTCTTCTTCAGACTTGTTCAGTGCAGCTGGAATATTCTCAAAAATAATGGAGGTAATTTTAGATGCTTCTAAAAATTCTTGAGAAATTTTCTCTGAGGTGTCATTGGAAAGTTCAGGATGCAATGAATGTATTTCATCAGTTTTGTCTCTCATCAAATGAGATGAATTTTCAGACAGCACAGAAGTAACTTCAGATATTTTAGAATGTTCCATACTTGTGACTTCTTCACAAGTACTGGGAAGAATAAAATTCTGTGACTCTTGTAATTGAACTGAAGACTTAAATAATCCTCCTTCACCTTGATAAATAATTTCAGGAACTACAGTCTTTTCAGGGGAATCCAAAGGAATTTGATATATTGATGGAGAGTCAGAAAAACCTTTGACTTTATCAGGACTTGGAATCTCAAAATTTTGGGAATCAACATTTTCAATTTCTTTCATTTTTTCAGCCTCTTTTTCAATAATAAATGATTTCCCAGAAGTATGCAAGCTAATCTCAGAGGATACAACACTCTCCTGCTGTTCAGCAGATGGCAAAAGGGAATTGGAGGGCAAATTGGAAGGATCACAACCCTGATTCATTCTGAAGTCCTCACTATAGGGAGGAAGTTTTTTTTTATCCAGAATACTTAATGGCTTCCTTTCTTCATAATGTTCCATATATCGATGTTCTTCTGCATATGAAGATGTTGATGATGTGTTTGACTCAGGCTTAGCCTTCTTCTTTCTTGGAGGAGGAGCAACAGGCTGCATTTCTTCAAAGTGAACAACTCTTGTTTTGGAATCTAACATCTCACCACTTTCACTGGTTTCCACAGGTAATTTGTTCACAGAAAGATCTGAACTTTCAGCAAATACTGAAGTTTGAAGCATCTGTGCATTTGCATCAAGCACCAAGTTACTTGGTGTTTGATGAAATGCTTCAGGTAATGAAGTGGTCATTGATAAATTAGCTTGATTTGCTCCTGTGATACCTGTTTCAAGTGATGATGTAGTCATTTTATTTGATAATTCATTAGGAGTAGCAACATTAGAAAGCTTATTTTTATCAGCTATTTTAGATTTCGGAGCAGTAGACATAGGTTTTTTCTTAACCTTCTTAGGTACAATTTCATTGTATGATCCAAAGAAATAGTCTTCAGCAAAAGAAACATATTCTGTAGTAACTGGTTCTGGTGGAATCTCAGGAGCAGGAACTGAAGGAAGATTAGGAGAAGATTTCAAATTATCTAATTTACCTTCAATCTTGACTGGCTTATCCAAGGGTACATCTGCTGACATCATTACTGGTGATGCACTTACTTCCATAGTGGATAACGATTTATCAGGTGATGGAATTTTTATTTCACTTGTAGACATCACTTTAGGTACCGTAGTAGGCTTGTTAGATTTTACGACAGGAGATTTTTTCTTTGGTTTGGCTACAGTAACTTCATTATATCTCCCAAAGAAATATTCTGCAGCAGCAGGCATGATATCCAAATCAGGAAGAACGATTTCTTCTTCTTCTTCTTCTTCTTTACTCTCGGGCTGTGTTTGGAATGGTGTTTCAGGAATGGTTTCCTCAAACTGAACAGGAATATTATTTGTCAGCTGGGACTGAGTTCTAATTTCCTCTTGATGAAATTCCATTGTTTCTGGGCTATTTTTAAATTCTGGAGTATGCATTACTTCCTCAGCATTATAGTAATATGAACTATCTGCTTGAAGAGAAACAGAAGCAGCACTGGGAGAAATATCTTCAACTTTCTCAATATTATAATAATGTAAATTAGATGTATGTAGCATTGCATCCTCAGGTATTTGTTCCATCGCCTCTGCATTATAATAATATGAATCAGTAGCTTGTGATGTTTCAATCTGGGGTTCAGCAAATGCGAATTCATTCATCAAACGTTCTGTAGCAACAGGTTGCTCAATTCCTTCTATTATATGTTTAGAAGTTTGCTCTTCAAGGATATTTTTAACAGCAGAAGTGTCTAAAACTTGTTCAGCTTCAATCTTAGGACTGACAACTTGAGATGGTTCCTGTTTAACTACTTTAAATAGTTGTAATGGTCTAGCTGATCCTTCCCTAAATGCCTTAGGTGAAGCCATCTCATCAACAACACAAGAACCTCTAGATCCTACTGGAATAGGAAGTTCTGGGTTAAACTCAAAAGAAACATTGGTATCTTCTACAGCATGACGTAATGACTTTGCCGGATCAACTTCTGACTTAATGAAAGAGTCTTCAAACAATTCTTCATCCTCATTTTCATACTTTGGTGGTTTATGGTGCATATATTTCTGTCTGATGATTTTAATTTCTGGATCTGATTCCGAATCAGCAAAGCAATTGGAATCAGATTCATTTGATTGTGATGTAACAGGAGAGGCCTCCTTTGAAAATTCAATATTCAAAAATTTTTTATCTTCAATTTCTCCAGGTTGTTGTTGTTCTGGCTCAGCAGATGGGGACAGATTAAGCCTAGGTGGCTTAAGAGGAGATGGTGCATCATGTGCATTTTTCTTTTCATCTCGATGAAGTTTTTGAGGTACAGCATATAAATCCATAATAGCACTTTTATCTGGACTTTTGTCCTTCTTTTTCTGAGGAAGGGCTGGTGGAACATCAAGGTCAGTTTGTGGCTGATTTCTTAAAGCTTCCTCAATAGCAGCAGTGTTTAATTTTGATTTTCTTCTAACTGGAGGTTTAGGAACAGCAACTTCTGGAGATTTTTCTTTAGATACCTCATACTTATTTTCAATTATTTCTCCTGGTGATAATTCACGTTTTGGAGAACTAACAAAGCTTTCACTATGCATAACTGATTTAGTTTCTTCAGATATTTTGTTTTCTGACATTTGAGACTCAAAAATGTATTTTTGCTCATTTGGCTGTTTTGCTAAAATTTCTTCATCATGCAACTTTTCTGAAATATCAATTTCAGCTTGTATCATTAATTCTTCATCTTTTTTCAATTCAAGCAATTCACTTTCATCTATTTTTTCCCATTCTTCATCACTGTTACCTATATTAGGAAGAGATAATTCATTTTGATTTTCGTGGTACTTGAAGATTTCTTGTTCATTCAACTCATGATCTTTTAAGATTTCTTCTTCAGCCAACTCATGATCTTTTAAAATTTCTTGTTCACCCATCTCATGATCCAACACTTCTTCAATGTCATGAGGTGAAATATTATGTAGAGCTGGACTTTCACCGGTGACTTCTAATTCAACCCAATCTGGCTCAGGCTTTTTGCTTAAATCAAATACAGGAGGATAATGTGTCAAAGGTGATTCACATATAATGTTTCGGTCAAATTCTTCACTTTTAGATAAAGTGCTCTGAATTAGTAAATCAGAATTAATAGCTACTTCAGTAACTTCATTATCTTCAGGCTCAGAAGTGCTTTTTTCAAGATTTACTTTCACCCATTGTTGAAATTTCTCATCTTGCTCAGCTCTTAATCTTTCAGCTTCCCTTTCCTGAGCGGACTGCAGAGCTTCTTTAGGTTCATCCTCAAAAACATCGTCAGATAGCTCTTCCTTCTCCCATAAAGCAGCCATCTGCATAGCTTCATGTTCAAATTCCTTTTCCATTTTCTGGTATTTCTTTTGCAATGCAATCCAATGCTCATCAGATTCATCATCCCAATGTTCATCTGAATATTCCTCAATCCATTCACCTTGAGATTCAACCCAGTTTGTATCATAATCTACTGGAATATTATCTTCCGTAATTTCTTTTTTCTCAAGTGAATCCTTAAGTGGTTCCTCCAATTCAAGTTCAGCTTCAGCTTCATTAAGATCCTTTTCAATAATTTCTTGGAGTGTTTCTGTATTGAGCTCTGGAGTAGTAGCATCCACATTTTCGTGAAAAACACTAGCCTCTTTTTCATGTTCTACTGATGGACTTACAATTTCAGAATCATCCAAGGTAGTTGGAATTTCTTGTGTCACAGTCTCACGGATCATTTCTTTTTCTTCTCTGGCTTTTCTTCGATCACTCTGAGCTTGCCTGATAGCTGATAACTTAGTCAAGAAATCAGATTTTTTCTTTTCTGTCTTAGAATCTGTTGAGGCATCAAGTTTAGTAGATTTCAAGCTATCATCTATTGGATTGTACATGTCACTGTCCTCACTTAAACCTGGGCTTAAAATGAACTTGTGTCTCTTCGTAGATGCTCTCAATAAATCTGCATATGCCAACTCTATATTTCCTTCATTATTTTTCAAAGCATCAGCAATCTGCTTCTGAGTAAAATTTCCTCTGACTGTCAACTCTAAAATCTAAAAAGAATAATAAGGTTAAATATTACTAATGTCATTTTTTTTCTTTTTTGACAGTAAAAATAATAATAATAATTGTGTAGATGAAATAAAAATATTAGACATCCTGATAAATAAAAATTGAAAAAGTTTGACAAACCTTGTTCTTTGCTTCATTTGTTTATGATAAGTTATAAGCTGTATTTAAATCGACAGATATACTTTTCATCACATAAGAAAGCACTATAAGCTACAATTATAACTTACTATTAATTTTTAAAAAAAAACAACATATATTTAATAAGAAAAATTTGATAAATTTTCTACAAAAGAATATTTTTCACTTAGTTTTTAGGGATTTAATATTGTTTGATATTCAACAGCATTGCTCTTTAAAAATATTTATAAAAATTCAAAATTAATAAATTTATTGAAATAAAACCATTGTTTTAAAATTATTAATATATATATATATATAGTAATATTAACCAACTACTTAACAGTAATATCATTTGTTATTTCAAACTGGTTTTCTTTAATTTTTATAGAAAACACTAATTAATATACTTGTTTAACTGATTTTTGTTATATATAAGGAAATAAGTATTCAATTTCAATTTCTGAAGGTTAAACATAAATAAAAAAAGCCATTATAAAAAGTGGAATCAAAAGAAGAAAATTTGAGAAACTCAGTTTTAAGGTGCAAAATACCTTTCGCTGACGGTTTTCAATGCATTCTGTTACAGCATCCCATATATCTCCTCGATGTATGTGTAAAGCTTCTTTAGCTTCAGTGGCTGTTATGATACCAACATCATTTTCTTCATTATCTTCTCCATACTTAGCAGCCAATGCAATAACATTTTTTATCATAGAGGACCAATTATCTTCAAGCCAAATTACAGGATCTTCTCTACCACAATGCAAAAAGGCAACATGTAAATCCTCTAAACTGAATCCACACCTCTCAGCTTCCTGAAAATATATCAAATGTAAATTAAAACAATCAGAGAATTTTTTTATTATAATTTTATAAAAACAATGTTTAAAGTGATTTTGCATACAAAAAAATAAAACAAATTTGCATATAGAGGTATTTTTTTTTTCAATCATTAGGTGCATCTGCAATACATACACACAAGAATATCTAACATAATCAACAAATCTTTGCAGAATTTTATTACAGCAAAGTAGAAGAGCAATAACATACTCTAAAAAGGACATTTAAAAAAAGTTCAATATATTAATAACCATATACCTTTACAGTTTGTAAGAACTGCAGTTCCCGTGAATGAATAAAATCCTGAGTCTTTTCTGCTTTTAGATCATCAAGACTGCGATGTAATTTAGGTCTTTGTTGTGATTTGAATTTTTCTCCCTGTTTAAAACATATTTAGAAAATTTTAATAACATCTGCAAATAACAACAGTAATAATAATAAAAATAAATAATAACAACAATGAAATCAAAATCTAGAAATTGCCAATCTGTTGGAATCCCTGAAAAACATATTAAAAAGTGTATTGGTAAATTAATATTAATATCTCAATCTTCCAACTAACTTATAATAAACTTTATTCTAACTTATTTGTTTCAAAGGATTCTTCATAATTAGTGTGCAGTTATAAGGAACCTCATGTGCCCAACAGTAATTTTTGTTTATATCAAGAGAGCTAGCTGTACATGATTTTACAAAACAACTGAATACTAGCTATTTATTAGAAAAGTTGATATAATTATATAGCTAGTAAATCATTATAAACTGTATAAATACAGCAATATAATTAGCTAAATTATATAAGTAAATAATTTGATATGATAAATAATGATATTATATGTGTATAATATAAACTGACAGAATATAAAATCCCAATACCAGAATACATTAATTGCAAAATAAGCAAATGACATTACTTTTACCTTAACATATCTTAAATCATTAAACATTCAATGTTACAATTATTTATATAAATACACTAGAATAAGGAAAATGCACAATGAAGTACCACACATATCAAGTCTAAAATTCATCTCATGAAATGATTATGTAAAATGTAAGTAAATATTGACTTTAAGTGCATTTAATATCTTAAAAGAAGTAGAGACAAATTTATTTGCAGGGGAATAATTTTAAACTAAATAGAACCGAAGAACTGCAAATAAAAGGATTTTTCTTTTTTCAAATTACAAAAAGAATGAATATAAATAAAGAACAGAGATGACCTTTTGAATACAGGTAGAAGAAAATTATTCAAAATTCATTTGCTTTGGATGATTAATTAAATAGAAAATCATTAAATTCAGAAAATAATGCAGTTAATTGCAATGCATTGGTGAAATAGAGCTGTTTTAAGTACTAAAGTTACATTTCAGAGAGTTAAGAATATGTAACTATGATCTAAATTACAGATGATTTGTGGTATATTTATACTTATGCATATTGAAACCATCATTAGTATTACATAAAAGAGTTTACTTGAATGCATCTGCCTAAATTAAAGTAGGTGCTCAAACATGATCAGTTTATGTCTTGATACAAATAAGCAAGAAGACCTATAGAAAGGCTTTTACTAAGAACTGTCAAGCACAGATATAGTCAGGTAGTTCTGCATATTATTGTTTAAGAAAATATTTCAAGTGACACTCTCGTGTCTTTATTTTTCATAAAATAAATATCAGTATTTTCATATAATAAATATAAATATAAATATGAATCATAATGTTGATATGGCCATTCTATTCAAAAATAAATAACTAGATACTTGTTCCAACATGAAAATGCTAAGCCTTAAACTAATATTACAATCTCTTGAGCCCTTTAAAATTTCAACATCTCCCCACAATTGAAAAAAAAAAAATTTTAAAAAGGATTATATTTGATGTTATCTGAGTCAATAAATATAATGTTAAAAAAATTACAATATCTAAACTTTTATATTTCTGGGTCTTATTAATCATATTTAGTAAGATATACTAATATTTTAAACAAAAAAAACTTCATTGTTCTATAGTTAAAACTAACAAAGTTGTAAAGCTCTAAATATCAATATTGATATAATACAATATTATGGAGGCAATGGCTGACTCAAACAAAATCCATCAATTAATGAATAATATTTGCTGAAGGAACAGTTGATTACTTTAAAATAAAAATAATAAAATTCAAAAATTCTTAACTAGACGGTTCAGTTTTAGTCATAAAATCATTAAACTTTTTTTTGGTTTAAAATGTTTTAGCGTCAAAAAAATATTTTACTAAATATGACTAATAGAACCAGAGCAATATACAGACTTTAAAATTTTTTCAGCAATATATTTATTGACTTGAACAACATATAATGAATTCTTTACAGCATTTAGAAAATTTTTCCCAACTGGAAATTCATGCCTTATCTCTAACAGTTTAGAAATTAACAATTAGACACTGCATATTAAACATATATGTTGCATTTACTTAGCTGTAAAATTAAAAAGCCTATGAAAATTTTGCTCATCTCGTATAGTAAATGGCATAATATTTCAATACAAGAGAGATGTGACTTTTTTATACTTTTTTTCAAATAAAAAACACAAGCTGTGATTTATATATCCTAAATGAGAAATCAAAATAATCAGCAAATTATCAAATAACAAAATCAAGATAAAATACTATAATCTAAAAAAATAATATAAGTTTTCTCATAATATTCTAATGCAACCTACTAGAAATACTCAAAAGAAGCATTCCAATACCTATAATTAAAGATATGTCACTTGTTAGTATCCCAAATAGATTGACTTAATAGATATTTATTAAGATATGATTAAAAAATTATTATTAAAAATGAAAACCAATCAAATTTTAAATCTTTCAGAGAAAAAATAATAATCACCTGTTTATTTTTCATTCTTCTATTAAGCTTATCCATTGATCCCCAAGTTCCATCAAAGTAATCTTCCTTTACAAGTGGTTGTTCCAGACCCGGTAAATTGTGGGGTTTGTAATACATTGGATCAGACATCAGCCAAGCTTGACTCCAGCTATGCATAGCTTCTTCAGGTGGTAAACTAGAATCTCTTCCAAAGGATTGAGCTTCATTATACATAGACAGAGATCTTGGTATGGGACTTCGACTTCTTCCTCTTTCAAACAGGGACTGAGTACTAAAACTCGTTCCTCGTCCCCAACCTGCTCTCCGATTATGGTAAGGTGGTGCTGACATTCCAGATAGCAGAGATTCCATAGACTGAGAACTAATCATAGGATCAGTAGCAACTGAGCAACTCTTTGCAGTTGTTTCAGTCTTCTCGGTTTGAACAGATATTTCTTGTTTAGGAAAGATTGAATCTGTAGAAGAAGCCATTGATTTACAAATCAAATTCTGAGTTTGAACATCTGTTGACTTTGTAGTAGTGAAAGTCTGAGTCTCAGTACAAAGCATTACTGAAGCTTCAGGTACTTCCTTTGGATCATTTGGTGGAATTTGTTGAGAGCTTTCTTCATTCTCCAAGCTATCTTCACCAATAGATTCTTCGCACTAAACAAAACAAAAAAAATCAATAAATAAAATCTTTAACACGAACCATTAATACCAAAATTTTATTCAACATAAAACCTCAGTATCATAACCTTGTTTAACATGAAATCTTATTATAGAGCATATAGAAATAATTAAATAATTGAAATATCATAGCTAAGAGTGTATTTCATATATAATAACCTAAATTGTATAAATATAGTAAATATAAAAGAATAATGCTGCTGGTTAAAAATACATAAATGAAATTAAATAAAAACTGTAGTATCAGAGTAATTGAAAAAGAAGATACAAAAACAAACCTATAGTAAATTTAAGCCTTTCCCAAGTACAGCCCAAAACAAAAAGAATGAAAGCAAAAATCTCTTGGACTTTTGATGAAAGCAAGACAATTAGTTATTAGAAAACAAGTAAAGAGTTATACAATAAAACACACAGGCAAAATAAATCATGCATATTAAATCACAAACAATATTATTAGCAAATTATTTACGGTATTAAAAAAAGAAAAGGTATATAAATTTATTACTTTATATTAAATTAAAATAATAAAGGAAAATCAACACACATATTAAAAATTTTGTGAATTAATTACAAGGGAACAAAGAGAGAAGTGAAGATAGAAAAAACATGAATTATACAATAAATTAATCTGAATGTTTTCACAATTCTGGCATTCATAAAATGAAAAGTAGGAAATACACTAACTCAAGCAGTTATAGTTAAAATAATTTATAACTGATCAGTAGAATAATCTCAGTTAAAATAACATGTTTCAAGAAGGAAAAAAATTATTGATATTTTGATAAAATACTTTCAAAGAAAAATTACTTTTCCAAAAATTTCTAAAGCATGCATTTTCTTGTTAAAAAATACTAAAATTAATTATCTTTTTTATGAAAAAAATACCGTTTGTTCCTTAAAGAAAATTATAGGATATTATAAATAATTTATTTTTTAAACTATACATGCATAAATTTTTAATTGTTAAAAGATTAGAATGGCTTATGATTACAGGCTTCATTAAATCAAATTATTTTTTTAAATCTATAAAATATGCCATGAAAATTAGATCTGCTTAGATAATTTTTGAAACTATAATTTTACCTTTAAAATTATATGCATATATGGAAATTTATCTTTGGCAATATATAAGATCATACATAAATTAAATATTGTTTAACGTAAAATTCTCATTTTCAATATAAAAGATAAAATTATTTTTTATCATAAGCCTTATTCTACAAATCATAAAGATTAGAAAGATGTTAAATCTACTAACAGCATTTATATATAATCTAAACTATGCCATGCTGCATTATAAAATAATTATCAAAATTTTTTAATGAAAATCTAATAAGCAATACAACTTGCTCTATAAATCAAAAGAAGAATATTCACAGAGAGACCTCCTTTTTGTGGTGAAATAATGAATTTGAATATTATAACATAATGATATTGAAATTAGCATAAATTAAATATATTAAAAAAATGTAATGATATCATGAGAGCACTGAGATCAAAATTAATGTAAGATAAATCAGTATTGTATGAATCAATGAAATCAGTATTATACACAATAGTTATTTACATGTTATGCAAAATACTAGAATTATATATAAGAAAAATTCAAAAAGCTAACATGTCTTTAAAAAATGGCAAAAGAATGCCAGAATTGTGAAAATTCTATTACAATATACCCACCTGAAAAGTAAAATATTTCTGGCTTCAAAACTTCAACTTCCTTTTTTTTTTCTCAGGAAAATTAGATCAAGAAAGGAACTGGAAAACCATGCACTAACATAAACTGAATAAAATATGGTTAACAGTACTAAAAAGTCAATGAAGAAACCATGCAGTGGGTTGAGGGTAAAGCAAATAATGATATTAAAAGAAATCATAAAATAAAAAAGTCCAAGAAAAAACATTTTACAACATATGATTTACACACAAAAAAAAAATCTTAGCACAAATAACTTATTGACTAATGATTTCTAATAAATACATGATAATTGCTTAGGTTACAAATAAATTATGCTTTAATCAGTAACTTATTCTAAGAATGTAAATCTATTTTATAGTACTAATTCATGGAAATAAATTGAATAATAACAAATATAACATACTGATTGGACAGAAATATAAATCTCAGTGCAATCAGATGAATTATGTATACTCCTCAAATATATTTTTAAAAACATTTTAAATAGAATTTAATCAGAAAGAGAAAAAATAATACAACTTCAATATCTATATCAATAGCAAAAATATATTATCACCTAAATAGATTATCAAATGATATAATTTTCAGATTTTTATTTTCCAACTATTACAAATTAAATAATGATTTGAAATTGAACAAAATATAATTCACAAATAAATGATAACAGAACACAAAACAAAACAATTTAAAAAATATTTAATACAATATTTTAAGAATCCTTATAACATTTTAAGATTAATAACATGAATAACTGCCCAAATAAAATTATTAATTTACTATTTATTTTATGGACCTGTGAAATTAAAAATCAACATAAACAGCAATTATGATTTGGAAAAAGAAATATTCATCATTTTAAAACAGAATTTTTAATATAAAACTTTTTCAGTAAAATAAATAAAAATTCAAAACTTATTTACTGTACATAGTCAATTAATGTTATTATGTACTGTTTATAAGCAACATAATATACCCTAATAATTAAAAAAAAAAGCTTGCCCCCTTTTTTTCCCCATCTCAAAATGCAAGCATAATAAGGTAATTCAAAGCTATTTAAAGTTTACTAATTAGAAGACTTTATGAACAAATAATAAATTTATTGTTCCATCTTCCTCAAAGTATTAACACATCACTATCTGCTTTAAATGAAAAAGAAATTCTTTGTTTATTTGCAGTATAATTAATGCAACTTAGTAAATAATTGTTTAAGAAAAAGAACACAGAAATTTTCATAAATTAATAAAAAAATATACTCATATAAAGACACACAAACTCAAAATTCTTTTCTCAAATTTTATTTTTTCAATAAAGCATAATACAATATGATTCGTTTTTATTATAAAGGCATTGATTTAATAGAAAAGATAAGTTGTGCATTAAAAATCAATAATAAAGTATTAAACAAGTTTTCAAAAGCCTAGTAGCAGGTAATAATTAAAATTCTGTACAACATAACAAATCATACATTCACAATTTCCATTTAAACTTAAATAGCATTAAAAGAAATGCTAAAAAAAATTACTCACACTCTTCAGTTCTAATAAACAAACATTCCCAGTCAAATGATTAAGTTGTAGAGCTCAAAATAAATTAAGTGGAAACATTTTAAATTGCTATTCAAATAATTTAAATCACCTTTTGTGCTTCTCTATGTTCTGATAAATCAGGAGATTGAGAAATTGCATCTAAATTGACTAGTTCCATAGGTGAATCACTGTTCCTACTGTGTAGTGACCTATCATTCTGATCTTCAGATGAAGCTGAAGTTTTATAACTTGTCTTGCAGCAAACTTGGCAGATATGACTTCCGGGTGGATTAACAAAGGTACAATGCATGCAAGACCATGGTTTAGAAGGAGGTGGCGGAATTGCAGGCAATTCATCATCTGCAGGGGGTTTCACTGTAAAATTAATTAAAAACTGGAAATTAACTTTGTGCATCAAAAATAAATTATACCTACAAAGATGAGCACATTGACTTAGCATTAAGATCACAACAAATTTTATAATACAAATATTTTAAATTTAAATCTACTTTAGATTTAATAAAAAAAGATTAACTTGTATTCAGCAAAATAAAAATACAACTTTTGAAATAAAT
This sequence comes from Argiope bruennichi, assembly GCF_947563725.1. NCBI lineage: Eukaryota > Metazoa > Arthropoda > Arachnida > Araneae > Araneidae > Argiope > Argiope bruennichi. The sequence continues at coordinate 53,804,578 of NC_079156.1, forward strand.
CTCTTAAATGATAATAAATTGTTTCTTATTCTTCTTTACATAGGTCATCAGAACATAAACACATATTTCAATTTTTTAACCTTAAGGCTATAACTATAAAACTTCTAAAGACCATAGTTTGACAAAAAGGTGACATTTATTTTATTTTATTTTAAACTCAGGATAATACAATAAAAATGTTACTTAATCAACTTACAACAATTACTTTTTTTTATTACTAAAGCATACATATTTAGGTGTTATCATTTGAAAAAAGAATCCGAGCATAAAAAACATTTAAATTTTTTGGGGGGAAGCTCAGTTCTTTTCCCCTAATAAGAAAAGAAATGGAATTATATTTCCATTAAAAACAAAAAACCAATGCAAATTCAATTTATATACAAACAAGCATTAATAATTCAAAAAAATCTTCCAAATATATAATACACATAATAAGTGTATAATTTTGGATAATTCATTTAACAACACAAGTGTGTACATTAGATTTTATAGAAAATATTAACCATAATTATCAACAGAATACAACATAAAATAGTATGCACATTTATTATGAAGTAATGCCCTTTAACTGAAAAAGTGAAGGATTTTAAAAGGTTATGCAGTTAGCCAAAATTAATTAATAGCATGCAAAATTATTAATAAGAAATCAGTAACAAATTTCAATCCATGATACCAAATCCTGATTATTAGAAAATGTAATAATTATTAGATATTCTATAAAAATTTTATTATGTCAATCTGTCATAAAATTCAACTAAGTGAATCAGCACTGGATTTTTCCAGTTAAATTTTAAATTAGCAATTATTACTAATTTTAAAATTTTGTAAAATGAATACTTAATAAAATCCATACCCAAAAAAACTTCAAACAATTCAAAGCTTACAAAGTTAGTACACTTTTTTGTTTTGTGTTGAAATATATGTTAAAAGATCAATCAAAATTAAAAATTTACAACAAAAGAAACAAACTTTTTTAATATTATACGTAATATTAAAATATTTATAGTGTCTAAAGCCATCATGCAAGATGCTTTGATACATCAATTAGAGAACTTAAATTTAGTACAATCACAATATTGCAATTTGATGGAAAATTATATATTTACCTTGATGAGTGATCGCAGGTGTAGTGCCACCTTCAGTATCTGCATCAGTAGTAATCTGAGCTGTATCCATATTCTCCATATTAAGAGAGCGCTTAGAAGAACTCTTGCTCATTTTAGATTCTTCTGCTTGTTGGTGCAGATCTCTCATAAAATTAGGATCAACAGGAGGAGCACCATTTGGATAATAAGGTCCACCAGGATATGGATAATGAAAATTTGGATCTATAACAGGTAAATACATAAGGCGAAATATTAGTAGGTAATTAGGAAATAGAATAAAACACAAATTTTATAAAAAAAAAAAAACTGTACCATGTTATCAATGATATAAAGACAGCAACATAAAGATTAAATAAATAAAAAAGATATAAAAATTACATTCTTTTTGTTTTTTGTGGAAAAAAAAAGACAAAAATTATACTAGATAAACATTCTGTGTGTTAAAATAGATAATTTTTAATACACACACAAAAGAAAATTCAAATAAAATATATCTTTGTTTTTGCAAGATGCAACAAGAATGGATATCATTATGTCCATTCTTGCAATAAAATTTAAAAATTTCTTCAAAAAATTTCAATTACATTAACCTTATTTGTATAAGAAATTTCAACAAAAATTTAGATTTATACTGTAACTATTTTAATAAATATAAATAACTTATACAAAAAAAATCACTTTTACTAATTATTTATACAAGTTTGAATGCAAAATAATTATAATGATTCAATTTCCTTGAAAGTATAGACAAATAAATTCAAAGAATTTGCAAATTTTTATGTTGAAAAAAAAAGTGTCATGAAATAAATTTCAAGCAATACATACAACATTGAAAGATCATTTTGAAATAAAGATATATAAAATGTTAATTAGATTTTTTAAGATGTTTAATGAGTGAATAAAAAAAAAGCATTAAATCTAAAAAAAAAAATATTGAAGATAACACATTTGACATTCTTTACTTCTGAAATAAAAAATAGAAAATTCAAGTATTTTTAAATTAATAAAACTGAATAATGTCCAAATTTTGAGTCTACAAACCTACCAGGGTAAGTTGGTATACTTCCATGGCTGTGTCTCAAATTTCCATTAGTAGCTGATGGGGCTTGACCACGAGTTAGACTTCCTTGTGCAGAACCCCATGGCATAGGATGGAAATAAGGAGAAGGATGAGGGCTCATTAGGTTAGACCATGAGGAAGATAGGCACTGAGCACAATTTAAGTGTGCCATAGAATGTGAAAATGGTGGATGGACTGGAGGGTGCATATATGGATAATGAGGTAAATGATACGGATGAGGTCCCATTGGATTTGCAGGAGCACCAGTAAGATCAGCAATGCTTCTGCTATGAGGCTTCAATGGGTATCCAAATGACCTGGAAGATAAATCAAATGATAGAGTATATAAAGAGTTTTAAATGCATTTCCTCTATTTTTAAAAATGGATTAATAATTGTTTCTATATAATATTCAATATTTTTGAGCTGAAAATTTTCTTCACGACTTATTTACAATTAATAGAATTTGATCAAAAAAGGAAAATGTAACTATAGGTTTAATGTATTGTGAAATTCATGAAGTAAACAACTTATTAAAATTAACTGACGCAATTTAACGTAACAAGTCCAAATTAAAAAAAGAACTGAAAATTAATTTTTTTAAAATTGTAAATAAAACTCTTAATAAGCATAGCCCTCCAATCTGTTTTCAGCTTTATTGAATAAAAAAATTCAATCAAATAAGAGTAATAAAGGAATATTCAGTTAATTTTTATTTGGAAAAAGTTTATATTCCACGCAATTTACAAACTATAAATGAAACCAGAATTTTTTTTAAAAAAATTAGAATGAATGGAAAATTAAAATTAAGCTATATCAGTCAATTAAATTAATTTCTAATATTTTAAAAATGTTCAAAAATAAACAAATCTAAAATTCTGCATGAAATTGGATATGTTGACTGTTATATTATATGTTGACAAATAGCCTAATTTGTAATCTTAAAAAGATCTTTTTAAACCTGATATATAAATATATAATCAAATGTGTACATAATCACACATTTCAATCCCTTCAAATTATTCATTTAAAAATGAAATTATAAATTTTCAACCCTTGGGAAATAAATAATAAAAACTGGCATATACGACATGAAAAAATCTGTCAACAATATACAAAAATATATTTTCATTCTGCTATTTACAGCATGTTGAATTGTATACATAAAAAAAATTAAGCTAAATAAGAATTTAATAATTTCAAATGCACTATTTATTAATCAATATTCTAGTATTAGTTCAATAAAAATATGCTATTCATCTAGATCAAATGAAATTGTTATTTAAAAAAGTCAATACTTGTTTTAACATACATTAATTAATTGAAACTATATATTTTTTTTTAACTTCCTATTTTGATATATATATATATATATATATATATATATTTGTATAGAACATTGTTGGGGGGGGAGGGATGTTTCAATGAAAGAATAGAAGGAAGACAATAATTATAATAATTCATTTGATAATGCAAAATTCAAAGGAAATTCATTTCAAAAAGAAATAAAATAAGAGGGAAATTTTTTTTTTTAAACTTACTGTCCATTAGTCATTAAATCAGGTGAACCTGATGGGATGGAAACCTGAATAGGAGAAGAAATATTTGTCCTTTGAACATTCCATGGGTTTGTAACTATAGAATTGGAATTACCAACAGCTTCTCCTTGATTAATCTATTTAAAATTTCAAAATATTTTATATCAAACATTCATAAAAAATTGATATATTCATAAAATATGTCATTAATAAATATAAAAAGGAAAGTTTCTACATAATTCCAATTGCAAGAAGTAATGTGTATGGCATTCATTTGATAATACAAAATTCACAAAATAGATCATTAATATAATCATGCATTAATGTCATCTAGTTATGAGAAAATATTTCTACATAATTAGATGTCAGAGAAAAATAGAGTGATATTATTATATTGTTCCTACTATATGCAAAAAATTTATTAATTAGTTTTAAACTCAATTCTTTGTACGTATGGTGTATTTTTATAATTCCAAAAACTTTTCTTTTTAAAAATAATTTTTTAATTATCCAAAATTTATTAAAAAAATTGTCATTTTCTCAGTAAGTACATTATAAATTCATACACATACACACACAAACACAATACAAATGTGATAAATATATCTATTTCAAAAGCAAAATCGTTTAAATAAAAATATTGCATTATTCATTTAAATCATATTATCAAATGTATAAATGCATTGTATTTAAACTAATTTTAAAAAAACATTATAATATTTCAAAATTAAAAAAATACATAAAAACTAAAAAGCAAAAAATGTGTTTAAATATGCACTTACAGAAACACTTTCATTTTCATAAATTTCATTTGGTTTTATTATTTCTTCAACACTATGTGCTGGAAAAGCAGTTTCATTTTCTGAAAAACACAATATAATTTAAATAACTAGACGAAATTAAATTTTATGAAATACCTGATTCCATCAAAAGAGGGCAATTGTAAAAATAAAACGTTTTAAAAATTATGTAATCTTAACAATATACAAGAATTGTATAATATATTTATTTTTAATTATTAATTAAAACTACTAAATAAACAATTTTTAAAGAATTTATTATGCAAGGTATTTTTAATGTAATTTCAACAGATATTACCTAATAAAAAAAGTCTTTTTAAATGTTGAGGAAATAATGACACTTCAAATCATATTTGATGCAATTGTTTATATCGTTTTAGCCAAATTTTAAGTTTTTTTTTTTTTTCTTTTTTTTTTCTTTTCAGCACTTACAAATGTTTATCTGTTGATTCTTTATAGTAGAAACACAACAGCTGACATATTTAGAAATATTTGAGGTAAACTTTTGATTAATATGTCTAGCATAAAAGAAATAAGAACTGTATAAAGGAATAAAATTAATTTTTGTACTCAAAATAAAACATGTAAAAATTATTAAATTGAGAATTAAAAATATTTTTTTCTTTTTAACTGTTAGCATAAAAGAGCATTTGCTCTTATAATTGTTTACACTTATAAAAGCAAATATTTTTTTTAAAAATAAATTCAGTCACAGCAATATAACATAAACTTAGTATCAGCAATAATGCATAAACTAATATCTAAAAACAGCAGGAAACACATTTATAAAAATTATTTACCATAAGTTCCTTCAATACTAGTAGGAGTTTTTGGTCCAGCAAAAACATCTTTTGAAGTCGGAGTTAAACTTCTCATATCAAATACTTTACTATGTCCAAACGAGCCCAGCTTAAAAATAAAATTTATTCTTAGTTGAATAATGGAAAATATTCTATAAAAAAGCAATAAAATCAAAAATGTAATGAAAAACTGGATTTAATATTTTAATCCTGAAAATAATTTTTTAAAAATAAAACTGTTCAAAGAATTTAAAATCTAAAATTACAAATTCTAAAAAATAACTGTCAAAACATTAATTCTTATTTAATGATTAATATGCTATGTTAACTGCAAATTTAGAATTAATTTTTTTTTAATTAAGTAAAATTCTACCAGTGAAATATTTAAAATACTTTAAATAGAAATAAAAAAAAAATTACTCCCCATAGAAAATGCAAAACTACAAATAACTAATATGTAACAAATCTATACATAAATTGAACAAGTAATTACATAGAAATTTTCTTTAAAAAAAAGCTTGCAGAATAAAAATGCAGAAATCTTAGCTTGTAAAGAAATCATAATAGCAAGATTTTAAAAGGATAAATATGTTGATAACAAATATCATAGATAGAAATTATTATATATAAATTATGTCAAAGTAAAAAAAAAAAAATTATGTTGAAGAGCATGCTTAAAATACTTACAAATTCATAAATTTGTTAAGTTTACTATAATTTTGAATGCAATAATATGATTTCTAATACTGATCCACAAATAAGATTTCATTCTTTTTCTTTTTTTTTCAACCAGGTTGGAATAATATGAAATTGTTTTTTAATGCAAGATAATATTGTGACAATCTTTCTTAAATAATAATTATTGAATTTTATATCAAGAGCAAAATCTGCATTTACATAATAAAAATAAAAACTTTCAAGATTCAATAAAACGTTTACTGCATTTTATTTTCATGATAAATGTATTGAGTTTAAAATATATTGATATCACTAAAATTATAAATTTATGAAAAACTTTACAACAGAATCTGAACAACTGGAAAAAGAAAAACCTGTCAACCCTACTTTTCCTATCTTTCACCATAATGTATTAATATGAAATTTTAAGGTACAAAATAATGCAATTATTCAAAAGGGAACATGTTACAAACAAAATGAATTTAAAAGCTTTTGTCTGCACTCAAAAACTCACATAGTTAAAAATGTATATAAAACTTTGTGGTCACCTTGTATAAGACAACCAAAGTAGAAAATTAATAGTTCATAATAAAGTTTATAGAAATACAAACACAAAAAGCTAATATTCATGTTATTCACAGCAGAATTTGTTGAAGAAAGATATTCAGCATATAATGCTTTAAACTTTTTTAAAATAATCCTAAATTTAAATTGCTTACACATAAGTTGATAACTGAGTAAAATTCTCGGCATCCAAAAAAAAAATTAAATACTACCAAATTTAAACTTTAAAAAAAAGTACAAAAAGTTTAAAGTTTAAAAAAAGTTAATTCCTCCTAAATTCTAAAAATTCAATTCTTTTGTAAAATTTATATTAAAAATAAAGGGAAAGGCAACAAATATGTGCATGTGTTGGTGGATTATTATTTTCTAATCATAAGCTATAAGAAATCAAAATATTTTTCCCAAACCTTTTTTCTCTATATTATAAATATACAGAGAGAGAATTATATTGGCACAAATAATAAGCAATTAATAATGAAAACTGTAATTAAAATCATAAGTGGTATCAAGCTTCTCATCATAAAGCTGCTAAAAATTTTAAGAGAGAAAAATTGTGCAAGAAAATTTAAATCTGTTCAGCAATCACCAATAACAAATCTGGTTCTATATTTATTATTAATATCTACATAATAATCCAGTAGTATTATAGTATAATGAATCTGTCTGATATCACAAAACAGACTTTTAGCTTTCAAGTTTGAGATTAGTGTTAAAAAATCCACTTTAGTATCATCAATCAGTAGTGAAAATTAATTCAAATAATCCTTGATTAAATACAAAGCTCTGAGAAATATTATATTTTTAAAAAAATAAATGGGGAAATTATTTCAAAGTTTTAAGAAAAGTGTAAAAGATCATAGAAAAGTAAAAGTGAACTAGAATGCATCCAACTATATTAAAAGACAATATTTTACAAACATAATAACTTCACACAAATTCTTATAATAAAGTTTTTTTAGAAAAAACTTAATTTTTAAACCGTCTTATTTTACCTCATGATTTGGTTTTAAAAACATTCTTCCCCCTATAGTATGCCTTTCTCTTTTCTTAGATCTGGGTGGTGGAATAGGTATTTTTGATGGATCCCCAGGTAAATCTGTTCTGCGTCTCAGTCGAGGCGACCTTGCTGAGTTCCAGATACTATCCACAGCCTTACGAAGATGAAGCCGCCTTTTAGGATGTCGATGATACATATCATCACAAGACAAGCAGAAAATCTGACCACTACATCTATCACATCGGACAGCAGGAGTAGAACATCCACATAAGGCACATGACTTAGCAGGGGAATTCAAAAGATCATCATTTTTGGGAATTGGTCCTAAAAATAAAAAAATCATGAACAAATCCTAAACTGTGAAAATCAGGATAGAAAGATTAAAAGAAAATGAAAGATAAATACTTCCTATAAAAAATTAATAGTATTGATTTGTCCCAAAATAAATTTATAACTCTTCCAAGACATTGAAAAATACATCTTTAAAAGGAATAAGCTTTAAAAATAGCATTCTTAAAATTTTAAAATAAAAATTCATTTACAAAGACCCTGAGATATACATTTAAAATGTTTCTATCACTTTCCTTTTTCTCTTTTAAATCTGAACTATATTATAATAAGTTGGTCCAAAATACACAGCATCAAAAGTTTATCAGAAAAAATTATTGATATGCAGGTCATTCGATAATATATCCATTCAGAGCTTGTTGCATATAAAGCTGTATAGGAATCTCAAAAATCTAAATCCTTAAATTTTGGTTTTTAATGTTGATTTTATGCACAATTTGGAAATTATATGCGTAATTTGGTCAAAAAAATTTTAAATTCATTTTTGACTGGAATTAATTATAGGAATTTAAGATTATAGTGGTGTGTTGGGGTTTTCTAAGTGTATTTCCCGGTTTTAAATACACTATTTTTAATCTTCACAAACACAGCTACACTACAAAATTCACAAACACTTATTACTACAGACACACATAGAAAATTAGGTTAAAGAACAGTATGGTGGTGGGATTCCACAGTTTCCAGCCTAAAGCCTTCGGCATTAGCGCAAGGGTTGCACATGGGGAAAAAGTCGACCTCAGGGTGCAGGTCTGCCGTTTAACTGGTTGTCATCTGCAAAATACCACAAGAGGGCGCTCCCTGCTCAAGGGGAAAAAGAGGTGCTACAAGATTTAAAATTTTAGTTAGCTCTATTAAAAAACAAAAGTTTGGTTTAAGAACAGAAAAAATATTAAAACAATTTTCTAAAATAAATGAAAAAAAATTTAGCATCAAAAACCCGAGATGTTTTTTTTTTTTTTTTGCAATAAAATATCATATTAATTTCTTGTTTGTTGAAACAATTTTGTGATAAAAAAAAAGTAATTTGCAAAAATAAGTAAATATTTCATTTTAAGCTTCATTTTAGACAGTGGATTTTGATTTAACAAAATTAGAATTAGTTTATATTAGTAATAACGATGAAAGTGTGCATGTGTGCGATTGCTCTATAAGCCAGATTGCTTGATTTACAGTTAACAAAGTTGGCACATGTATACTTTGGAGGATAAAAATGTGTATCTCAGAGCAATTTTTCACAAATTTTAATTGATAAGAAATTAAGGGACATTTTAATATTTCTACATAAAAATTTACAAAAAAGTCATTGTACAAAAAAAAATTTTATACCACGTTAAAAAATTGTCTTTTTATTCATATTGATTTAACAATTGCGTAAAAAGTTCTTGAATTTTGGCAATTTTTTAAGCATACCTTTTTTATAAATTCCAATAACAGATTACACTGTTGCACTGAAATATCAAACCATTTTTATTATTTCAGTAAATATTTAATTGCATGATTTTCTTCTAATGTTGAAAATTAAATTAGAAAAATTCTGTTTAATATCTGTTTAATTTATGAGATAAATAAAGCAAAATTACAATATAATGAAATTTAAAAGATGATGAACCAAATATTTATATTTTTAATGGTACTATGAATGTTTTGAGATTTTTACCATTAGAAATGTTCATGTACACAATAAATAAAACCTAATTAAGACAATTAAAATAACATGGTGCTGAGGTTAGACAATTTGATGAAATCATGGAAACGAAACATAAAAGAAATCTGTTTCAGCTGCAAACCAGGCCATTAACAAAAAATAAATATATAATTTCAAATATTTGATTACATTATCCTTACTATTTAATAAATAATAAGTAATTTTAACAGAACAAAACGCAATTATGAAGCATTATTATGAGAATAGTATAAGATTCTTCTCCCCTTTCCTTTTAAATACATACATTGTAAAAAATAAATATCATTGGAGATTTAAAATCTAGGATCAGTTCCAAAATTTACCACACATAGCAAGGCCTTAAACCAGGCTCATATTAAAAAGATTAATGTAAAAATGATAAATTAGAAATACAACAGATACTCTTTTTACAAAATTCCATGATTTATTTTCTGTTTTTGTTTACAATTTTAATCTTTAATCAATATTTATTAACAAATCTGCAAAACATCTAACCACATGACTCTCGAAGAACAAAATAAAAAAAAACTGAGCACATGATTTCTGCTCAAAATATCTTGTTGATCACACAAAATTCCACAAATAGAACAAGTGACTACAGTTAAGAGTAAACAGGAATTAACCTATGCTATGGTTAATCTTGGCAACAAAGAGGGAAACTTTTGGCAAAATTCCACTTAGAAAGTCAATGAAAACTGTTAGACAATGCACAAGAAACAAAAAGAAGGAAAAGAGGGGAAAAAAGAAACTTTTTTCCTTCTAGACCTTTATCATTTTAAAGGTAGGTAGGTATCTTTCCTTTATTTAATTATTTTTTACTTTTAAGCTTTAATATCATAGCAACTATTTAATCTATCTTATAAAAATACAATATCCAGCCAGTGATTTAAATTAAATATTACTACATATTTGCATTTTAAAAATCTTTGTTAAAAATCTGGAAGATTCAAACATATTTAAAATGGTTACCCACAAATCAGAAATGTGATTCGTTTCCAAATCTGATACCCAAGTCCAAACCAAAAAAAAAAAAAAAATCTTTACATTGTTAAAAGTTATTTTAAAAAGCAAACAAAGATATGCTTTATAATTTTTTCCAACAAACAAGATATACATTTTTTTTTTTTTTTTGCCTTCAATTAAAAAAGCACCAAAGTGCTAAAAGATGGTTAAATCATTTTAATATGTTCTTTATTAACTTAACAACAATAGATCAAAATTTTGTTATTTTATTCTTTGTAAAAAAATATATATTTCATTAATTTTTTTATATACTTTTTACTTTATAGTATATTTTTTTGACTGAAATCCCACATAAATGTTAATATATTTTTAAATAATAATATTTAAATAGATAGTAAAAATAAAGCACAAATAATTCACATAGTGAATCATGTGCTATAACAAGGAGGAAACTAAATATGAGGATGCTCTATTCATATTAAATTCTACACTGAATGAGAACTTGTCACCTGAATATGGGGGATAGAGCAGTCAACATATTAAAAAAAAAAATGTTTATTATTAAGTTTCTGATTTTCAAATTCCATACCTTTAATAAATAATTGTTTGTCATGATTATCAACACAAAATATTATAATTACTTATCTCACATTCTGAATATAAATACAATCTAAATAAATACTGAAGAAAATGTATTGATTCTTTTATATTTTTAAATCTTGAAAAATAACGATAAATTATGCAGATAAATATAATTATTAATTTACTAAATTTAATTAGATGAAATATTCAATATAAAATTTAAAAATAAATATTAAGGATTGCTTACCATTATCTGAATTCTCCGCTTCCTCCATTTTAGGAACTTTATTCGATATCGATCAAATGTGCGAAGCTTAGTTGCAGTGCCACTGCTAAGTTGACCTATGAAAAATAAGTTCGATTTTACAAACAGAAACATTTCATTACTATAAAAAAATAAATGAGAAAAATTTTTGATATTCTCTAATTCACTAAAATGAATTTGATTATGCAAAAAAAAATTAATTTAATAGACAGCAGATGTAACATGTCAAAGAGCATATAAAAACAGATTAATTATATCATTAAAAATTATTTTTCTGAAAATAATGTCACTACTATTTTGTCAAAAAACTGACCATAAATAAATTATCACTAAATAATCTCAGCATAAATAAAAAATGCACTCTAAAATGATTTTACAAGATATTTTTTAAACAATTCCAATATTGTGGAGATTCAGAAAAAATACTGAAATAAAAGATATGTTAAAGTGGTAAGTGAATAATAAAATATTATGTTTAAAAAGTATCTTTAAAATATAAACATTCATATAACGTCAATATTGGTAAAGCATCTTAATTAAATATCAATATTTCTAAGTTTCTATATTCTATTTACATTAAGATCGAAATATGAAATAAAATATACATAAAAACAGAAATGCTGAAACAAAAATGGGAACTCTTGACAAATGCAGCAAAAGGGAAAAAGAAAAATATTAACATTCATGCAAGCATATAGTATTACTCTCCCTTTACATTTTTCTAGGAACTAGAAGAATAGGGCGGGAGAAAATGTAAATTATCAAAAACAATTACATAAGTAAAAATGCTCTGGAAATTTGACAGGCAAAAATTAAGTATTATAAACGAAAAGAAAACATTATAATACATGAGCATAAATGTGAAATAATACATCATATAATATTTAACCAAATTTCTATAAAATCACCCATGTTTACATTTTCAGGTGCATTCTAAAAAATAAAAATAAAACAAATTCTTTAAAATTTAGCATAAAAAATATTTAGTATCACTGACTGAATAGTAATTAGGTTCAAAAGCAGAAAGATTTTTAATCTTTTAGCAGAAACAAAGTCAACTTTTGTCAATTATTGGACAATCATCCTATCAAATAGTAAATTTTATTATTTCAGCAGAAAAGCTTAAATATATTACTCCAAAGAAGCATAATTATTTTTGCCAAAAGTGACATTACGATTGCATATCTATGCACTTGAATATAATTTGCCACAAAAATTAATTTTTATATTTAAAAACAAAAAATGAATGTCAAAATTTTAAAACTCGGAATTAATGAAGCAATAAAATTAAATATTACTAACAAAATAAAATCTGTCTCAATTAAATCTCAAAAGAAAGAGTAAAAAATTGAGAAAGATTGAATTTAAAGATACACAAATTTATAAGATAGGATTTTATACTTTATCTTATTTGTTAGAATAGATCTAATCTAATAAAATAAATCCTTAGATTTTTATACTTAATATGTGAATATTATTTTACATACTTTATAAAAAGAAAGATTTTAATTATTTTAATAATTTTTTATAATGTGGATAAAAAATTTAAATTTATTTCATTTGATATTTTTCAACTTCTTTTAAAGAATATTTTAATTATATTGATGATCTTTCAGTAAGTTTTTTTTCCCTTGTAAATTCTCATTTTTTTTTTATTTACTTCATTCTTATTTTCTTTATAATTACCTTTAGCTTTACCTTAGATTTAAATTATTAATATCTACAAATTTGCTGAAAGAGAATTTTACTGTTGGAAATATGGAAAAATGACCAGTTTTTAACAATATAATCTTTATATAGTTTAATTTTTGACTTAAATTCAGTATTTACAATTTGACCTCAAAATTAAGCATAAAAAACTTAAAATTAATATTAGATTTCAAATAAATATGTAAAGCACATTTAATCGAGTCTGGAACTATTGAGAAGTAACGAAAAATGGATAAATAATACAAAATAATCAGATTTTTTTAATAATTAAAGGATTAAATGTATCAACAAATTCATGAACAAAGAGTATTTCATATGCATACACATACATTTATTCTCATTTACACTTTACTTAACAGGAATAGTTAAATAACTGAATAAATTATTAATACCCTTCAATTGGAATATCTTTCATATGACTATGTATTTAATATATACTTTTGCAGTCACAGCGCTCAATATTCTGATCAATGGATTAAAAATAATAAATTTGGGAGATTTTTTTCATAGACTATTTAGATGGTCATTTATTCTCATTTACACTTTACTTAATCAAATGTTACATGATATAAGAAGATTCATTGCATAACTTTTTTCTAATTAAAAATATTTCCTAAAAATAAACCAATAAATTTGTCATAAAGAATATTTAATATGAAGTTAACTTTGACAATATAAATCCAGTTAAGATGTAGAACAATTTTAACTTTTAAAAAAAAAATATGATTAAATAAAAATAATTTCAGAACATTTTTTAATGAAAAATAATATAAGTAAGAGTTGTCAAAATTTTAAAAGTTTTGCAATTAACTTAAATATACATTTGCAAGCAATTCTAAAAAGCTTGAACTTGGCATTTTATCAATTATCATATTACCAATATAATATCATTCCTCTTAAAGGTTAAAAAAAAATTACATTTTCAAATCTTTGATTTCAGAAATAAAAAAAAATTTTTTTAGATAAGTGTAATTGAAGAGGATAAATTTATTTTAAGTTAGTATTTTGTAGCCATAAATATAAGAGAATCAATTATTACTGAGAAATTTTTCCACAGCCAGAAAAAATATTCTTTTTTCAAAACTATATGTATAAAAAAATGCAGAATTTCTGATATCTAAAATCTTTTTTATAACTTCCAAAATCTAAATAATAAAATAAATATATATGAGAGAATGAACAATTAAAAAAACATTTGAGATATCAAAATGAGATTTAACAAAAAGAACTGCACATAAAATTAAACTGGGGCTATTTTCAATACAATGCATATGTTTTAGATGAGATTTTAGATTCATTTATGATGCAGAAAAAGAATGGCAATGGGTAATCTATTTGTTTTAGTACAATGCTAATGTCTATTTTTAGATTAGTTTTTAGATCCAACTTAGAAGTAGAAAGATTTTGATTATTCTATAGTGTAAACTACATAGATCAAACTTTTTAAATTTACTGAAACAAATCATGTATCAACAAATTTTCCATTTTTCAAACAAAAAATTTATAAACAGAAAATTGATTAATAAAACTATTAATTGTTTTTTCATTTGGTACATTAAATAATTTTAATAGCTAATTCTTAATTGCATAAATTAAGCAGTTAAGGGTCTTAGTATATTTTATCATTTATTTTAATTTATCCAAAGCCCTAATATAGTCCCTAGTCACAATATAACTGCCATTCCATTTATTCATATTTGAAATAATTTTTTTAAAAAAGATGTATGGTATTTTTTAAAGTTACTAGTTGATTGCAATAAACTTTTTTGTTTTGATTGATTGCAAATGGTTTTCTAAAATTTGAAGATAAAAATATAATTGATCTGAAATATTTCAAAAATAAAATTAATGAAAAGTCAAAATAATAAATGTCATTAATATCAATTTTTACTTACATAAAATATCAAACAATCAATATCAGTGAGTTAACTTTACAAGAAATCAATAAACAACAAAAAAAAATTTAGCCCACTTAGTTTAGAAGGAAACTTAAAAGATACTAGCTAGCAATTAATTAATATGTTCACAGTACAACAAAATCAGATATTTATATTGTAAAGAAAGTGGATTAGTATTCTAAAAAAGCAAATGTAGATATAATTTGCATACAAAATATGATTAATAATAAAGCTACAAGTTTTTCAGCCACTTTAAAAATGACAAGTAACAACAGTCATTCTTCAAAGACATTACAGGTTTTGGTACAGCTGTCAGACCTTCTTTAAAAGATTGTTTTTACACCTTAGAAAGTAAATAAACAGTTTTTTTTTTCCTGCTTTTTATCCCATGCCCTTAAAACAACACCATCTGATACAAATAAATCATTTAAAAAAGGAATAGTTTCTGCTGTTATTAAAACAGGAAGGATAATTACCAGTTTTTGCATCCTTTACAAAACTAATGATATGCCAAAATAGATAGATTAATACTTCAAAATAAATTTAACTTATTAAGTTTTTTCCCTAAATTAAAACTTGAAATATACAAAATTATCTTAATATTTTATATTGTCTTAGCATGAATACACAATTTTTGATTATTTAATAAACAAATATTTGATTTACAAAAAAAAATCATTTTTGTCTTTCAGTTACAGTTAAAGCAAAAAAATCTGTTTAATATAAATAATAGTCGAGTATTATTAATGATAACATGATTAGAATATCAGTCATAGTCTTTTTTAATGATAACTGAGTAACTGCATTGACTGTAACCTAAACAAATTATAAATAACAAAAATTAATAAATATACAATATCCACTGTAAAATTACATTAATTTCAACATAAACCACTATAGTATATTTCAAAAAATAATCAAGTATTACTACTAAGTTATGTGCATTTATGAATTTTAGAACAGAAAGCTGACATTTGAAGGAATTATTTTTTAGATACTGCTATCAGCTGAAATCGAGAACTGTATTTTTATAATTTACTGCTAGTGATGGATTTTAACAACTTGAGGACACAGGTTCTAAATTATTCTGAGTCCCTATTAGATAAATTATAGTGATAGGAAAGTAATGTGAAATAAATTTATTTCTATACTTACTTTCTAATATACATAATTTAAAATAAAGGCAATTCTTATATGCAAGTGTGTGTATTATGATATCTCTTAATTTAAAGCCTAATTTTAAACTATTGATTTTTATCTTAACTGGCCCATGTTGCTTAATTCTAAAATGTTCTTTTATTACCTGATCCAATTTCCACTTTTTTTTATTTATTATTTCTAACACACTCTCTAAAAAAATTACTAACTCCTTTGTTTCCATACCAGGAGATATTGGATAAAAATCCCTCACACCTGCACATTCATTTCAAAGATACTCAAGATTTCCTTTCCTAAGCTGACATGTGTCAAAGAAATTCCTATCAATCTCATAGTGAAATCACTAAAGGGAAAAAATTTCTGTCACTTTGCTCTTGTGTTCTAACTTCAATAGAGATGTTCCACTTTTCATCCCCTTGTAAAAATCATGGCTTTCATGGTGAAATAAACTGAAGTATCTTCCAAAAATGCCATCTTTCCGCCATGTATCTACCAAAATTATATTTTATATTTTCTAGATGGTATAGGCATCACAGTGTTCATTTCCAAATTTTGATTTAAACAGAAATAAAAGAAAATCA
Source organism: Argiope bruennichi (assembly GCF_947563725.1). Lineage (NCBI taxonomy): Eukaryota > Metazoa > Arthropoda > Arachnida > Araneae > Araneidae > Argiope > Argiope bruennichi. The sequence continues at coordinate 53,821,309 of NC_079156.1, forward strand.
GAAAAATTATTCTTAACAAAATCACATTTTGTTTTTCTTTATTAAAGCTTAAAAAAAACTTTTTCAATTAATAAAATTGACTTGAATTCATAAGTCACCAACTTTTTATAAACTATTATGATTTTTATTATAAATATTAAAACATTAAGAGAAAACATTACTATTTATATTCCTTTCATATTTCAAAATGAAATAATCATTGTCAATGTCCTTTGTCCAAAGGATTGATTGGTATATTTATTCAATTTCATACTTATATTTTAATTTTTAATAAGAATGCATATTAAAAATAATTGAATAATTATTATTATCTTACTTAAATTAACATGATATATTAATTATAAAATATAATTTATAATAAATAAATTTATTATAAAAAGATAATAATTTAACATTATTTAGTAAGCTCAATTGCTTAAAAATTGTTGACCTACTAAAAATTTTTCAATAAAAAAAACCCTTTTTTCAAAAATAGTGCCAGCAATAATAGAATTTATTGGAGGCACTATTGTTTCTTTATTTGTTTCAAGAAATTGTGACATGAAGTATTTAAAATGTATTATTTCATTACCAAATTAAGAATTAACATCTTATGATAATGTGATTTAAATTTTTGAGCAGTTTCTTTAAAATCAGCATGGCTTCTTTTGGGAAAATTTACCAAAAATCACTTGTGAGGCCACAAAAATTCTGAGAACAGTATATCCAAAACAGACAAATATGTTTCAAAACTCAGTTTTCCTTTTCTCTAAGTATGATGTCTTTTGTACTGTCATCTTCAAAATGATTTTTCTCTCCCTCTTTCTTTTTTTTTAAACATTGACTTCATTATTGTGATGGGCATCGTTTCATTTCCCGTCATCTCATAATTGGAAAGTATTTTTAACAATCTGATTAAACCAATACCAGTTTTTTGTCCTTTTTTCATTACATTACAGATTTTTTTCCCTGAGAAACAGAAAAACGCCTTCTTTATTGTTATATCAAGCCCTTCAGTGCACTTTGTCAAAATTGACAATGAATAAAATTTGCAAGAAAGAATGAAGTATACTAAAAAGTTGGGATATTTAAGGATAGTGTGGTGAATAGCATATAAGCCAGTTAACAATGCTGTGGTGAATAGCATATAAGCCAGTTAACAACTCTTCTACCCGAACGATCGTTTTGGTATAATGGTTTAGTTACTGGACTGCTAACCACAAGGTCCCAGGTTCTATCCTTCGCGCATCGCACACCGCGTCAATAGATAAGGTCTAAATTATGAAACAAAACAAGAAAGAAAACTCTGTGCATTTTCATAAAGATACATGAATGGAGCAATATATAACTATTAAGATCATTACTTTAAAAGTTGATTAACTTGCTTACATGAGTATGCAGAGCATTACAGCAATCAATTCAAAAAGAAAAAGAAAAAAAAATGTTTAAATTGACAACAAACTAAAATAAGCATCAACACATTATTTAGACAATAGTTTGTAAGATATGTTTATAAATATAACAAATGACAGACATTTCAAGACATGAAATTTCAGGGTAAGTTAATAGAAGCTTTTGCTTCCAAAATTTTAAGTAATATAATTGAAAAGCATATTTTATATCAACTGAAGTTTATTAAAAGTACAATATCAATATATTCTGTTCTGTTCAATAAGCTAACTTTTTAAAAATAATAATTTTTTTTAAACACTCCATGGAACTTAAAATATTAGAAAGATCTAATGAGTATTGAATACATGATTGATAATTGAATATTTCACAGTTTTATACTAAAATCTCAATCATCATTTTAATGATAGTTTGGAATGAATCATTTTCTAATTATTGTTTTAGGTCTACAAGTTGCAATATTTTTTCAACACTTTGCAACTGCTCCAGGGAGGAGGGCCTTTGTTCTTATCCCTATCGTAAATAACATTGTCCTGAACCACTGGAAACAGTTTGAGATAGTTGTTCAATGGATCTGAGACGGGCCTTTCAAAAAAGGAGGGGTCAGCTGAAAGGTTTTTGTGAAATAAAGATGAATGCATTTCCTTTGGATGTAAATTCATGATGGTTAGTCTACCTTAACCCTCTTTTCTAAAGTGTAGAAAAAGAAATTACTCCAGTTGTCTCGATGACTTATGATCAAAGCATAGACAAATTTTATTCAAGGAATGCACACATTTTTTTTCAGATGATGAGCGCCTGTAAAAGTCAGTCTATATATTTTCTAATATTAATCATACCAAAAAAGGCATTACATTTTGACAGAATGATTAAAGAACATAACTATTTCTCTAGAAATCTTTAAAAATTTTAAAACTGGGGGGGGGGGGGTCCCTACGACTTTTTCGCATACTCTCTAATAAAGGTGTTATCCCCTGCCCTAAAAAAATTATGGACCTTGGGTAAGGAAGAGAACACTTAGCATGGCAATGGCATACAATAGTTACGAAATATTAAATTCGGCTTGAATTTAGCATTCTTATTGAGTTTGTCATGTGATCTTTTGGTGAGTCTTTTGGAATTTAATCCCTGGCTAAATAGAATCCAAAAATTGAATCTAAGTTTCAGATGCATTTTTCTTAGTGTATTGAAACCAATTTGACACAGAACTACAATTGTAATCACAAAATCACATACCAAATTTGATATATTTCATTGTATATATGAGTAATTGCATTTATACTCATTAAGCACAGATCAACAAACGATCAACCCCCAATAGGATTTGGGTCAAAATTTGATACCAGTATTATAGATGTTAAATCTGTACATAGAATTTTTTTTCTATTTAATTTTCTTCGTTTTGTAGTAATTTTGTTAATTTGAAAAGTTAGACAGACAGACTTCCTCTGAACAGATTTTGCTACAAATTTGATAAAAATCTACAAATTTAATATAGACCTATACATTCTTTCATACATCTACTTCAAAATATTTTGGAGTTAACTTTGTCATAGATAGACATACGGACATTTTCCAAAAATGCATTTTTGGAACTCGGGAAGTTCAAAAACATGGAGATTCGTCAAAATCTCGAATTCAATTGAATTTTCAATTGATTATAATTGTGACTTTCTCTATACTTCATATACAAGAAAGTAAAAAGATGTAATTTTTATAAATAATTTGGTATGTCAAAATATCTGATGCTGACAAAAATCAAAACTGCATATTTTCAACAAACTAAAAAAAAGTTTCCATGGCTTTTTTGCAAAGAATGAAGTATTTATGTTATTATAATTATAAATAGATGATAAATCTATTAAATTATAAATGAGTGATAATTCTGAAAATTCACGAAAAATTTATTGATTTGAATAAGGTAATTATTAGCATGTTATACATAACACAAATGTATATTGATGTATAATGTGTGTATATCTGCAATAAATATTTTGATGAAAGCCACATGAATATTTACATGAAATTTATTTTTTAATGATTTTTTCCTATGCTTGAAAAAAATCTAAGAATAATACTTTAGCCTTAGGAGTATTCAAATAATTATATATTCCTTGGCATTGACATTTCATTTAAAAGGAGTCTTTTTTTTTTTTTAGTATCCTATAATAGCAAAGGATTTTTTTAGTTAGTCAACTAAAATTGGACCTCATTAGTCAGCAAATAAATTTGAAAATCTTGAATAAACCTTAAGAAATATATTCTGAAATTTAAATGAAAGTTGATTTTAATTAGAATATATTCAAATACAATATACTTGTAAATCGAAATAAATAAGTAAATAAAAATTTACTTATACCACAAAAAAGGGCTCAAGGCAATTGCTTATATTATTTACTGGTTAATACAATGCTGCATTCCAAGAAATAAGCATTTGGATCATCGCCTTAGAACATCAGGATTGATGCCATATTTCTCTTGGTTAAAATATTCTAATCATATAATCCTATTAACCATGTTACAATTTATTTTGGGTATTGACTTTAGTATATCGGTTTTCTTTTTTTTAAGGTTTTTTTAAAAGTTTTATATATATATATATATGTATAATTTTTGTATTTTAGAACGCCTTGTTACATTTGCTTTGTTTTTATTTCTTTATTTATTTTTGCATTTCCATTCATTCTTGACATTTCTGTTCATCACATTCCATACTTTTTTCTCGGTTAATATATTCTTATCATTTAAACATGTTATAATTTATTTTGAATACGTGACTTCAGTATATCGTTTTTGGCTTGTTTTTTAAGTTTTTTTTTTTTTTTTTTTTTTTATAATTTTTATATTTGTGGACGTTTTGTTATATTTGTTTTATTTTTCCTGACATATCCATTCATGTTTATTTTCCTTAATGTTTTGTTTGGCACTTCCTCTTTCCCCTTCTTTTTTTTAATAAGAGAAAAAATTTGTGAACAAGTCTGCCATTCAAAAAAAATCTGCTGCCAGTTTAGTACTGCAACAAAGAAAATGAGGCCCCCTTAAGTTTCAAGCCATAAGGCGACGACTTCCAACACCTGTGTGGAAAACAACTACTGCATATTGCATAATAAATATATAGTGAATATCTGAATGCAAATGATTTAAACAACTTCAAATCTTGAAGGCATGAAAAGGAAAAAATTTTGAAAAATTATATTTAAAAGCTCAGATTTTTTTTTTTTTTAATTATTCTCAAAATATTTAGAAGAATTTAGAAATACCTCCTTTTCAGCAATTTATTTTTTAAATATAAAGAAACACCGCTGTGCAATTATAATAAACAAAATAATATCATATTTCTTATGCTCTTAAATAAAAAATATGATTTTTAATGGCTTTTGCCTTATTCTGAGAGCAATATAAATATTCGGATTATAATTTCATTCAGGTGAAATATGATTGGAACAAGAAGAAGAAAAAAAACTAAAAATATTATCAGTCATTTAATCATGCTTTAACTGCTGATAATGTATCAAAACCAATTTGGTAAAGCTAGTTTTTTAAATTTATAAATTAAGATTTAATGTTGATTATTATGTATTATATAATACCATTTAAAACAGCTGTTTCAATGTAATAATAATAGAAGCTGCTTAAAAAAGTAATGTGCTAAAATATTTTTTTTTCATTTTTTTTTATTTTTTAGAATTTAATATTAAAACCTTAATTTAAAAAATATATTTAATCATCATTTAAAAAAATATAACTTCTAAAAATCACTTTTTTTTATATCTGGAATAAATTTTTTGATATATAGCACTTAAAAGAAATTTCCTCGCATTTTGCTTTGAAAGAACAAATAATCAAAAGTTAATTTGTTTACATAAATTTATTTTCATAATCATATAGAAAAAAAAAATCTACAATGATATTATAATTGTTATTTCATTCTTAAAAGTAAAGTTTAGACATTTATGCACTAATTAAGATTTCATTATTATAACATATTGGGATAATAATAATAAATCCAGATAAAGTGAAATTCAATACAAATATATTTTATTGAAGAGTAATTCACTCATCTACTTACTGTTCCTTAATTTTAAATTCATTTAATTTTAACCACTTATTAGTATTTTGTTTAATACATCAACATTTCAAATTTAAAAAAAAACTGGCCAAACACTCAAGACTAGTAAAAAAATCCATTGAATTAAGGCCCAATCCATTATTTCATTACAAATATTTATAAAGAATTCAACAAATAAAAAACCAAAAATATCATTTAACAGCTGAGAGATATGCACAAATTCAAACAAACTAAATCACACTAAGTAAATAATTGATGGAGGAAAAAAACTCAATAAAAGTAAAGTATGGCATTGCACTTTTTGTGTGTGTGTGTGTGGTGAAAGAGATGTTATAATGTTATATCCTTCTTGTAAGCAAATGTCTGGCGAGTAAAAATATGTGTTAATATTTGCAAAATGAAGAATTTTATAAAAGAGGAGATAAAATCATGTAGAATATAATTCTCAAAACAAGTACTGATATTTTCGTGGGAAAATAAACAACAGCATAAATTTTGAAATGATAGTTTAAGAAGTTAAATAACTGAAGTTATGTCTATATAAGGTTAACACTTATTTACCAGTTGGAGTAAGCAACATTTAAAGATTCAGAAAGGAAGAAACATTGCTTCCTGAGATAATGCTTTGCATTCAGTTAATCAAAAGGATTATATAACTTAAGCTTAACATCTTTAAGAATTCAAAGAATATTTATTTATTTTTTCAATTATTTCATAATTTTAAGCCATACGATATAAGAATATACTCAATCTTTCATCAATATGAAACTTATAAAAAAATTCAAAGTTATTTCCTAGACATTGGGTATGAATAAATTGCAACAAAAAAATGTGTATAAAAAATACAAATAATATTGCTTTTTAAGAACAAAACTACAACCTTTACATTTTATATAAATGATGAAATTCAATGTAAGTGCAATGTAAATTTTTCTGGATGCACAATTTCTTTCTAGCTTGTTTTTTTTTTTAAACTGGTTGTTTTTGCATTTCCCTCTGTTTTGACTGTTTTTTATTCCTATCAATTTTATTGTTTTTAGCAAAATCTTAGTAATTTTTGTTTATGTAGTCATAGAAATTAAAAAAAAAAAAAAAAACTTAAACAAATATTACTAAAAGGATTATATAACATTGGTTTCTTCTTTTAAATGACTAGCATTAAAATGTAAATAAACATTTTTTATTTCATTGAAATATATATGAAAGCTTATCCTGATTTAGTACAATCAAAATGTAATTAAATAAGCCATTTTATAAAATTCTGATTAAACAAAGATTTAAAAAGTTCAATTTACCAAGATTTACAAAAGTATATTTATTTCTTTAATTATAATAAAAATTTTAATAAAAGCTGTATTTTAAGATTTTATAGAAGTTAAGTTTTTATATAAATGTTTAAAATACATATAAATCAGGGAAAAAAAGTTAAAAAAAATCAATATTTTTCTATTGTATCATATTCTATTGCAAATTGAAAATTCAATTTTGAGTATTTTTTGCTACTATTCTGTATTAACCATTGATAGAAATCTTTTAAAATAAGAGAGGGCAGAGTTTAAAATAACCTTTTTATTCCTTGAAATTATTTTTACATTGTTGTTTTCCTTCATTTAGCCATAATAATAAAAAAACAATTTATATATAATAAAAAATGCAGAAATATTCAGCACTTTTTTATACATTTAATAAAATTAATCTACTTAAGGTGAATATTAAGATGATCCCTTCAAAACAATCACTCCCCCCCCCCATTTCCAATCACTTCAGCCCTAATTCATTACTGTTTCCATACCATTGGATTTTTTTAGTTAAGTAATTTAGTTTTATATCAGCAATTGTTTTAAAATCTATTTTAAAAAAGTATGTAACAATAATTAACATTTAATAAGAATTAAATCATTATCAATCTTTAAAAAAATCTTTTCTCCACGAATGAAAAACAAAACAAAACAAGTCTTTTCTCTCTCATGCACATTTTTTAAGCATAGACTTAAAATAGGTTTTTCACACTTATTCTGATGACAATAAGGCATTCATTAAATGTGTTTTTAGGAATAAAATTCATGCTTATAAAATTTAAATATTCTATATTTTGCTTATTAATTTTCAAATTAGCATTTCATCAAATATTTTATTCAATTTTGTACAAACTCAGTTAAATGCTTTTTAAAGTAAACAACAAATAATATGTAAAAAATATATAAAAATTTTGCATTTCTTTCAGTTCAGTGTTTTTATTTTGCTCATACATACAGTCAGCATCACAATGACTATTCATTTTATTTTTGACCATCTAAATTATATTTGGATAAATGAGTTTAATAATATACAAGAACAGAAGTTTTTGCATTGAAATTAAATAGAATAGTAGTTACAGTGCAAAAAACACATCACAACGAAAGTTAGAAATATAATCCAAAAGGAGCATCAAAATTCTTTTAAAACTTGGCCAAACAGAGAAAAGAACTCTCAGAAATAACAACCCATGCCTAAGTCATTATTTTCTCATTAATAATATCTGTATCAACTGACTGCATATTATTACTATTTTTTTTTTTTTTTCAAAATATTATTGCATCAACTGACTGCATATTATTACTGTTTTTCTTTCAATATATGAAGATAAAATTAAAAGTAATTAATTTCAGATTTGGACAAAATAGATTTCAAAATAATAATAATAAAACATTATTTGCATTTGAAAACAAGAATTCTCCCAACATATTATGTGAATTTCAAAAACAATTTTAGCAAATGCAAAAACAATTGCTGGATTTCAAATTAAAAAAAAATACTGAAATTTGGTGATTCTAAAGTTAACAAAAATAAGGATTCAGGAAAAGACTAGATTTCAACTTAAACATTAATAACTAAAAGATAATTTGAATGTTTGAATCTCAAAAATAACTATATAAATAACTTTTAACTAGGATCCATAAATCATTTTCCTAACCATAATGATAAAACAATAAAACAAAAATTATTCCTTTAAGGATATTTTGGGGTCTGCCTCCTCTTCATCATATCTTTCTCTCTTTTTCTTCAAATTGTAATAAAAATTATTGATATAATTGAAGATAAAAAAAAAACCTAACATAAAAAATTTTATTAGTTATTTTTCACATTTTTAGCTATATTTTCAGGTTTTGTTTAAAACTAACTTTTAAAAACAGGTACTTTAGAATCCTAAATCATATCATAGAATTTTTGGGAATGAAAACCACTTCATAAAAAGAAACTGTTATATATTGAAATAAAACATTTTTATACACTTTAAATATGTATATGCATTGAACTCAAACTCTGAATTTACATTTAATATCACAAAGAATCTCTTGAAACCAAAGCAGTATATGTAAAAAAAAAAAAAAAAAAAAATCAAGAATTTTAAATATGCAACAAATATTTCAAATAAAAATTTTGGGAAATATATATAATTATAAGGCAATGCGTAAATTATTATAAAGCTAGCTTTGTATTCCATTTTTATTTATTTATTTTACCGTGGACAAGATAACAATGTAACTTTCACATTACTTTTATAATAATACAACAATATTGAATCCATCAAAAGGTGTATAATGACATACATTTATGGATCTTATTCTGACTTTGTGCAACTTCATATAACTATGATCTTGAATAATTTTAATCTAACAGAGATCAAATTTATTCCTTATTATTTTATGATTATTTAAATATAAAAATTTTGTAAAAGCAGTTTATAGCATTTACAGGTGCTTTCCCATTTACTATCAAATTATTTACACTTTCCACAAAATAAAATAAATCATGATCAAAAGGCATTTACTTTAATATAATCATTTGAAACAATTGTTAAGTTTTTATACATTAATAAAACTTGCTGCTTTGAAAATAGTGACAACATAATCTGAGCTGCTAAAAAACTAGTTAACGTAATTTAAAGTATAAAAATTATAATTCATTAAGAAATATAGAAACTGAAATAGCTGATGAAGGATTTGAAGATTTTAAATATCTTATTATCTTATTTCGATTTTTAAAAATTTTGAAAATAATATAATTAAATATTGTTTAATTCTCTAAATTGATAGAGAATTTTTATGCAAAAATTATATGCTTTGTTTCAAATAATTTGCTAACCACAATATACATCCCCTCCTTTAACAAAAAAAAAAAAAAAGAAATACCAAAATAAACTTCTTATATAAGAGAAAGGAATCTCTCACTGCTGATTCAGTAAAGACATTCTTAAACAAACATAAAATTATTAAATAAATTAGTAATATTTTTTATCTCCACTTTTAGTGGCATAGTTTCCATGTAGATATTAATCCTCCAACCAAAAAATAATTTTACCTGTAATACTTTTTAACTATTTAAACTGTTGTATAAGAAATGGTGAATAGTTTCAAGTATTTTTGTAATGAAGTGAATTGTTGATTTTATTCTATAATATTATTTAATAGAATTCAATTCATAATAGCATAACTTAAAAATTTTTATAAAATAATTGAAATATTGGTGTGTGTGGGGGGGGATATAATGCCTATATTTTCCAACTCCATATCTTAGCAGCTATCATTATAAAATATTTATTGGAATATTTAAAATATTTTTATCTTCAGAAGATAAAATTTTATCATAAATAACATCTACTAATATAAGAAATTGTCTTCAAAATCCTTACGCATATTATTGTCAGGTATTGATTGGAAAAATCATATTTATAAATTTATGTGACTACTCATTAAAATTTCAACATTTAAAGTCAGTGGATTTTCAAATTTATTGCCCCCCCCCAAAATCATAAATTCTGAGAGCTAATATTTTTTATTATGTTCCTATTATTTATCTATTTCTTTAATATGTTTTGAAAATTTCTTTAGAATTTTATCTCCACTTTTAAAAAAACGGATTATTTTACATTGTGTAAGTGTCAAATGAATGGAATAACATGATCTGCAAAAAGATAATTTGATTAAATATCATTACCATATTTAATCCAATTTAAGATTAGTTAAAAAGAAGCTGAAGAATAATTTTTAGAATGATGGTAATAAAAACCACAATTAAAATTTTAAAATATAGTGAACACTATCAATTATATATGTATTTATACATCTATTACAATACAGGATACATAAATGAATTATAAAATGGCAATATTAATAATTAAATATGAAAATTAATTAAATTAATACCATTAATATTTAAAGCAAATGGTAATATGTTTCACAGTTATTTCTGAACATCCAGGCAAAGTATAGACACATTATACATATATCCTGCATCTTCTGAAAATTAGCCCCAATGCAATTTTTGCAACAAAAATCAATATTAGGTTCAGTTTTATTTTTTACAAATATAATACAGACAGAATTTTTTTTTAAAGCAAACAAAATTTTTAATTGATTGTTTTGTAAAACACATACTAAATAGTTAAACTATTTAACAAGAAATGAATGCAATCAGTAGGTAACACAACTTATGCATAATAATCAATATTACACAATATTATTTCATATACTATAAAATATTGTACACTACTTTTTTCTGCTACTAACATATAAAAGAGGCATAAAGAATGTAATAGATAAAAAAAACTCTAATAACTAATTTTAGTCATAAAAAAATATAAAATAAATCATTTATGAATGCTTACCAATCTCACAAACAATTGTAGTTTTTCTCATAATTTTTTTTTTTTTAAAAAAAAAAACAACAGAAAAATTTATTAAAAATTTAATAGTACCTATTACCATTAAGGCAAACTAAACGAAAATCAACTTCTATATAAGTACAAGAAAGGAAAAAAAAGATTTTTAAATATATAATCATTATAATTCAAACTGTGCCAATTTAGTTTTTATTTATATTTATATAAATTGCCCATAAAGTTTTCTGGTGAATTGAGAAAGGATTTTTTTACTTTAATCATAATAAGTTTTCATAGATAAAATAGAGACAAATTAAACTCAGCTAAATGTACAATCTAAATAAGGACAAGAATCTGCAAAATATTTGCCATATAATTTATTTCATGATATTTTATTTTAATCTCAGACTAATATAAATGAATGCATTAATATTTAAACAAATGAAATTTGCCTCACAGAGTAATGAAATATAATCCAAATACATTTATTAAAATATTTAACAATATACTACAAGGTTTCTTAAACTGTAGACAAATCCCTAAACAGCATTTTTTTTTTCAGTTTTTTTAACATTTGTAGAAAAAAAAATGACACAATTTTATTTATATTTTTCTTTAATTATCATTAAAAAAATGCATAATTTTTTCCATCTATTTTCTGACTTTAAAGTCAAAGCAAAATTTTCTGCAAAACACATTTCAAAAAGCGTTTTTTTTTTTTTTTTTCTTCTTCTTCTTCTTTTTCTTTTTTTTACCAATGGTTGCAAACAGAAAAAGTTTAAGAAACCTTGATATATAACATTATAAATACAATAATTAATAAAAATTAAATTTCACTATTTAACAAATTTGGAGGCATTTTATTTAAATATTTGGTACTTATATGTTAACATCATGCCAATTGGCATGTATCAGTTTAAAAAAAAACTTATTATGCTTCTTTGGCAATTAATCATTACCCTGCCATCAATACAAAAATCCAAATACTTTATTGGCAATTCGTTATTTTCAGATCAGTAAGAAAGATTTTCTAACATTCTTTATATTTGGTACTTATATGTTAACATCATGCCAATTGGCATGTATCAGTTTAAAAAAAAAACTTATTATTATGCTTCTTTGGCAATTAATCATTACCCTGCCATCAATACAAAAATCCAAATACTTTATTGGCAATTCATTATTTTCAGATCAGTAAGAAAGATTTGACAAATCTCATTTTCTAACATTCTTTATATTTAATATATTTTTTTAAACTTTAGCTTTAAAAATATAAGTACTAATTCAATTCTTTGAAGCAATTCTAAATAAAACTAATAATTAATTAATAAATAAAATAAGCTTATAAACTAATATTTACTAAAATACAGATGTAGCTAAAATTAAAAGCATTTAAATTATTCAAGCATTATTAAATTATATTTACACAGTGATTTTTCATGGATTCAACATTTTTTTGGCTGCTTACATAGTCTTTGTTTAGGTAAACAATATTTAAACCTTTATTATTTTCTTACAAATTAATGAAGCAAATTTCTTTAAAGAATTTTCATATTATCACAGTAAAAGTGGTATGAAATTTAAAGGCCTAACATGATTTTGATGTTGCTTTCGGTCTTTCTTATAACCTTGCTATATAAATAAAATTTGTTATTTCACAACAAACAGTTTTTTATATATTAAAATCCAGATATATTAATAAACCATTTAATATAATATTTCTATACTTTTTATACATCTTTATGAGATTGGAAAAATTAAATAGTCTCAAACAAATAACATCAATAGCAATGTAAAACTTTAATAAAAGTAAAATATAAATGTGGAAACATATTTCATGAAAATACAAAACCACTATTAGCATAGAATAAGCAGATAAATATTAATAATGATGCTGATAAAAATGTAACATAATAATTAAACTACGACATTCCAATTAAAAAAACATTGCTGAAAATTTCTAACAAAAAACAAATAAAAACAATATATTCACCTTGAAATTTTTAAGATATCCTTACATAATCCAATATAAAGTCACTGCAATCTGATACATCGCACACTATGACAATTTAACAGTGGCACTGCCACTAAACAGTAATACGGAAGAGGCACCAAATGCCAGTCTTTCAGAAATGAAAAAATTGGACACTTACATAGTAGATTCTTGCTAAAATCAGAGAGTGAAACAGCCAGCAGAAGCATCTTGCACTTCTCCCTGAGACTTGGCTTTCCTCCAGAACTTATTTTAGAACACAGCATCCTTCCATGCCAATGTCAGACAACAGCTCTATTTTTGCCAGGATGCTGACATGTACACACTTCTAAAACGCAGCACCTTTAGAACAGGAAATCAATTAACTTGAATTATAAAATTTGAAGACTTTATTATCAATGTAACAGTTTAGTTTGAATTAAATGATAAATATGTTGAGACAATGACAGTAAATATATCCTAAGCTAAGATTTATAAGAATAAAGAGATAAAAATAAGTAAAACACATAGAAAAATAAAAATAGCTAGCTATTTTTGATTTACTACTATTAGCAATAAAATAAAAAGAAACAATTCATTGGATGAGTTTTAATCATTATCTCAACATAATTTATTACTAACAATTAATATTTAAAACAAATAATGAGGCATTAAGAACTTAAATAAATTAAATTTATTAAAAAAGACAGAAAAATAACAATTGTTAATTTCACATATTACAATATAAAATTGCATTTAGTAATTATATTAGCAATACTTAAGTTACTAAAAATACAATTATTATTATTATACAAAAATACAATTCAACAATTATTCACAAATTACAAAATATAATATAAAATCGTTTTCTATGGTATTGTAAAAAGTGTATTTTACAGTAAAATATAAGTTATTTATATATTATATCCACACTGAAAATTTTAACTTACTAACAGTTTAAGGAAAATATGACTTGTTATTATAGTAAACAAAATTACATACGATGATTTTTAATGGCATGTTTTACTTCACAAGTTTCTTTTCTCTTTAATATAAACTTTTAAAATCATTATACTTGGTACATATTTACATGGTACAATATATATATGGCAATTTAAAGTTGATGTGAACGTTAGGTAACAGATAAAGGAACCGAAAGTAAATCTTTTGATTGTTCCGCAATCTTCTTCATTGAATCATTAAATCTAAAAAAATTTCGGAACTTAAGCCTATTTTTTCCCGTATTCAATCTCCCGTAATAGAAAGACAAGAACCAACTTCACATTCTTTCGAAAGCTTAAGATCTTTATTTTTTAATTCTTATAGTTCAGCGTCTGCACACTTGCATTGATTTTGATAAGCTTGATGTTTCTTAAACATTGGTAATTAAAATTGTACATTGTAGAAACTCCTGAAAGAACATGTTACAACTGCATAACGAATTCTAAAGCATCGTCTTTGTTTATTCATGAATTCACTAGTTTATTTACGTAAATAAGACAATCTCACTAAGCTTATAAGATTACATATGAGTAAAAATAAAAATACTAGTTCTGAACGTCAGTTCTTAAAGTCGCGGATAATAAATCCATAACAGGGCATAAAATTCATTTTTCAAAATTTGAAATCGAAAATAGAATAAAATAATGTTGCCAACGTGATTCAAATTCTTAAAAGAAATATAGAAAAAAAATTCTCTGCTTCATTTTTTTTTTTTTTTTTTTTTCTAATTCATATAGAAATTTTTTTTTTTTTATAAAAATTAACATGAACATGATTATAGGATAGATATTATCTTTAAAAGCCATTCAAATGTAATGCAAAGTAGACCAGCTACTAAAGTTGGTTTGGAGTTATTCCCAGACAGTAGGTGATGTCTAAAAATTTATTTTGCCAAACTTCTATTAGATTGTTAATTAAAAATTAATTAAAATTTTAAATGTTTTTTTATTAATCTCAAAGCATATTGTTGTACAAAAACCCTCTTTACACTTCTTTTTACACCATATCTTATATGAAATATATATATATATATTATATATATATACTATATAAATGTAATGATATTTTAATTCTAATTTCAATTTATTTAATTTCCAAGATTTTATCTTAATTTAGCCCATAGTAACTTCATTCTAAAATATTCTCTTATTTCGTGATCCAATTCCACTTTCGGTTTAATTAATCCCTTTGTAAAAATAATGCGCCATCAGTACTACGTATCAAATGAAAGTGATACTTTTGCCCTTGTCTAAGATCACTCCAGCGTAGCGTGGCCGGAAATCCTATGTTACATAAGGCAAGTCATCATCTGTTCGTCAACAAATTTTACAGATAGAAGGCGGAAATTTTGTGTCCTTATAGATGAGTGTAAAAAAATTTTTACATAGTGAAGACTTGTCACATTTTAGCTACAGGAGCTATATAATAGTTTAATTTTTCTAACTTTTTTTAATCCTTTTCTATAGAATCTAAATACTTCCATACATTTGGTCTTCCTTATGAATTTTTTTTAATTGAAAGCATATGTTTAATTGCAGTAATTAAGTAAATAAATGTTTGTTCTACTTTGTGTGTGTGTGTGTGTGTGTGTGTGTGTGTGTGTGTGTGTGTGTGTGTGTGTGTGTGTGTGTGTGTGTGTGTGTGTGTGTGTGTGTGTGTGTGTGATTTATTGTTTGTTTCGTTATTTAAATTTTTAATCTTATTCAATTTAACTAGCTCGTATGCTAGTTTCTAGTATGCCTAGCATAAAAGGTTCACCTCCCGTCTCACCCAATAAGAGACCTTAGAAAAGGCTATGAAAGCCGCAAGGGCTTATATTTTTATTTTCAGTCACCCGCAAGTGAGAGTTTTGTGCTTCATACTATAGTGAAGAAAACCAAATATGCATTGTGGGTGCTCCTTTTTCGAACGATTAAAATCAAAATTTATCACAGAATTACAATATTGATATAAAGACAGCGTATCAAATTTCTTTTATTAAAGTCATTGCGTTTCTTAAATTATCGTGTTTATATGTATGCAAAAGCACTGATGAATAGATGGTAAACTTTTCGACGATTTTAATTAAAAATTCAATAAATTTCTACATTTTACCAAAATTGATTAATATCAGTTTTTAAGTTTGTAATTATCATGTTAACTTTCAAGCGCACAGCCAAACAAACTTCGTGTCAACGAATTTCGTTCAAATTTTGATAGAAATCTACAAATTCAATGTAAAGACCATACACGAAATTTCACCTGTCAAGCTTAAGACATTTTTGATCTATTGTGTTTACAGTCATATAGACTGACATAATTCTCAAATTATACTTTTCGAATTCAGAGTAGTCTTGTCAATGTTGAAATTTGCAAAATTTTCAACTTTTTGGCGGTTACAATACTTACTCTTTGCATACTTCGTTATACAATTAAATAAAAAGGTATTTCCTATACCCTTAATTTTTATCAGTTATAATAAATGTTATTATACACAAAAGATATCAAAGGAAAATTTTTCATTCTTCCTGAACCTCGAACTACAGCAAACAAATTTTCTGTGAATCGAAAACTGAACTGCATATTCCATATTCTAGCATATTTTCTGTTAAAGAAAGTAAAGTTAAATAAACATTTTTGGAAGAAAATAATAGAAATATTAATGTCTAATAATAAACGAAGTTATTTAAACTTCAGAATGAGGTATAGAAACACTTGTTGTGTTGCATTGAATTTATACATTTGATATAATAATAAAAGAAATGAAAAAAAATGAAGAGTAAATTTTTACAATTATGGAAAAAGACATTGAAAGATATCAAAATGCCAAAACATCTCTTCTCGTGCTTTTAATTGAGGGTCATCTGGAACTGGAATTTTTTGATAACACCATTTCCAATAAATGAGCGAAACAATCGACTCAAATTGCTCAACAGAAATTCTGTAAACAGTTCTTGATTAATTTTGCACAATAAGGCCCCCTCTCAACTTACATTTTGACTTCTTCGTGGCTTTCTGCTAGATTTCAATTTGGAATGACAAACTTTGGAAACTAAACAAAAAGCAATCAAAGAATTTTTATTTAAATTTGTAACTACCATTTGTAACTTATTACATTTGAATGTTTCCACTTATTAAAAAAGATTTGTGATGTTATTCTCATAAATTTGCGACTTGACATCGTTCAAAATGCAAGAAATGCACTGAGTGATGATACTTTTGAAGGTATAGGAGGGGAGGGGGGGGGGAGAATCTCTTCAATAGTGACATCTCTAATACTAGCATTAAAAAAATAGCATTATAATATCAGCATTCGAGAAGTGATGTAAGTGATTACTACAGATTAATCTTTTTCATTGGATACGCAAAAGACTAACAGATATTCTTTTTGTGCTTTTCCCTTTTTCTGTGTTATAAAATACTAGCCGACTTCGGCGATTATGTTCGCTCGCCTCGTTTATAGTAAAAATTTAGCCCTGTCAATAAATTTTGTTTGACCAAAATGAAAACATACCTGATTTGACAAGAAACGAAAATATTTTAAAGCATTCTTATACAATAAATATAAAGGTGATTAACTATAATGTAAAATGGCGAAATTTGTTGACGAATAAAATTGCCGCAATCAATCCAGTGCGATATAGTTTTATTTTATGATAACTCCTGAAATGGGGTTGTAGAAAGAACTGGCTATCATTGATAGCTTATGTATGGATTATGAGTTTTCATATAAAATAGAAATCGGTGACATCTAACCAGTGGGTGAGGTTGGGTGACTAGTTAACGTTTTTTCACAATGAGCAAAATAGTATAGGTTTTTAAAATAGTACACTTTACATATATATTACAATTTGAAGTTTAAAAAATGCTTCACTAAAGAAAGCGTCAAGATCAAATTACATAAAAAATTTAATCGAAATTTTTAGCAACCATTAATCAACTGGTCGGCATGAGTAGCAATGAAATAGTGCTCTTCTAATGAATATTACAAAAAAGAAAGAAAGAAAGAAAAGAACACTATTACAAATATAAAGAGTGAGAACTTAATTTGCCCTTCCTAAAACTGGCATCAAGTACGAAACTTCGTGCTAATCTCATTTATATAAGAAAAGAAGATCAGTCACTTTCCACTTGAGATATCAAACTGGTCGATGAAATAGGAGGTAGATGAAACAAAAGTCAGTTGTAACACGCACATTAATTATTTTTTTCATCAGAAAGATCATTAATAGGATTTTTATCACTAAATCTATTAAATAGCCATATTAATCCCGTGCCAAAACGGTAGTAAGAAATTATGTACAAATGTTTCATTTTATCTCGTTAATGAAAGAATCATTTTGAATGCATTCTATTGTAAGCTTAAAAAATAAACGAAATAATGAAATTTGAAAACAGTTGTGGTTGTTTGCTTTTATTTTACTGACAAATGACAGTTTTGAATTATATTATCCTTGCGAAAAAAGCGTTGCTGTTTTTTTTTTAGTTTAGTATTTTCCATATTTCTTAAAGAAAATAAATGAGACCTGTCCATTTCCCTCCCTTAAAATTGATTTTTTTTTTCTACCCAAGCTGAGCCACTGTAAATTGAGTGACTGTGAACTATATCGATAATGATTTACTCTCATTTAATTCAGTCGGAGATAAATTGAAAATGCATCCGCAAGTTATTCAAAAGTTTTTAAAAAGTGATAAACTCACAAACGGGCGTATTCTAAGTCAAAAATAATATCAAGAAGTAAATATTATCATATCTAATTCTAATTCTAAGCCTAAGATTCCTCAAATGAATCCTTTTCTACTGCCAAAAAATTAGCTGTCATTCAATCCAAATATGAAATTGACTTGATAAAGAAAAATAATATTTACGACAGAAGATTTAGTTAGAACTGCACAATTGTTAGAAACAGTTGCGAATATACCTGTCAAAACAGATGCGATATTGGAAAACATAACGTCTCCTATTTTTTTTATTTGACATTCCTCTAAAATATTACTTGAAGAAATAGCAGAAGAATTAAACAGACATTATGATATAGAAATCACCAAAATACAGTGATTTTTTTTAAATAAAAGGACATTTTGGGAATATCAACAGTTTTTATCACCATTCTTGGAATTTTCTTGCCGAGTTCAATGAAAATCTAGTCCACAAATTAAAAAAATTAAACAATTGCCGTTCCAACGCAATGTGCAAAATGTTTTAGTTTTGCCGACTCAATTAAAATTTGTGATAAAGAAAAGATGTATCACTTGTGCATCATCTCACTTTGGAACATACTAGTCACCAAAAGGAGCGCAACCCAGATAGGGCGAGAGTATAGTCCCTCATATACTCTATTAGCACAAGAAATTGTACGATATTTCCACGATGTTGTTATTTTGAAAACCGGGAAATATAATCAGATATCGTAACAATGTTGTTAGAGGTACTAAAGAGCAACAGATATTGGAGCTAAAGTGTCGAAACCACATAACAGAATTTTTAATCAGTCAACATTCCCAAAATAACCATCAAAGCAAATGAGCCAATAATCGAGATAGAAAAACACTTAATGGCGAAATAAACCCTATTATTAAATGAAAAAAAAATAGCACAGCATTAAAAGCTCTTTTCGAAATACACGAAAAAACAGTTGAGATTCTTCTATAAAATTTTCTAAAATATTTAAGGATTAAAAAAATGATTATCCGGTCAGCAGGAGAAAAGCACTTAAAACTTTTGCCAAATTTAACACTCCAATTGGATGTAAGTATCTATGGTGAATTAATCTTATATAATAAAGGATTCTTCTTTTTCACATCCTAAACTTTTCCCCTTCTTTCTTTCTACTTTATATTTTTAAAGCAAATGGTTTTTTTCCCTTTTCTTTTCTCTCTCTCTCTCTCTGTGACATTTTATAAGCGGCATTTATTCAGTGAAATTGCAGAGGCCTTAAATTTTTTATTAAAAAAATGGCTTAACATTCCTCTTTTTTTCTACAGCAGAATTCCGTATCTTTCAGAAGACTTTCATTCATTCAGAAAATCATTTTTTCAACTCAATCAAAATCTTTTTTATTCACACAGATCAGATGGTCCTAGCGAAGGTGTAGTTACAGGTTTCCCCAAGATAGCATCTGACAAAATTATTCAAACAAGAATCTCTTACAACTTTAAAATAAAAATGTTAGCAATTGAAGTTGTTTTCAATGATTTAAAATTTATTATCAAAAATTTATGTGTTCCTAAAGATCTTAATATAACAAATACGAAAGCCTTTTTCAATTCATTTACCGTGATTTTAAACTGCATCATCCGTTGTAGGATTTAGATGGAACTATCTCAATTAGTAATGATTTCCTTGATTAGTGACAAAACTCCGGTTTCATTCTCCTCAATTCATCAAATCCTATTAATATTGCTTATTCTGGACGATTTCTTTACTTGATCTCATATTACGCCCAGCATCGATTTCCCATCAAATTAAATACTAAGTTTCAGATTCGAATTTCGAAAGCAATCATATTCTAGTCATAACGATATCGTCAAATTTGGGGATAATGTCCAGAAAGTTAAAAACTATTGACTGGAATAGCACTATGAAATAATCTTAAAAAATTTTATGTTTATATGTTTATGTATTTAAAAAGTAGTTTAATTTCATTACTGTGCAAAATTTCAGCAGCCATTATGAAGAACACAAAATCTATATCATTACCAAATAACACCTGCCCCTCTCAGTAGTGGAATATCTCTTGACACAATTTGTATACGTTGAAGCAGTTGTGATTAAAGAAGAAAAAAAAAATGTTCTGCGTCACATTTCAGTTTCCCACTGGAACAAGTATAAAAAATACTCTACAAAACTTAATGTTAAAAAAGCAAGAAAAAATATTGGGACAAAATGGGAAGCATAAACCCAAATCCTGGAATATTTTATTCAATGCTTAATGAAGTATATAATCATTCAAATCAAGAAATAAATTCTTCAAACTTTATTTTTTAAAACTATTAATATATTTCGAATCCACTTCCGCAAAGTAACCTATTTGCCTATTTTTTCCCCCAATTATAGTGTGGGAAGCAGGAACCGATTCTTCTACATTTTTCCGACAGTTCAAAGAACGAGGAATCGCGGAAGAAAGCCGCTACGTATATCCATGTATATGAGCAATGCAATCGTACATGTGATTGGCTAACGTGCAAACGTGATTGATTGTGTATGTTTACATTTTGGAAATGAACCGCAAACGTGTGTCAGATTCTGTCTGGTTAATCTTTGAAAATTCACAAGTGGTTTGAGACACAGAAGTGTGAAAGAATTTATGAGCAATTGTTGATATATGTGGGATAGTAAACATAAAAATATAGTTCTTTTTATCATGTACATAATGTTATTCCGTTTACATTAACTTACAAATCTTCAGTAACATGTGGGATGATTATGATTTAAAGTATATTTGTATGTATCACCAAATAAGTAGCATATTTAGATAAATGATTTTTTTAAAAATATATTTCAAAGATTTTATTTTCTAGTGATTTTTTATTTTTCGTGCAGAACATGCAAAGAAGGCTTTCTATCAGTATCATGTTTTCACAAGTATTGAGTCATAATTTTTAACAATGATTATCATGTTCATATTTAACTATCAGAACTTTATTGCTGCAGATATTCATATTTCCTCAATTTTAAATACTTTCATCTCTTTACTTTTTGTTCCCTTTTGTTTCAATAATACTTAAGCCCAACTAATTATTGACATTCTTATTAAATACTAATTTTACCTAATTGTTACATGACAAGTCGTAATAAGCATTGCCCTTTTTTTGTTTATTTATTTATTTTGCATTGAAATGGAATATGTAGGGGGAAAAATACTCATATATTGAACATATTCAAAGTGAAAAGGAAAATTTGTTTTTTAAAAATATAAAATTGGTTTTTTTTTTGTTTTTTTTACTTCTTAAAATCAACTACATAGACTCAGACATTGATTTCTATTTATATAGCAATTTCAGCATAATTAGTCAAACAAATGTCTTTCTCAAACTATAATGTCACGACAATTTGTGCAATTCTTAATTGCTATTCCTTCGATATAAATTATGAAGATCAAGCAACCCATATATGTGTGAATTTTTGAATTGTTTGTGTGTGAATTTACATTGAAATATTTTAATACCATCTGCTTTTACTTTATTTCATATTAACCATTTTAAAATATATCCAAATTTCAATAAAAGACATACTTCTAATAACACGTTTTCTGTATTTTACGCAATATTTTGCAATACATATATATATATAATGTAATTTTAAATAGCCATGTTATATTTCTTCAAAAAAAATTTCAGCATATTTTTTTCTGAATTGGTTTGAATTAGTTCTTTCAATAACATATATATCCAATACAAAAACTTTCATATTCCAATGAAGGTAAAATATGCCAATCTATTGAATATCTTTTTTCGTGTAAAGGTATCCAATACAAAAACTTTCATATTCCAATGAAGGTAAAATATGCCAATCTATTGAATATCTTTTTTCGTGTAAAGGTGAATATTTTAAAATCCTTTTATGGAAGGCTTTATACAGATGTATGAGGCCTCATATAATGCACTTAGAATTTTAATACAATATTTTACTCGTTAAAGAAATATAATGATCATCGTATGATATTAAAATGCATACATGTTACATTTTTTTTAAAGGATTGAGAAATTATGTATATTTAAAATAAGCTATACAGAAGTTTCATTCAAGCATAATAAATAGTACTTAGTTAGCTCCTAATGAATTTGTTTAATTATTAATGAATTAGTGAATTTGTTTTAAATACAATTAAAGTTGGTACCATTCAGCAACTACATTTGTTGACGATTATCTCAGTGTCAAATAAATGTTTTAAGATTTAAGTTCTTAAAATATCTCTAATTTTATATAAACCTTGTCCTGGTTTTATATTAATCTTCAGTTTCCAAACTTTTACATTACATTGCAACTTCGTCTCTTCACATAATATAGTGAAGCAAAAAAAGAGTAATATTTATTTTTCATTCCTTTTAACAATTTGCTATTTTGTTAAAATTTGTTTTTAAATTAAAATAGCTTTCTAACAAATAAGATGCCAAAATTCTTTCTCTTGAAACTTAGCAAAAATTAAATGCTTTGCTATTTCATTTTCTGGAAATATTTAATTTAAACAATATTAATAAATAAATGTTGTATAATCCTGGTTCAATGTAAACTGATTTTATGAAATATCTCTGATATTGCAAATTCAAAAAACAAATACTTATTGTTGGGAAATAATTAAAATTCTTCCCATGAAATTGCAAAATTGCTGATTTTTTAATGAGTAATTGATATGTTATTATTCATATACTACAGTTTAGAATTCGTTTTGTATTCAAAACATTTCAGATCCCCCTTCCCCCAAAAAAAACTTGTATTGCTTGCCTATATGCCTCTGCAGAGTTTAATTTTGACCTGCTATCCATTATTAGGTTCTAATCCATTCAATTTTTTTTTTCATTTACTGCTTATTGTGCTAACAAAGAATATAATATTAATAAAATAAAAGTGATACAACATATAACACAAATTTAATGAACCCAAATGTGGTACATAGTGCAAAGATTTGGATTATATTTCTAACATGATAGCGTTTATAGACTTGTGTACTGTTTATAATTTCACCATGCATGACAAAAATCATTCAAAATGGTTTACAGAACAGATCATCGCATCTGCAACTACAAAAGTTACTTCTTACGTTGCTGATGTTCATTAACCCTTTCAAGAGATATGGAAAATATGCTTCCTCCCAAATATTTCAATTTTTGTGTGAAGTTATGTAGGTTTACTTAAGTTCTGACTCGAATTTTCTATAGTATGGTATGGTATAGTTTAAGTTTTCTGGTACAAGGTACAATTTAGGACAAGTTGTGTCATCCACAAGGATATTTAAGCAGTTCCATCATAAAGGTGTAAATAAAACAAGGATACATTGTAAAACGTCAAAAGTTTAAAAGGTCTATGATTTATAATGATTTGGCACAAGAATAAAAATAAATTTTAAATGCTATGAAAGAAACCAGTAGGTTTTAAAAAGTAAAAAATTTTCAGTGAGGTTTCTCACCCACCAGGTCCTGTAAATTTGAAATAGGCGAATGAAAGTGAGTTAAACGATCAGAAGTAAAATTAGGACATTGAGTAAGAATATGTGCAATAGAATTGATCACTCCACAGTTCGTACAATGAGGAGCTTGTTCACCAAACAGCAAATGTCTATGTGTGTCCAATGCATAGACGAATTAATTTCACATCTGCGCATCGGTGTGGTAAAACTGACCACAAAAGTAATTCGGTCTGAGAACAAGTACATTTTAATGTTGAACTTATGGCGGCACATAATAAGGCCAGGTTTGGGTGTTCTGTCTAAAACAAATTTTTTCGCTTCTGCGTATGAAATATTTCTTCTAACTTTCAGGTTTTGAATTACTTTTTCCATTTAGGACAGTCACGGGAATAAGCAGGATGGAGCCCAGAGCAGTTTAAACATTTGAAGGTCTGTGAGCTACAAACTGAAGTTTCATGAACATCAGCTGAGCATTTGGCACATCGACGGCTGCCATGGCAAGTTCCCTGCGAATGTCCGAATCTCTGACATTTAAAGCAACGTAGAAGATTCGGTACATATGGTTTAACTTTGGATTGTATCTAGCCAGCACGTATAAATTTCGGAAGTTCCGGACTACTGAAAGTTAGAATGACATGTTTTGTTTGGAATGAATGAACCATTACGTTTAATTTTTATGCGATGAGCTGCACAAACTTTTTGGGAATGCAATTCCCGAATGAGTTCATTCTCCGAACAATCAAAAAGATCTAAATCAGAGATGACTCCTCGAGAAAAATTCAGTGTCCTGTGAGGAGTTACCTCTACAGGGAAGTCTTCAAGTTTTGTTAATTTCTGCATCGTAGCAATCTGTGTTTTTGATGAGGTCTCAATAAGAAGATCCCCGGATGGAAGTTTTTTAGTAGATTTCACATCACCAATAAATGAAGAAATCAATCTTTGTACTATGAAAGGTCTCTGGTGTGTGTAATATTAGAAATCTAGTATCTTCAGTGATAGGTAAACATGGCAAAGTGTCTGAAAACCCATGCAAAAAGGGGGGAAAAATTCGGGCCACGACGACACCGCCTTCCACGGAGCCCAACAAGGGAAGGCAGCCACTGGCTCTGCCCATTCCCAGCCTTAGCGCTTATCATGGCGCTAGCTGGAACCTATACGCTGAGAGTCACCCCCGGGGACAGTGACCACCCTTAACGCCAAGCCCAAGGAGTAACCCCTTCGCTTGATCCTCCTGAGCAGCCCAGTCAAATATCTGGGATACCGGCCGATTGATGCATCAGAGACCGAAATGTACCACCCGTTTAGACGGGTGGTACATTTCGGTTTAGACCCTTAGAGGGTCGCCACGCACGGCGAACACGTGGGGTTTTTGGTTGTCCATGCGAAGCAAGAAGCAAACAGAGCGGCGACAGCTTCTCATGGAAAGCTCCCTCGCTTACCGTCCAGAGATGGAAGAATGAAGAAAACAGAAGGGGAAGGGGGGATTTTAAGAGAGAAGGGGATAAAGAAGAGAAAAGGGATAGAGGAGTAGGAAGAGAAAAGAAAGAGTAAAGATCCCTGGGTACCTCGGGATTGGAACACCTGTACCCACCTAAAGAAGGTGAACCCCTGAGGGGACAAATTTTCTATAAGACAGGAACTTAGATGCTTCAGTTCCTTATTTCACATAAAACAGTGTGTCTTGATTTGTTACTTAATTATCAAGAAATCAAATTTAATTAATGTAATTAGCTAAATGAGTCACTTTTTTTAAGCCAAATTCAATCCTAAAAATATTTTAACAAATCATGATTGTGTAAAAAAATGACCTTTTAAAGGATTAAGAAAGAGATTTTCAAAATTTGAATTAGATTTTTCACCTAAACATTATTTAAAACTTTAAATTTTTCCTTCAATAATTTTGAAGCATATCAGACACAAACCATTTTTTAAATTATTTTTAAAATACAAAAATGAGTTTTCCGATGAAATTTATTTTATTGCCGTGCGTGTTTTTACCTGTAATTTATATAAAATTTTAAAAATATTTTTTAATATACTTTCTAATTTTTTATCTGTAGTAACTGGATTTATACTCACACACATTCCAAAGATATTAAGTATATTCGTTAGTAATTATTTTCGGTACAATAAAATCAGAGGAATCAAACATAAAATATTCCAGTCGAATTATCATGAAAAGTACCAAAATGTGGAGCAAGTTCGGGGAAAAAAAAAAAATTAGGAGCAATAATCCCCTCTTTTTTCAACACGTCTCTGATCACAATGTATTCTTAAAGTCGAATTAAAGGACTTATTTGCAATTCTAAAAAATTCATTTGAAAACGATTTTCTATCATTGGGGCAATTGTGTTCTTTAGTAGTCAGACAGAATAACGTTTAGAAATTTAGAATGAAAGTCTTTAAAGGAGTGCTATGGAAAAATAAACCCATTCATCATAATAAAAATTCTTATAAAGAATATTTCCAAGTTGAAGATCTTAAGTCAGATAGTGAACCGGACTAAAACGAAGTCTTCGAATGCCAATTATACCCTCAAGGGGTCGTTTCTCTTTTCCTCTCCTCAACAATATCTATATAAACAGTTTTAAGAAGAAAATTTCATCAAACTGAAATAAAAAAATTTTTTATTGCGGATCACTTTCTAAAGTTCAGTATATCGCAATGCCAAATTAAATTTTCGAAGAATTCAACACAAAATAAGTTTTAAGACTTTTTAAAGACAATCTAAATAATATTTAATTATAGATTTGATATATTTATTTTAAATTATAATGCAGCTTTTTTTTTTAATTATCGAACAAAAAAATATAAAACTTTCGGTAGAACAATGTTCTAAAAGTAAATAACGAACTGCTAGAAAAATATTCTAAAATTAATATCAATATTTATAATAATAATTAAGTTTGCACGGCTTTTGTACACTAGGCGACAGTACAAAATGAAACTATCGGAAATACCACACACACAAAAAAAAAAATATCTAGAGGGACCTAAGCAGTTGTCTATTTAATAAAAAGGTCATATTCAGGCACTGCAGAATTGTATGCAGACTATCAACATATACTCTGTTGAAGATATTTTTTATTAAAATGAACTTTTTTTTACACGAATAAAAACAATGCAAGGAACATAAGTTGCTAAACTATCAGATGTGAAAAATTATTAAAAGAAATAACCGCATGATTGACTTCTTAAAAATAAAAATTGCTTAATATTTCAGTGACAAGCTATTTCATTCATCATTTAGATAAAAATAAATAGTTTGTCTTCAATATTAGGATATAAATTTCTTGGATAAAAAATTCATACAATTATTAATTCTTCAGACTGTTTATGTGTTAAAAAAACTTGTCAACACTATAATGAAACCTCATTTCTTAAAAAAATGAAAATTACCTTAATTTTACAGAGTTTTTTAGATCCAATATATTTAATTCACCCCAAAAAAATTGCATGCAATAATATAGCCTTCAAATGAAATTTGGTAAGGAAAAACTAGTCCAAATATAGTGTTCATATATTATGAGAGACTTCTTTTTTTTTACAGAATTTTAACACAGTTTAATTATTTTTTTTTCTATAAATTTGGTACTCATTCTTTCTGAATTTCACAGAAAAAACGGAAAATCAGCTCTTCCCTTAAAAAGAAAAAGAAGAAAAAAAAAAAAAAAAAAAAAAAAAAAAGACAAGAACTTATTTTCTCAAGCTGAAAGTTTAAAAGCAGGAAGTATAGTCATAAAATCCAGTATTCACATTCTACCTTTCTTTTTTCCATTGAAATTTCCCACTCACACCCTATGAGCATAAACAATCAATATCAGCATTTGGTAGGAAAAGTTTTATAACTGAATGAGCTGATTTTTTAGTGATTCATTTGTCACTACATTTTAAAATTAGGATTTATCACATACCTATTTTGCTTATAAAAAATCTTAACTCATAATTAAAAATTTTACAATATTTAACAAATATCTTCATTACCTTATGAAAAAAAAAAAAAAAAAAAAGACTAAAAAGATGTTGTATATTTATTCTTAACTTCATAGACATGGCCTTTTATGTTGGATATTGGCAATAACCTAGTCACATTTTCCAAAAAATATTCAGTCAACTGACTCCAAGCAAGACACTGCAAAAATGTGCTGTGTAGTAAATTATATAAAACATAAAATCAGGAAACAGTACTTTTTTTCTTCTTTTTTTTTACCTTGCTAGATAGTTTATTGCCACTGTATAATTCATTTTTTTAAAATACAAATCTTCAAACTCATAAATAATTTTGTTAAATATAAAATTTGTTTCTATTTTGACATTTTTATTTTATTCTTTCTAGTTATAAATATATGATATTCTCTCAGTACTCCAATGTGCCAAAGAAATAGATGAATTTTATTAAGTTCACTAATTTTATATACTATTCCAAGCACTTATAAATTTGTTTCATTTGCAAAATGAAGAAAAGAAAACTGTATCTGGGAGACATTTATAAAATTAATTGATAACCAAAGATTAATTATATTTATTAACTATGTAAAAAGAAATCATTAAGTAATAGGTATAAGTGGAAAAATAAAATAACATAGAATCATTAAAAATCTGTAATTTGTGAAAAGTAATAATGTAATATATTCTTATTGTTTTGTTTCACTTCAGAGTGTGAGAACTATACATCTTTATATGAGCTGAAAGAAGAAAAATCAAGCTCAGCAATATCCTTGCAGATTTTTAACAAGCATGGCAAAGTGATGAAATATGCAGACAATGAATAGATAATATAACATTATAAATTTCTACATATATTTCAACCATCTACATCTAAATAATTTTTATACAGATTTCTATGCCCACCCTCTTATAAGAATGTACACTAAACAAATGAAATATAATTCTTTTCATATTATCTATTTTAATTTTAAATACAACACAGCTATAGCATGGAAAATGTTCCATTTCTTAGCTGTCACTTACTGATTTATTTCGTGAATTCTTGTTTGGATACATTTGTTAGTTCAGAGCCAGGGTCACCAATGAGGAAGATTGATGAGGACGAGGAGCAAACTCGTGACGTTGGGGTTTGTAGCCGAGTAACAAGACCCCTGGACAAAAATGTACACTCTTTCGAGAGGCTGTTATCTGGCTTATAAGCTTCACCACAATTTCTGGTATGGATTTATCCTGATACTAAATTTTTTTTTTCATAAAGGAACTTCCTAAAAGTTAAAAGCTTAAAAAGAAAGCCAGAAATTTCTGGACAATCTTTTCAGCTAAACCATTGGGAATTTGTTCCTTTATTTTAGGACAGGAGAAAATAAATAAACTGAAATATATACAATATAAACTGCAGTATAAAAAATTAATTTATTTTTCTTATAAAAATATATGTACTATTTTGGTCACAGTGAGCTTTTATTGATATACTGATTCAAATTACATTCACTAAATAACAAACAACATTTAATAAACCCATTAAAATGAGACAAGAACAATTTAAAGTAACACAATCATATACTTATATTAAGTCGTTTTTAGTATATTGCTTCCATTATGAGCTTGTTTCTTCCTGTTTTGAATATGTGATTAACTTAAATTTTTGAATTTAGTCACTTACCTTTTCTTGACACCATCAAGGCACTCCATTTCCAAAATTATCTATTCTCACTGAGATTAGCAATCATAACTTGCATTAAATCTTCTGTGAAACTAATAATAAAAGAACTTCCTAAAAGTTAAGCTTAAGAGAAAGCTAAAAAACTTTAGACAATCACTTAAAATTAACCATTGGGAATTATTTGTTTATGGTGTTTAAATTTAGAAGGGATAATTCCCATTAAGCAAGGTTAACCATTAATCAAATTTATTATTTTTAAATTAATATCAAAATTAAAATTTTCACAATAAAAGATTTAAAAATTTAAGTTTTTAGTAATCTGTTCAAACATTAGGGCTCTAAATGAAAGTATGTTGAAGTCCTGAGTTAAAGAAAATTTATTCAATTTTTGATGTGCATAAAAACTTATATAAACTCCACAATTAAAATCATCAGTTTGTTTTATATGAGGTGGAAAAAGTATCTGCCAGTGGCTTTCTGAATTAAGTAATTTATTTAAAATCTTAGACCACTTCCTAATTAAAATTGCAGTATTATTATCTGGTCTGCCACCAAGTGGATCAAAATATTCAAATATTTTAAGTTTTATATTAACAATAATCAAAGTCCAATGACAATTTAAATTGACAGGGATAATTAATAAATCTAGATTTGGCAACTCTTGAATCCAAGAAAATTTAAGAATATCCTTCTGATTAAAAATTAAAACTGATTGCAAGGATTCTATTGCTTTACAATTTTTGAATTTCTCGGTTAACAGGAAAAGAAAAGCATCAATAACAGAATCATAAAGCCAACCCTTCTTAAAGCTCGGTGACACAGACTTTAGATAATTCTCTTCTTTTCGAGTAACAAAAGGATCTAAAGATTTTAATATATAAAAAGAAAGATTGATATTATTAATAGTTACTACTGTTGCAGTAGGATTATCCGCATTCATCTTACTAAATTTATTGAATATATTAAGGCTAGTACATACAGAATTTCCTCTAGCAGAATAAGCTTTTAAAGGAATAATTTCCTTTTTATGACCATCAGGATCATCATTACTTTTTTCATCACGACTAAAGCATTTAGAAATTTCTCCCACAGGATACGATTGTAAAGGTGCAATCTCATCTATAATACTGTCAGGTTCATCAATATTTTTTTCATTTAATCTTTGCCGTTTCCCATTTTTTTCCTGAAATGATTTTCTCCCCTTATGTCTTTGAGAAGTTTTATAAAATTTAATCTGTGGGGGAATTTTTTGATTGGGAGCAACATATAATCGAGGCGCGACAGGAGCAGGATCATCTTTGTGACAGACAACTCCATGCATACCAGATACTAAAGTATTTAAACAATTTACTACATTAGTTAGCATAGTTTCTTGAATACGAGGAATTTTAATTAATTCCAAAATCTCGGAGCATAGTTTTTTGCATTCAGCTTCTTTTGTGTTAAAACATTCAGACGAAACATTACCTTTCAATTCCAAATTTAAGATTTGGGGGTCAATTCCTTGTGCATTTGTTTCATTTTCAACAGGATAAAAATCATCTGTTATGCATGTTTTTATTTTAGAATACAATAAATGTACTTTATGAATATGTTTGCAAAGGTTACTATTGTCTTCACAAGAACACACATACAAATGACTACATAGTACAGTACAGTTAATATCAGTACATTTAAAACAGCAATGATCTAATAAAAGACAAACATCTGTAATTTTTTTTACTGAGTATACTATTCCCTTTTTCGTCTGTGAATTTACTAACCATTGATCATCATGTTTAACTATATCATTAATAGGAATTTTTACACCCATTTCATGCTTTTCTTTAATAGTTTTATTGAAATTTGAATTTAATGGAACATTATTTACAACATTAGAAGAATATTTTAAAAACCTATCTGTTTCCATCTTTAAAAGAGTTAAAATTAGCTCATCTATGCGCCTATTAAATTTACGCTCAAAATATACAGTTTTTAACTGATTATGAAATGATTCACAGTAATTATTTGTATTGGTATTACCATGTGGAAACTGTCTATAGCAGGTAGCCCATAATGCTTTTCTAGCAGAATAATTTTTTACAAAATAATCAACAAAATTTTGGCATTCATTTAAATATTTACTAATGAAAATTGAAACTTTATTATCAAAATCCTCTAGAGACTTTTCATTCATTATATTTAATAATTCATACGACATCCTCATACGGAGACATTTATCATGGACTTTAACAGTCAACTGCCTTTTCCATGCACGGTATACATGCCATTGACACAATAGATGCTTGATATCGGGACCAAATACAGAATTAAAAGCATTAAAAGTAAAACCATCATCATCAGTCATGACTGTATTAACTTTCAAATTAGGAATGCGACAATGTAAACTAGAAAATAAAGCCACTAATGTACGAAAATCTAAATCATTTGTAATAAAATGCGCAACAGGATATCCCTGACCATATTCATCTTGCACATGCAATGGGTAAAAGTAAAGTTTAAGGTACGGACCCTCGCCAAACTATCGCCAAATGCTACAAAACTCGCCAATTGTCCTCCATCTTAGATTGCTCCAAAATGGCGCTATTTTTACTTAAAAAATGATTCTAATGGGGGGGCCAGCCCCCCCCAACCCCCCGACACAGAATAATTAAAATATCATTAAAAAGACTAAATAAAGCAATTTTTACTTAAAAAATGATAAAACAGACAACTACCCTTTCTCACAGATCTTTTAATGTGGTGCACACTATCACGATAAACCCAAATCCATCATTCGAATCAATCCTTTCAACCAAATTCATCTTTTTCCCACATTTACAACACACATACTCATTAGCAATCAATTTCTGATTCATACACCATTTGATCACATCCAGTTTCGGAGCCTTTCGTAAGTCCAAAAAAAAAAAAAAAAAGAAAGAAAGAAAGAAAGATTATACAAACCAGCATCGTCATCGAATTGTTTCTGGATTTGAAAACGAAGCAATTTTTTACCGATAGCACCCATTACGAGAAGCACGTGTTCACAAACTAACCCTTTCGAGGAGAAAAAACAAACATCTGACCCTAACGGAGTTACAAGTGAAAAAGACCCCTGACCCTTGCAGAACAGACCAATTTAGGGTTGCCATAGGATAGCCACCGGGTTTACCATATCTGGCGATTTATCGCCAAGAAAAAAAAATTGAAATTTGGCGCCGTACCTTAAACTTTACTTTGGCCCTATTAAGGATTCAAGAAAACAACCTGCAAGCAGCTTATTACCCCATCCGTTTAAATGCAAGCCATCTCTTGCAAGATAGTTTTTCCAAGATGGCTGGTAAGAACTGCAAAAGAAATACATTTGAAAATAACATAGTTCTTTTAGTGCAGAGTTTATAGCTCGAATCTTATAGTTTAGTGTCTGTAAATAATACTCCGATTCCTTATACTCCTTTCTGTGGAAATCAAAATCTCTTGGAACAATACTCGAGAAAATTAGTCTTGCACCTGGGTTATGAAGTAATACCTCAGAGGCCAAAGCTCTATATTTTCTAAGTATTACTTCAATAGTATCCAAAGATGCATTATTTGTGCCAACATGCACTAAGACCCAGTCATAATTTTTGTGTACAGAAATATTGCTAGCTAATCTTTCAATAGTTGCACCAGGATAGGAAACAATGTCCAAATGAAAGTCAAGTGATTCAATAGATACATACTTATGCAAGTATTTGATCATGGAATCGCCAATAAAGAGAGCCCTCATTGTAAAACAGTGAGATAAAATGGAAAAATGGAATTCTTTCAAAAGCTAGTAATAGTAACAAAATTCTGTACAAACTGCCAAAAAAGCACAGAGCAAAACAGAAAACAATTATAAGATTCAATATACAGAAGATGTTCCAAGATTTTTATTAGATACCACAAATAAATTTGAAACTATCAAGTTCAATACACCACTGAATAATTAAAAAATTGAAATAATACACAAATTAAATGTAAAAAACAATCAAACAGTTTCCCAAGTTAGCACTAATCTGGAAATTAAAATCTTTCAGATTATAGATAATAATAAGATTAATTAATCTAAGGAAAAACAAATAGTAAAATTAAATATAAAAGTATATAATATAAAATACAAGCACAAAGAAACTTTTTTGTTTCCTAGCTAACCCTAATTAGTATGTTCAGTGATACTAATTCTAATTCTAATTAAGGTAAGTAAAGTAAAAAACAACCTCTAAATAATATGAATAAATAATGAAAGATAAATAAACAATATAGATTAATAATATATAAAAGAACAAAAAGAATTCTTATCTCCACAAGCAAACAAAAGGTGTAAGAGATTCAATACACACGTCTCACGTACAGCAGAGCAAAAAGAAAAAGGATTAGTCATTAAAAATTGCTAGATAAAGACCGCGCTAAATGACCAGTATGACGTCAACAAAGTGTTACGTCATATCCGATGAACTTTGGTTCACATCCGGTAGAATCAGGGGTATACTTCCGGTGGCAACGACTTACTCCAATCTGTAAAAACCCAGTTCAAATATGTTCCTTAACTTGACTGTTCATCCTGAAGAAGTTAGACAAGTTAAAAAACAAAAACAAAAAGTTTTCACCAGAAAACGATGGTATCCTAGAAAATTGGTTCCAGAATTTAAAAATTGCAAACTTAATGAAAATTATTTCGATTTTTCGAGAAGCGTTTTCAATTTTTTTTTGTGTCCCAGATCAGTGGAAAGATTCGCTTATCATCCCAGTTTCAAAGCCAAACAAAGACAAAATGAAGATCAATTCCTAAGGACCAATCGCTCTCACATTCGTCTTTTCAAAAAAATTTTGAAAGGATAATGGCACAGCGCATTACCCAACTTTTGCTCTCTCTCTCTCTCTCTAAAAAAAAGAACACCATCTTTTTATAAACAGTTTTCTTCATTTAAAGGACAAGCAGTTCGCTGTTTATAGAATTCATGTAGCCATTACTGAAGCACAATATAAAATTAATAGCTTCATTTGTGTAAATTTGGATATTAAAGAATAGAATTTATGCTTTAAATTAAAATGGAAATGATTAAACTGCAATTAATATAACAATATTTTTTACTGAAACAAAGTATTTTTTTATAATATGATTATTGAAAACTGAGTCATTGAACATTTAAACCTTATGGGCACTAAAGGATATCTTTTTTAATTTATGTAATATCTCAAGAATTTGTGAACAAAATTTTCTCAGATTCGTCATGAGCAGATCGATTAATTAACAGTGGTTGATTTTAAATGTATCAAACACTAGAAAATAAACAGAATCGATTAAAATAATCGATCGAAAATAGATTAAAAAAACTACTTAAAAAACGATGCATTTAAAACTATAAGCATATACAAAAAATATATAACTAACATAAATACAATTTAATTACAAAAGCATACAACTAACCTAAAAATAATTAAAATCAAGTCCGCATCCGTTGAAAATAGTTATCAACAATCAGAACACAATGCGCATGCGAGAATTTTCAACACCAGTTATGGCAACACAAAATATGAATTTTTCTACATCAGTTGGGATAAAGCTATGCAGATTAGAAATTTTTAATTTCTTTTAGTCTGTTTTATTTTAATTCAAAAGTACTTCAGAATGAATCTGACAGATAGATTAATTAACAATGTTTAATTTTAAATGCATCAAACATTAAGAAAATAAACAGAATCGTTTGAAATAATTGGTCGGAAAATGTTAAGCCTAACCTCATTAGAGTGGGGGAAAAATTAAAGCTTTACTCATTTCGCGGTGGGGAAATGAAGATTTTTTTTGGTGGGAAGGTTAGTTTTTAATTAATAATTAAAATTCTAATTCAAAATTCAAAAAAAGGGACCCCAGGTGCACATTCCCAACCTCCAAGGTATACATGTACCAAATTTGGTAACTGTAGGTCAATCGATCTGGTCTGTAGAGCGCCAACACACACATACACGTTGAGCTTTATATAAGTATAGATGTAAATATTTTTAATTATATGTAAATACTATAGCTTACTTTCTATTTTAAACATAACTGTATATATTTTTTTGTAAATTAATTGTAATGAAAATGGCGTGGGGAGATCTATTAATCTTTTTCCGAAACAGCAAAAAATGCTTCAAAAATTGCCAATGCCATGAGCGGGTTCCTATTCAAGAAATATGTGGTTTTTAAATGCATATATTTTTCAAGATCCATACTTTGCATCTTATTTCACTGAATTGTAATGCAGAGAAAATAGAAGAAAAGATTTTATTGGAAATTGTTCTTGAGAATCCTGATACTACAATCAGTGCGAGAATTTAACATAATTATTGCTGAGTATATGAATTAGATCAATGGTGAAACGTCTACTGAGCCAATTCTAGCCCTCCAAGCACCAGAGACGTGTTTTTCAGTAAATCCAATGCGCTTCCAAATGGTCAGAAACGTCTTTCGTCCTCTTCAGTTGTTTTCAAGAAGGGTTCACCCAGTTTTTTCCCACTTTGGTTTTTGTCCTTGAAATCGGCGAAAACATCTTTTTACATCTGTATAGCTCCGCGCCACTGATGACTTCTTTGGCAATGGCAAATTAAAACGTTAGCAGGTATTCCGGATAGAACTAATTTGAGATGATTAACAAATTCCTTCTTGAAAACGATTTAAGTGGGAAAGGTATAAATGTGCTTTCAGAATGGAAGACTTTTCTTAAATTATTATTATGGGTGCAAAATTTTGTAAGTATTTATTTTCAAAAGTAAAGCAAATCGTTGTTGACGATCTTATTATAAAGATATACGATTAAGCATACTTAAAATATATCGATTACATCAAGGTAATAATAACAAAAAATTGATCCCTCCTCTCCCTCTTTTGTATTAAAAAAACTCCCAAAATTGCTTCAAAATTCACCCACAATATAAATAGTTGGGTAGAAATCTCACTGTGCAAAATAGAAATGCGCATCTGTTAAGATGTCAAGAGGGTTTTGTTATAATTATATTTTGATATAAGAGTGGCAGAAGAAATTCATTTCCAATAAGCCTCTAAAGAAAACGTAATTTTTTTTCTTTGTAGTGCTATAATATTTTACTGACAATAAGTAATAAATTTTCAATTAGAATATTTTATGAAGAGAAATAGTTATGTATTTTTATCTGTTTTTACTATGAGAGAAATTTTTAAAATTTCATTTAAATACGTGTTATACAGAAGGAAATATTTGTCAAAAATTTGAGTTCAATATTTGCATTAATTTTTTGAAATTCGACTCTACTGAGAATAAAAACAAACCTGTCGAAAAATGCCTATAAATACATTTTTTTTAATCATTCGGAATTCGAGGAAAGAAAAATTCTATCCTAAAAGAGTTTTTCTGCAATTTCAAATGGTGTCATAATAACAGAGTTAAAAAAAAAAGCCATGAAAATTAAATTTGAAAAAGAATTTTACGTTTTCACGACTGATTTTGGTGAAACTTGGGATCGTGAGCGTAATGATAACAGTAAAATGAATGTTGGCTTAATAATTGCGATAATATGTTAAGTCATATCACT